>NW_012150175.1:121774-228638 GCF_000956105.1 Propithecus coquereli
GTCTGGCTTGTTTCATTTAGTATAATTTCCTCAAGGTTCATGGATATTGTAGCGGGTGTCAGAATTTTCTTCCTTTTTAAGGCTTAATAATATTCCATTGTATGTATATACCACATCCTGTTTACCTACTCACCCATCAGTATGCATAAGCTTTTATCTGAATTTTGTGCTGTCTCTAGAATAGATTCCTAGTCATCACTCAGAAGGTATTAAAAGATTTTAGGCTGTTTATTTATATTGCCAAATTGCTTTCCAAAAACTTTTCACAAATTTACACTACTTCTGTCAGGTGTATAAGTGTGTATGTCAGCATTGGATATTATTCTTTTGTTTATTTTGTTATTTTTTAATTATTATTTTTTTTTAGAGCAGGGTATTACTCTGTCACCCAGGCTGGAGTGCAGTGGCATCATCATAGCTCACTGCAACCTCAAACTCCTGGGCTCAAGTGATCTTCCTACCTCAGCCTCCCGGAGCATCTGGGACTATGCCACCACCTGTGATTAATTTTTAAAAATTTTTTACAGAAATGGGATCTCACCATGTTACCCAGGCTGGTCTCGAAATCCTGGCCTCAAGTGAGTCTCCTGCCTCTGCTTCTCAACGTGCTAGAATTATAGGCATGAGCCACTGCACCCAGCTATTTTTGTTACTTTGATACTAGAAATATAGCATGTCATAGTTTTAATATGCATTTCTTTAATCGTTCCTAATGAAGGTGAACTTTTTTTGTATCTTCATTAGCTAGGGTATGTTTCCTTTTTGTAAATTGTCTTTTTATGTCCTCTGATCATTTTCCTATTAAAGATGTAGTGTTTTACTTATTACTTGATATGCGCTCCTTATAGATGAATGAACTGTTCAAACAGCTACCGTATTCTTGTAGTGCCTCCCATCTGTGTTGCACTGTCTAGGCATTGGAGAGACTGCTGTGAGCATCAGACAAAAGTCCCTGCCCTCGCAGAGTTTACCTCCTCGTGAGGGAGAAAGACTTTGAACAAGATATGCAATATGTTAGATGGCATAAGTGCTAGGGAGAAAAGTTTAAATGGGGAAGGGACTAGAAGTGTTGGGGCTGGGTGTCAGGGAAGGCTTCTCTGAGAAGTTTGCAGCAAACCAGAAGGAGGGGAGGTGGGAGCCCCAGAGGAATCTGGGGACAGATTAGGCAAGACACAAGTGTGACCAGAGCGGCAGACCGTGCTGGCCCTGAGGGCTGGTTGCTCAGACTTTGGCTTCGTTCTCCGAGTGACAAGAAAGCAGTTAGGAGAGGGATTTTGAGCCCAGCGTGATGTGATGTGGCTGGCACTTTAGAAGGATAGCTCTGATTTTCATTTTGAGGATAGACTGGGGGAAGGACAGAAGGGAAGCTGAGAGATCCGTTCAGAAGTCCCTGCAGTAATTCAAATGAAAGAAAGACGATGGGGCTTAGACCAGGGATTAGCAGACATATGTGTTGTAAGGTAGAGCCAATAGGTGTGGCCATAGGCATCCAATGTGGGGTGGAGGAGGAGTCAGTAAGACTTCCAGTTTTTGGCCCAAGCACCTGGAATTCAGAAGTTGAGAAAGGAAAGACTGCAGGAGTAGATCTAGACGGGCAATTGGGAGCTCAGTTTTTGACAAGTTAAGTTTGAAATGTCTATTAAACATTCAAGAGCAATGTCGAGAAGGCAGTTGGATATATGAGTCTGGAGTTCAGGGAGGAGGTCTGGGATGGAGAGATAAATCTGGGAGTTGTCAGCGTGTAGATGGTATTTAACGCTCTGCTCCTGCGTGAGGTCACCAAGGAGTGAGAACGGATAAAAGGGAGAGGAGATGCCCAATGACTGAGCCCGCTGCCTCCCATGTCAGGAGAGACTTGGACCCTTTGGCATAGTTATGGTGCTCTGAGGGTTACAGGGCAGGGAGTGGGCACGGCTGGGGAGAAAAGACATGATCAGGTCTGTGTTTCAGATCAGTGGCTCTATAGGACCGCCTGTGGTTCATCCCGTCTCTTCTGGGCATGGGGGAAGTCTGAGAGCTTCCCATCAGAGGTCCCAGCAGGCAATGCTTAATGTCTCAGATTTCCATGGTTACATTTGACCAAAGATCAGTGAACTCTTTAATCTCAAGAGTCATCATCAACAGGGCAGAGCACATTGGTGGCCCTTCAATATTGACTACTGACAGGGACAATGCATACTGGGGAGGAGAGAGGGAAAGGGCAAGGGCCCGAAGGGCAGTGGGCTGGAGTGCAGCCCGTCCTATGTGCTGGCTTCTTCTTTAAAACAGTGATTGTCACGGGGCTGGGGAGGGGGCAGGAACATCAAAACACCCAGGGAGCTTTGTCAATCTAGTTTTCTCTGACCTCCAAGTTCTCTGACCCCAGGACATTCTAGAACTCCCTCCTGCCTCACTTTCAGTGGTGAATATTCTCAGATGAGAGCTGGGAAGGATCAGCAGTGCTTGGCCAGAGAGGATGCCCACCAATGCACGGCTTCCCACCTGCTGCTCGGGGACATATCAGTATTAAGAAGAGTGACCGTATAATTTTTCACCCAAACCCCAGGACATTTTTGACCTAGGGGGAAAGGGGACCTACTAATAATTACCCAGCACAGCCAGTATACACTGGGACTCTCCTAAGCAAACTCTGGTGTTAAGCCCACCAGCAGAGCTCCAAGTGTGGTTGAGAAATTCCAGTATCAGCATCACCTAGAAGGATGATTTTAAAAATAAGCCTCTGAGCTCATCTCCAGATGTACTGGCTCAAAATCTTTCGGGATGGGACCCACGGTCTGCATTTTTAGTAACCCCCCCCCAACCCCATGTAGGATTTCTCTTTGTCCCATCATCTCCTTCCTTCCGCAAGAGATGATTCATGGTCATTTCAGACAAGGCTTTAGCAAGAAGGAGCAACTGCTGGGTGAGGAGGGATCATCTTTCCTGCAGTAGGGCGGCTGTCCCATTTCTAACACGTCCTGAAACCGGGGCAGTGCTGCTTCCTGGGGAACTCGGCCCCTCTGCGTGCTCAGGACAGTCAATTCCTTGTTTCCTTCTCTTGGACTCTGGGCTGCCCCATTGTCCCTGACTAGATCCCGGGCTACTGCAGTAAAACATAAAGAATTGTCCCTCTGGCTCTTAAAGGGACATCAGGATTAACTCCTAGATGTCAATGCCCTGGCAAGTGTCCCTCCCACAAGCATCCATTCCCCTTTCATAATGCATTCTGTCTCTGTCGTCTGTGAATTTAAAGCCTTTTTGAGCTTCATTTATATTTTAAGCCTGTTTTCTCTTCTTTGGATTACAAATCCCATAAATTTCCTACCTGTTGAATAGTACTCCCTTTATTTGTCTAAATGCCAACTCTTTCTCCTTGACTGCTGAAAGCTAGAAGATGATGACTCCCCCTAGGAAACCATATATACCTTACATGTGCTTTTCCTTATGTGGCGCTTCTGTTTCAACAATCACAGGGCTGGAAGGGACCTTGAACGTAGTTAAATTGAACTCTTCCAAATCTGTCCACCAGATCTCCTCTTTCCTTATAGCCCAGTCTGCTTGAATATACTCGGTGACAAAGAACTTACTACCTCTGGAAGCAACCAGCTCCAACTTTGCAGAATTTTCTTTTTTAATGTTGTTTAAAAATCAGCCTCCCCTAGGATAGGATGATTCATGTGGTAATGGATCGGAATTGGAAACAGTGTGAACTCATGTTTAGTTTAATATAGATACAGATGGTTACATATAGAAATATTTATAGATATGTGTGTATACATGAGTTGGTATACATACATATATTTCCTCGATCTGTCACCTCAGGGGCCCTCGAAGCAACTGACACCCCAATAGCAACAGGCACACTTTATGCCCAGATCTTGGTTTCTAATACCATTCTCCAATTAAAAGAACCAGGACTCAGAGAAATAGCTGAGTCTAGGACCGGGGCAGGAAATATATAAAATGAGCCTGGAGCATCCGGTCTGGCCATACAATAAGGAAGTGCTCAAAAAAGCCACCATGGTAGATATATCAAAGAGATACAGGAGCCAACTAAAAGAGCTCCCAGTGGCCAATGCTGGACTAATTTGAACAACAACATAAAGTTGTACTGGGTTATAACCCAAAGTGTAAAATAAATATCAATGAATCTATACTGATATAAATAAATGATTGCATAAATAAATAAATGAGGCAGAACAGAGAAATCTCCCATGTAGAAGAATTCTTAAAAATTTATGTAGATACACCATCCTCAAGGAAGTGAAGCATAACTTCCTATTAAGTGTAGGCTCTGCAGAGTGACTTCCTTCTGAAGAATGCAGTATGGGGGGGGAGGACTTTACGATGGAGAAACGCGGCAAACACTGCTCAGCCGGGCGATCAAGGCCAGCGTCAACAGGGATAAGTCACGTTGATCGTGTGTGCCCTCGGAGTGTGATGTGATGAAGGTGGCACATTGCCTCTCTGGTCTTCCTCCCAAAAACCCAGCAACCGCAGTCTAAGCACGAGAAAACCATCAGACAAATCCCAATTGAGTGACATTCTGCAAAATTCATAAGCAGAACCCCTCAAAACTGTCCAGGTCATCAGAACCAAGGAGAGTGAACAACTGTCACAAGCAAGAGGAGCTTAGGAGACCCGACAGCTAAATGTAACGTGGCATCCCCGTGGAACCCTGGAAGAGGAAAAGGACATTAGGTGAAAACTAAGGAGATCTGAATAAAGTATGGCCATTGGTTAAGAATGCCGTGTTGCTGTTGGTTCAGTGACTGTGACCAGTGTAACTTACTAATACAGGATGTAGCGATAGAGGAAACTGGGTGGGTGTGTGGGGAACTCTCTGTACTAGGTTTGCAATTTTTCCGTAAACCTAAAACTGTCGTAAACTAAAATGTGTTTTTAAAAAAGAAAATCAGCCTTCCCTACCTATGTACTGGCTTTGCCTCCATCCCTGGCTTGATTTGACTCAGAAACAACCTAGAACGGGTCAACCCTGTGTCCCTCCAGGCCCCTCCCCAGGGACAGTCACCATACTCCCCTCTCCCCCTGCCCTATCATCTCATCTTCAAGTCAGTTGTCTCTGCCCCCTTCATAAGATCCTCTGGGTCCTGGTTTCAGCTTCTCTCACTGATCAGGTCACCCTTCTTCAGGCACAGCTCAGTTTGACAACTGCCCACCCAAGTTCAATGAGGTGCCTGGAACCGAACATAACACTTGTGTGTGGGGCTGCCCAGGGAAGCCAGCGAAGAGCAGGCCTGTCACCTCCTTCAGTTCATACACGTATATCTCTATTAGTACAGCCCACAGTGACTTCAGTGACTTACTTTGGGGAGCAGCCAGCTCACACTACTATCTCCAATGCAACTTTCCAATTTTTTTTTCAAACAGCTCCACTCCACTACAGCTGTTTTTTTCAAACCGCTACACTGTTTGAAAGGAGTAACTTTAGGAATAACATAAGGAATAACTTTCTGCAAAGTTGAAGCTCACTGAAAAACAAAAAAAGAAAGAAAAGGATTGCCTCTGGAGATAGCGTCCCAACATTGGGAGTGGCAGCTACAAGAAAGGGGAGATTGGGTGGGTGGAACTGAAAACAGAGGTTCAATCCAACAATGTTTACAGTCCTGGGACAAGTTACTTAACCGCTCTTGCCTCCGTTTCCTCATCTTTAAAATGGGAATAATGATCCCGAAGCCAACCAAGCACTGTCGAAAAATAAACAAATAAATTTAATAATAAAATAAAACAAGGATAATGATAGAACCTACCTCATAGGGTGTTGGGGATTAAATGAATTAGTGTGTATAAAGGTGCTTGGACCAAGTTTCTGGCACACAGCAAATACTATGTAAATGTTTGCTGTTGTTTGCTATTATTTTAATGTTTGTTCTGAGGGTAGAGACAGTTCAGGAAGAAGAACTTCCACCAGCCACTGGTAAATCACTCCTGACCCACGAGTCCCTTTTGGACCCCAGCTCTGACACCCAACACTCTGGCATCCTCTCCCGATTTTATGTCATCTGCTCATTTGCTCAGTAAGCCTGTCAGTGTCCCCTTCCGATTCATCAGTGTGCGTGTTGAATAGAAGGGGACAGAGGGCAGAGCCCCGTGGCGAGTGTGATGGGGTGATAAGACCGGTCTCCTCCCAGCTGGGCTGGTGTCCTGCCACGTAGAATGAAATACCCTCCATCTCTGGGCACCAGATCAGTCTTACCACAAATCATGACAAGTGCCTTACACATACTAATGACCAACTTCCTTTGGTTTTAAAGCCCGATCATTTCAGGACCGTCAGGGTAAATCATGGGCTCTCACTATCGAAAGGGAAGTTAGAGGTGCTGGCACTTGAACTTAATTAGACACCTGTGCTCTTGGTACGGCCCGATAAGGTCAGGCAAATACATTCAGCGTTAATAACATCATCAGCACCGTGTGGTTGGCGAGCCTTGCCAAAGTCGATACGTCAAGTTTTTGTGGCTCGGAACATGTGTCTTCTATTCACACTCGAGCTTGTCTGTTATGTGCCAACAGCTGGTGCCACATCTGGAAAGCCTGTTTCTGCTGTGGCTTCTTGTCTCCTATGAGTGTTTTATGGGACACCTCCCCACCTCCATCCTTGTGAGAGAGAAGGGCTCACTCGTTCATTCTCCGAAGGCCCGCCAGCAGGCAGCCCTGTGCGCTTGCTGCAGGGGACCGGGGTGAATTAAGACAAACTCACACTCTAGGGCAGCGGCCCTCAGACGTTAGTGTGCAGAACAGTCATGGGGCTGTGGGGTGCTTAGGGCAGAGGCCCCACTCCAAATCCACTGTGTTAGAATTAGGGGGAGGGTGTATGGCCTGGGGCTCTGCCTTTCTCACGTGCTCCCTGTGTGATTCTGACACAGGTGGTCTGACACCCCGGGAAATACTCATCCAAGGGCTTTTAGGCCCCCGTAAGCCACCCAGCATAATGCACCGAATTATTAGTATAACCAGCAAGCAGTTCATTCTGTCTTGCGTTAGAATCAGAGAGGGTTTAGATGACTGTCAGTTGTCCGGGTAGGAGAAGGGGGAAAGGGCATGCTGGAAAGAGGGAACAGCACAAGCTAGAACACAGAAGTGTGGTGGTGGGAAGAGTAGAAAGGACACTGGGGTCTGATTTTGCAAGGGATACGTTCAAAGCATGAGCCTCGGAGACAAGCAAACCTGGATTTGAGCTCCAGCTCACCCCTTGCTACCTGTGTGTCCTCAGGCAAGTTCTATAACCTCTCTGAGCCTCAGTTTCCTCTTCTGTAAAGGGCAACTACCTACATCCACCTGTCAGGGCTGAGAGGTTAAATCAATTAATAAATATCAACACAGTGTTTACTGAAGTGCCTGGAGCAAGGTAGATGCTCCACAAATTATAACTACTAATAAAACTAGTACTAATGGTGGAATCTGTGCATCCATTAAAGAAAAAGAACCAAAAAAAGTAGCACTAACAAGCAATAACAATCAGATAAATATTATTCTACTGAGGAGTTTCTACCTTATTTTTTATAGGCCTTGAGTAGCCATCAACGTTTTTAGAGCAGATGTCATATTGCATTTAGTCAGTCAATAAATATTTATTGTGCACCTACTATATGCCAGGCTGTGCCAGGCCCCGAAGCTGGTTGGGTTTGTGTTTGAGGGGGCTCTGGAGGCAGGATGGGGGATGCTCTGGAGGCAGGAGACCATTACAAACAGTCGCAACGGTCAGGGCCGGTGGTTCTCAAAACTGAACGTGTGTGAGAATCACCCGGAGGCCTTGTTCAAAGCATAGGTTGCTGGGCCTCATCCTCAGAGTTTCTGATTCAAGAGGTCTGGGGTGGGGCCTGAGAACGTGCATTTTTAACAGGCTCCCAGGCAGTGCTGCGGATGCTGTGGGGCCCACTTTGAGAACCACAGTCTAGAAAAAAGAAGAGGGCTCGCAGACAAAAAAGACACTGGCACCAAGGAGTGCACCATGGTGGTGGCACTTTAGGAGTGGAATGGACGGGAAACAATGACCACAAGGGACACTGGGGCCAGGCCACCTCTGAGTCTGTCCTCAGGGTTTGCTTGTGCCTGGATATCCCATATACTTTTGGGGTCCCACTTTGGGGGAGAGCAGGTGCTGCGGTGGTGTGGGCCTGGCTGTCCCTTTGGAGCCTTTAGTCCTGTCGTCCCAACTGAGGCTGGGTTTCTCAGTGTGGTCTCTTTTATCTCTGTGTATGTCTGTGTATGTTCAAGGGAGAAGCTTTTTTCTTTTTCTTTTTACTATTCTATTCCTCCCGGGATGTTGATGCCACTGAGATGCGTGGGTACCGTTCCGCAAGAGTGCCCGAGGTGTGTATTGAATTTCGGTCCCAGATCATTTAATGCGTGGTGACAGAGGGAGAGGATGTCGTTTGGATTCATGTGGAACTCTCCGCCTTTTCTATTTTCTGTACCGAAAGACCGCAGAGCCTCGCTCAGCAGCCAGCCCCTGAACTCCCCGCCTGCGAGGACCTCGCGGCATCGCGAGCCCCGGTCCCCACGGCATTGCCGAAGCTCCTGTGAAACCCGGTGGAAAATTGGAACGTTTGTGCAGGTCTTCAGAGCATCTGTTTCATTTACAGCTCCCCACAACTCGAGTTGTTACTGAATTAAACATCGAAACAAACAACAATCAATAGCCTAACAATATTATGTTCTGAAATGTGTTCTTTAATAACGACCGTGAAGCTCTTGGAGGGAGGAACAAGTGTGTGTGCAGTAAATGGAGACCTGCGTTAATTCCTTCACAGCTGCTGGTTTTGAAAAATGGTTCCGGGTGTTTCTTCCTGATGCAGAGTGTCCTGTTTTCTGTGGATCAGGAACTTCTGCCAGGTAGTTGGCTGTGATCTCACCCCTTGTAGTCTTGTTCAGGAAGGCTGCTTCCCATCTGCAATCCTTCCTTCTCCTGGCCTGGAGTGTTGAGTTAGAAACTGGATAGCCCGCCCCAGCCCCAAACCTTAGGACCCGAGGCCTGTACCCAGACAGGCACCGGGGGAAGACGGAGAACCGTAAGCACCGAGGTTTCACATCCCGAACAGGGATTTTCTTGGCTCCTGAACGCAGTGATGCTCCATGGCTTTCTGGAGAAGGGTAAACACATGGAAACTGTCTTCTGGGATCTTGTGTTCTAAAGGGGACACCACCAAAGAGGGTAGACATAAAGATGACACAAGCACCAAGTACATATGGAAATTAACCAGTTACCATTAAAATTAGATGCCAGCCTGGGGCAGGTGCTTATTATAGGGGAAGGTGTGAGAGCAATGCCTGGGACCTTGGGTGTCTGTACTTAAATGGAGTCGGAATTCTCTTTCTTAGCCGTCACCACCCTAATGGGAGGAAGTACTAGGAAAGGCACATTTTGGCTTTAGGGTTTAGGATTTTAAAGCCCTAGAGGAGTCAATGACTTTTCCAAGATCCTATGTCTTACTCGGTCTCCTCCATGTTCACCCGCCGAGTCCCTCCCCTCCTTTGCCTCTGACCCAAGATCCAGACTGATAATTTATGTTTCTAATATCGTTGACATATTTTGGTAGATTTTTTTTTTTTTTTTGAGACAGAGTCTCACTGTGTTGCCCAGGCTAGAGTGCCGTGGCGTCATCCTCGCTCGCAGCGACCTCAAACTCCTGGGCTCAAGCGATCCTCCTGCCTCAGCCTCCCGAGTAGCTGGGACTACAGGCATATGCCACCATGCCTGGCTAATTTTTTCTATATATTTTTAGTTGTCCAATTAATTTCTTTCTATTTTTAGTAGAGACGGGGTCTCGCTCTTGCTCAGGCTGGTTTCAAACTCCTGAGCTCAAACAATCTGCCCGCCTCAGCCTCCCAGATAGCTAGGATTACAGGCGTGAGCCACCGCGCCCGGCCTATTTTGGTAGATTTTTGAAAAAAAAATTACATTGGAAAATTATAAAGATATACAAAAGTAGGCAGAATAGTGTAATGAACACCCTGTCATTTTGGTGGGTTTTTCGTGACTTTTTCCCCCTAATTATTGACATCCTGGAGTGCAGTGCTGTTATACTTTTGTTTGAAGTAACAACAGAGGAGAAAGAGGACAGGTTATTTTGGGGGATGGAACATAATCTTGCAAGTGAGAGAAAGAAGGTGGAAGTTACAACTTCTGTTGACTTCCATCTTCTCCATGGGGGCGGGGGGCGGGGGGCTTCAAACCCGAGCAGGTAGAACCAATAATCTACTAAGGGAACTGCAGCCTAAGGCAGGTGAGGTGCATGTTTATCGAGTATCTACTATGTGTCTGGGCGTCTAAAATAAAATTACAAGACAAGGTGCTGTGATGCTCTTAATGACACACGGTGATCCGGAAAATGGCGCAGTCAAGGAAGAGAATAGGAAAATTATTTCAAACATGAAAAAAAAAGAGCGGATCTGAAAATTAAAGGACAGTGAGTTCAAACAAATGGCTTATACATTTTTAGGACTTGGTATGGTGACCATCAGGAACGAGCACTGGCTGCCTAAGAATAATCTACACACAACTATCCTCGTTTCCTTGCAAGGAGGCATTTGGCTGGTGGATTGTCAGAATGCTGTAGACATCGTTTATTTTTATTTTAGCAAAGCAGTTAACAGTCTCCCCACACATTATCACAACGAATATGTTGACCCATAAGCCATATGATCATTCTCTTAGCTGGAATCACAGCCCGAAGTTTGATTCCAGAGCTGGAAGAAAAGCTCTGTCCTGGGCCCCTGCCTCGTTGGACTCATTTTTATCAATCACTCCGCTAAAGACTTGGAAAGCAGCTAATCAGAATTGTAAATGGCAAACGAAGACCAGAGATGGAAGAATAATGATTCGACATTTGGAGAGAAAAAGATATATTATGTAAGCAGTTACTTTATCTTAGATACACACTTGTGTGTACAGAGAGACCATCATGGAAACATGTGCTATATATATACACATGCATATGTATGTATGTAGGCACGTGTCCTTCGTTTTCCAAGTGGTACTCGGTTTGACTTAGAGGAGACTAGTATTTATAGGATGGTCTCTCTTTGCTGTAGAGAAAGGTACAAATATGCACTGCTGCTGCCAATAAGAGCTACAATTTAGTGAGTATCTACTATGTGCCAAACAGGGAAGCAGACTGTGCAGAAAAGAGTTTCAGCAGGCCTGAGTCTGCTGGCCTCAGAAAGGCCTGCTCGCAAGGTCAGTGTCTGGCTAATGTCTGGGAACTTGGACTTGGGGAGGGTCCCCAGAACTAATGTTCATTCTGAACACCTGCTTTCCTTCTGGGAGATGGCAATTTTGGTACATGCTAAGCAGAGAGTGGCCTACGAGGCCAGCCCCCCAATAAAAACCCTGAGCACTGAGTCTCTAATGAGGTTTCCTGGTAGACAGACAACATTTCACACGTGTTGTCACTGCTCGTGGCTGGGGGAGTTAGACGCTGTCTGGTTACCTCCGAACTTCCCCCGCATGCCTTTTCCTTTTGCTGATTTTGCTTTGTGTCCTTTCACAGAAATAAAGCTTAGCCATGAGTGTGATTACATGTGGGGTCTTGTGTGCCCTCCCAGTGAATCACTGAGCCTGGGGGTAGACTTAGGACCCCTGATCCGCAGTGTGTGATACTACTCATCATATCGTGTACTGCTTATAGCAGGTCTGCACCTACTACTGCTAACTCATGGGCCCAGGACTTGAGCGCTGCTCTAACTCTGAAGACTGGCTTCTCCCACGGAGGCACACAGAGGCCTGTGGCTCCTTAATACTTGCTGCCACACAGGCCCGACACCTGAATGGAGAGTCCTCAGATCTCCAGGTCCCCAGTCTCGTCTCAGTGTCTTCGGCGATGAGAATAAACCACTGAGCAGATGGCCTTGCAGAGCAGGGGCAGGGCGTGGCCTCTACTTTTTAGGGCCCATGGAATTTACCCCTGTTAGTTTCACCCTGTGGGTTCTCTGTGCCCCTCCTTCCTGTTAGCTGCCCCCTGGGAGAGCAGGTGGCTGTGATTTCTGGCAAAGGCGGTGTGCGGGCTAACGCGGGGTTGAGGACTAATGTTGGCTGCAGCCTGACCCCACTGGGTGGCCACCAGCCAATCGCCCCTTCCTCTTCCTGTCACATGAAAAGGGTCATGCTCCAAAACCCATAGAAATCACAACACCAAGAGTGGACCCCATTGCACACTATGGACTCCAGGTGACAAGGAGGTGACAGTGTGGGGTCATCATGGTGACAAACGTACTGCTAAGGTGTGGGATGCCAATGGTGGGGGTGGGGAGCAGGGGGTGTGGGAACTCTCTGTTCTTTCTGCTCAATTTTGCTGTGAACCTTAAACTGCTCTTTAAAAAAAAACCCAAAAAACAAAAAAAGGACACGCAATAGCTCTGCGAGTGTGGTGCAGCGTATGGATTAGGGCAGCCAGAGACGGCCACTTTCTTAAAGGCGTGACTAATTTCTCACATTCCCTACTGCTGTCTCCATTAAATGCCCTGAAATGTCTTTGAGAGAGAAGAAATTGTCCTTTCTTTTGCCAACTGGCAGGTGATGCGCCATCCTCTCCCCAGCCTGAGAGGGCACAGAATGCCCAGTTCTCTGTTGCTAAACTGCTTCCTTCGCCTGTGGAGCCCTGGGGCTGCAGGAACCAGTTTATCGTGTGGTTACCCTTTTTGTGAGTATCCTGTTTCCAGTAGCCCCCACGTTTCTGCCAAGGTTGCGACGAGACCCTGGCAGGGGTGAGAGGAGGCAAAGAAGGAAGCGATGGTTCCCTTCTGTAGCCCTGGGGGTGGTCCAGGGACTGGAGGAGGAGGACCTCATAGGACCTGCCCCAGCCACCGCCAAATTCAAACCTACATCTGAGTGACACAGGAAGTGGCGAGAGGTTGCCATATGCGATAATGAATGTCATTGCCGCTCCCTGTTTCTAAACCGTCACCCCCCATCTTCTCTCCCCCACACCCCATTCAGTGTGTTTTTGCATCACATACGCTTTAAGCCCACCCCCCTAGGGGTGGAGGGGCCATTGCATTCTAATAGGATAAACACAGACAATGCAAGGGGACAGTCCCCACTGCATCCAAAATGCATCCACCTTTAGAGGGTGGAGTGCAAGGAACAGCCAAGAAGAAAACTGTGTTAAGGACAGGCCTCTAGGATCCTGCAGGCCTCAGTCTGAATCGGGCTTTGCTGGTTTCCAGCTGTGCAGCCTCAGGCAAATTACTGAACCTTGTTGAGCCTTTGTTTTCTCATCAGCAGAATCTGCAGAGGTACCAATGGTTCCTACCTTACAGAGTGTGAGGATTAAACGAGACAGTTCAGCCGAACTGCACAAGGAAAGCGTGCTCCTTTGTGATCACTCACTCCCTTTCTCTGCCACCCCCTCGGCACTCAGTTCTGCTACCTGTCTCTCCCCATTCTAGGAAGTCTACCTTCACCCCCTCCAGAGAGACACCAACGCCAGACACACCCTTGTCCCAATGTCCTTTTGAAGCATTGTCTTCTCCTCCCCAAAGAGGTACCTCTTCTCTTGAATAAGTGCCCAGCCTCTCAGTGTGCACGTTCCAGAGTTCTCCCTGCCCCTGACACCTCCATCCGAGGTCACTGTTGTCACCCTGGCACATCACTGTGCCTTGAGGGCACCAGTCTAGGTCTATGAGTGTCTGTTCCTCTGGCAAACCTATCGTCGTGGAAATCTGTGCTTAGAGGAGAAGCAGGTCCAAAGAAATTTAATTCATTTGTTTGTTTGTGTTTTGGTGGTGGTGGTG
Organism: Propithecus coquereli; assembly: GCF_000956105.1. Classification (NCBI taxonomy): domain Eukaryota; kingdom Metazoa; phylum Chordata; class Mammalia; order Primates; family Indriidae; genus Propithecus; species Propithecus coquereli. The sequence goes on from NW_012150175.1 coordinate 135,509, forward strand.
GTGGGTTGTTTGTTTTGTTTTGCTTTGCTTTGCTAAATTGCCGCTCTCGGTGAATATAACAGTTTATTTTTAATGATAAGGATAAGATCCTGTTAAAAATAAAGGTGCCCAGGAGCAGGCAGTGCGTGTTCTGAGGAACAGATCCGAGAGTGGGATCGTGAGCTGGATTGAGAGCACAGCTTCCAGAAACTAACGCGGAGCCCAGTCTGAGCCATGCGCCAGTGCAGTATAGCAAGTGACCTTCGGGAAGTCGCTTGAGCTCCTGTGCCTCATCTGTAAAAAGGGATAATAGGCTCATTTGGGGGAACATGAGAACATGCATATAAAGTTCTTAGCCCGTGCCTGGCAGGCAGTAAGCAGCCACTACATGCCAAGCTGTCATTAGGGTGCGGTCGGAACCTGTGCTCAAAGCAGCTGCTTGGGAATCTATGGAAGAGCTCGGTGTCGGTCACCCTGCCTCCTGGAACGCGAGTGTTTCATCCAATCAGATGTAACCGTAGGTCCTTAACAGAAGCAGCTATGCTTCCCTTTGCCACTTACGTGGCCCCTTATCGTGAGTTGTGCTTGGCCGCTTAGGTGTCACTTGCCCACTACAAGGTCATCTAGAAGCCAATAGATGTCAGTAAATAAACCTTTGTAATTATCAAACATATTAAGAGAGCCCCCCGTCTCCCTGTGGGGCCCAACCTGTGCAAGTTTCACCATCACAGCCTCTCAGGGACTCCTGTCTGAGGCAGCAGCTGCACTTTGGAATTTATCACCATGCACCCATGCATGTGACGTGGACCCTTTGGGCACAGTGTGGATGACGGTGCCCTCATATATGAGCCAGGAAGAGCATGTCATTGCCCCACAGTGACCAGCCATTTCCCCTTGAAGCTCTCGTGAGAGAAACATGGCGACCCACTTGTTTTGGATAAACATTTTTACTTTGAAGAAGTCCCAGATTGAGTACCCAGGGGACCTAGCAGTAGAGGCACGCATGAGCCAATGAAGATAACAATGAAACTGATAGTTCTTCTTTCTTGAGCCTCTTGAGGCAATTATCTGTGCATTATCTCATTCAGTTCTCACAAGAGCTCTTTAAGGTAGATACTGTTGTTATTTCCATTGCACGGGTGAGAAGCACGATGCTCAGAGAGGTTAGGTAACTTGCCCAAGGACTCACAGCAGGGAAAAGATAGAGAGGAGATTGAGCCCAGCTGTGTCTGACTGCAGAGATGGGGCTCCTGACCTGGGCTCCTGCACAAGCAACGAAAAGCAGTGCCAGGTAGAGTCCGGCTTTTGGACTGTATCTTCTCAGTTGTAACCCTCTGGAACAAAAAGAAAATCTTACATAGCACCTTAATACAGAAATCAGATCCAAGCGGACCTGCTGAGCTGAAGGGAGCTGGGGCCCAGTGCCCTTCTCATTCTCCTCGTCTTCCCCTCGGGGCCCTTAGGAACCTCTGGTGAAGCCAAAGGAGAGTGGACTTCAGAGCTTCTGTTTTCTCTTTGTGAAAGAGAATGTAAATATCAGCTCAGTCAATTACAGGGCTGTTGGGAAGATCAAATGGGTTAATGCATATAAAGCATCTAGGACACTCTCCAGCTACTACTAATATGCTAACTGATAGCTTTCATAGGGAAATCAGTGTTAATCCAGAGCGAAGTGTAGTGGTTGAACGGTGGCCTCCTAAAAGCTGTATCTATGTCCTAATCCCTGGAACCTGTGAACATTACCTTGCATGACAGAAGCTGTGACAACGTTTAAGATCTTGAGAAGAGTTTATCTTGAAGCGAAGCAGCCACAAGCCAAGCAAGGCCAGAGCTACCAGAACAACAGACAAGGAACGCAGTCTCCCCTGAGCCCTAAAGGGAGCGTGACCTTGTTGAAACCTTGATTTCAGACTTCTGGCCTCTGTACTGTGAAAGGATAAATGTCTGCGTTAGGCCACCCGGGCTGCGGTACTTTGTTACGGCAGCCCCAAGGGACTAACACAGGGATCGTCAGCCCAGTGTGGCCCCAGCTCATGCACCGTATCTGGGAATTGTTTCACCCAAAGATGATGGCGCAGAGCAGGGGCCAGCATCCTTGGGCTGATGCGTGAGAAGCGCCTGCCGCACTCCTGCACGCGGGCCGGCGGGCTCCGGCAGCAATCCTCTCTGCCCTTTCAAGGCCCTTCAAAGGGCAGAATCTGGGTCACTGCTCCGGTTTCCACTTTCCTCCTGAACCTGGGCTCCAGCGATCACAATGTCGAGCCAGTTATTTGTAATACCCAGATTGTCATTTCTGACAACGGGTCTGCATTTATCTGTTGAGTCTAATGATCGTGCGGACGGGAGCTTTATTCGTGCTGTCAGTGTGGCACTTTATCATCATCTACATTTAGACCTGGGGGCGGGGGGCTTTCGAGGCGAGCAGTAATGCCTCCTAGATACTGTTTTTGCTATGTGTCTTCTCCCCTCTTCTCACTTCAACATTAGCCTTTCCGGGGAAGGTGGCGGGGAGCCAAGTTGGGTCTCCATTGCCTCCCAGTGACCAAGAGGCCTGTGCGGTCTGGAGTCCAGCGTGGTCTTGCCACATTCCTCAGCTGCAGAGACGCTCTCCCCAGGATGACCCCACGGCAGCCAAGCCATAGAGACTTCTCCACGACAGCCGTCTGGCATTGATTTTTCACCTCCACCTCCCAAGAATTTCCCAGAGCCACAAAGTAAAGAAGCAGTAATTCTTTTTTTTTTCAGCCACCCCACCTGCTGAGGGGGTATCACATGCTATTTCTGCATTCACTGGTATAATTTGCAGAAAGCTTTGCCAAAAGGAATCCTTGGTCTAGTTAAAATAATATGTTAGCTCATGAATAGAAGAAAAATAAGGCATTATGGTCGGGTAAAAAGAAATTAGAATTTAGAATCAGGGGAACCAAACTCAAAGCCCAGCCTGCCACTTTCTAGCTGAGGGACTTGGGCACAGGACTAACCTCTGGCCTTAGTTTCTCTTTAAAGGTGGAAGGATAAATAACAACTCCACTGCATTGCTGAGAGGATTAAGTCATCAATGTGGGTAAACCATAAAGCGCTATGCCACTGCATACGCAGGTGACAGGGAAGAGAATGCCTTGCCCCTCTTTGCTTCTGTGTTTCAAGTCCTGAGGTCAGGGCCAGGTTAGCCCAACATAGATACTGTTCCACGAAAGGACCTCTGTTGAGGACCTCCTGGCCGTTTATACAGGCTGCAAATCAACAGAGACCTCCAGCCAGACTCCTATCACACCTTGTTCCATCTCTGCTTGTCGTACATTGAATTTCAAAAGATGCTGGCTGGTTTCTCTTATCTCCAAAAGTGAGTGTTATGGTTCGCGTCTCTCTTTCTGAAAGAACCAAATGCACACATCAAAAGGAAAAGAAGAAAGCTCATCCTGCCATCCCAAAGGACTGAGCATTTGCAGATGTCTAGGTTGATCTGACTCTTTTCTGACCTGTGTGTTGGGAACTGGACTTGGACAGAGCTGCAGAGGGATGGGCCTGACTGGCCCTTGGAAGGGGTGGTGGGTGCAAGGAGGAAGGGGAAAGGTCTGTAGGAAAAGGCTGATGAAATAAATCTTGGGTTTCCTGTCTGCTCTAAGCAGGATGCTAGAATGGCTGAGCCAAGTGGCTTAAAGGAATGCCTAGTTCCTTGGAGTGGGAATCTACCCAGCTCCAGAGAACTGGGAAGGATGAGGACAACATGTTTGTTGTTCTCCACCCTCAGGGAGGACGTATATTCACAAGTGTGGAAGGGAGAATTATATGCATTGTGAATTGTAAATTAATCAATAATCCTTCTAGGCATCCGTTCCACAGCTTGTTCTCCACATGTTCAACTGTAGTGGTGTTGTTACAAACCCCTAAGTGACAGGCATGAGATTTATCCAAGTCCTTTTGTACTGGACCTAGAGCACCCTGTGTCAACTGGTCCTTAATGGACCTTGATGAGATGAGAAGGACCAGGGATGGGTCTCACATTGTGGCGAACATAAACCACCCCCTGGGAGTTTGTTTGGAATGCTGATTCCTGGGCTCCACTTCTAGCAATTCTGATTCAGTAGGTCTGGGGGATGCTGCAGAATTTGCCTTTTTAACAAGCTCTCCAGATGTTTCCGTTATAAGTGGTAGGCTACTCTTTGAATCACACAGGTCCAGACCAGCCCTTCTGAAACATTAACGTGCACGTGACTCCCCAGGGTGCCTTGTTAAAGTGGAGATTCTGATTCAGAGGTCTGGGGTGGGGCCCAAAATTTTGCATTTTTAAACACGCTCCCAAGTGATGCCATTGCCACGGGTCCCCACCCCACACTTCGAGTAGCAAGAACCTACCCGCTATTGTTTTCCTGAAATCAGGATGCACCAGCTCCCGCAGGGGCTTTGTTCTAGATGGATGATTCAAACCATAAAATGTCTGCTTACCTAATATCTTAGATTATAGTCATGTACTTTCCATTTGTAATTAAAATAACTGTTTATCTTAACTGCCAGTCAGGTAGGTAATTTTTACACAGCAAGCACTTTAAAGAAATAAATATCTAGGTACAATTTGCTACTTTCTCACTAATACTTAACACCCAACATTTTTCTATCCCTAAACTTTAATGCACATTTGCTCCGACAGCCGGATTCTGATGACTATTAATGCTTGGCTCGGGGATCTCAAGCCAGCTCGGCAACAAAGACCCCTCGGAATGACCGCCTTTAGTAGTTGGCAGCTTTGTATTTTCTTAAAGCAAGAGTCTCTTCTAGGACTGTTTTCTTCAAATCAAAATGAAGAGTCTAATCTATCCGTTAACACTCCATAGCAACTGGAGGGCTTCCTCCAGCTATTATTTCTCAAGACACAATCAGGCGTACCCCCATTAGCTGCAGCAGGAGAGAGAAAACTGGAAGGAACTTGATTGTCCCACTGTGATGGGCTAGCCAGACAGAGCAGGGAGTGGCACGCGCACGTGCACAGGTGTGGCCGGCGCCCCTGGGGACCCAGGGGAGCAAAGGGAGCCAGGGCCCAACACCACACGGCCACGTGTCTTGACAGGCACGGGGGACTCGAACACTGACTTGTATTAGGAATTCCAAGCAGATGGTCATCATGGGGGATTTCGTCATTATGAAGAGGGGCTAGCCACCCAGCTAGAAGCAGCTAACCACCCAGCTAGCCTCTCAGTTGCTGTTCCAACTTCTCCTTCCTCACGCCGTGACCGCCACACCCTCCTCTCAGCTGAGAACCTCGCCGCTGATTTTCCTCCGAGGAGATCCAGGTCTCTGGGCATCACTTTCGAGTCGCTCTCTTCCACCTCGTCCTGTCTTCTTGCCCATGCTGGCTTCCTGTCCTCTTAATTCCGGGCCTAACCCTCTGTTTGATTGGACAGAGCCCTGGGCTACAAGGGTGGCCTTTTCTGATCTGAAGATGGCCTCTCTGTTCCCCTATGAGCTGTGACCACAGGAGCGTATCTGGGCCTTGTCTTTGCATGACAGCTGTCTGCTCTCTGCCCCTCACCAGGGCCTCTGACTCGTGTCTACCGACCTGGGTCTCCTTGCTTGTCCAATCCAGGCCAGGCTGGCTCAGAGCAGCCTCCTATACCTCTCCAGTCCAACCCTGGACTTCCTGCTGGAGAAAACCACGCTGCCTGGTGACCAGGCCCTCTACAAATGCATCTCCTCTCCCTGTGGCAGGGCATTCCTGCAACTCAGTAGGCCTATCATTCAGCTCCTGTCGAGTTGCGTGGAGGAGATAGGGCTTCCCGAGGTCCCAGGCAGCTGCCTCTGCTGCAGACAACAGCCATATACCATGTGTGTACTTGCATGTGTGTGTGTGCAAAACCTATAGCTGTGTCACGGCTTACATATATTAACCTCATTTGACCTTGTAGAGCAAATAGGATTAGCCCCACTTTATAGATGAGGAAACTGAATCCTAGCAACTATAAGCAGGTTCCTTTATCAAACACAAGCAAGGGCCTAGAAGAATAAAATATAGTCCAGAACTCCGTGGAGCTCACAGGCTCCTGTGCTCAAGGCTACGTAGGTAATAATAATAATTCATTCTTTCAAAAATATTTATTGAGTTCCCATTGTGTGTCAGGCACTGAGTATATAAGGGCGAAGACAGACATGCTCGCTCGTGTTTATTGAGCATTTGCTCTGTGCCAAGCACCGTATTAACTCCTTTGCGGATGTTATCTTAATCCTTGGCACCCCCATGGCATGGGAGCGGATGTCAGCATCCTCATTCTCATGTGAGGAAACTGAGGCTTGGACCAGTTGGGTGACTTGTCCCAGGGCACCTGCCCACACAGCTGGAGAGTTGCAGAGCGGGAACGTGCCGTCAGGCGGTCTGAGTCTGGGCAGAGAGCCTCACCACTGAGCTGTACTGCCTCTCAGCCTCCGTATTCTGACTCCAAGCACAGTGCTCTCTCTGCCACTCCGTGTTGCCCCTGCAGAGCCTGCCTCACTGTGGAGAGCAGATGCTTCTGCCACCTTTATCCAGCCACTCCCCGCGGCCGAGGGCAGGTGGCCCCTGTCCTGGGTCCCAAGACCCTAAACTCCTGCCCCCAATTCTACAGGGCTGCCCAACCTGCCAGGGTTTGGGTCCCTGAGGCCACCCTGCCTGTGCATCACCTCTGCCCCAGCCCTGTTGGCCAGGTCGCTCCCTGGGCCCCCTGCACAGGTCACCCCCTCCGGGTGCAGGACCTCTCTCCTCCGTGGGACCGGCTCCCAGCACCTGCCTTCTGCAGCTCGCATTCCTCGAGCTGTACTGGCTTCACCCTCTGAGGCTGCTGACCCTGCATGCCCCACCTCTCATGGTCGATGGCCGCAGTTAAGCCTCTCTTGCTGTTCCAACTTCTCCTTTCTCAAGCCGTGATCTCTGCGTCCTCCTCTCAGCTGAGAACCCCACCCCTTACTCACCTCTAGGGAGAGCCAGGTCTCTGGGCGTCACTTTCGAGTCACTGTCTTCCACATCGTCCTATCTTCTTGCCCATCCTGGCTTCCTGTCCTCTTAATTCCAGGCCTAACCTGTCAGCTGGTACATGACACCCCATTCCCTCCACCTCCTACGCATCTTGCCCGGTGCCCTCAGAATCCACTGCCCCGCTGGGCTTTTCCTCATGTCCACAGGCCTCAGAGCTTGGTGAAACCCTCACTTAACCCCGTGTCCCCTGGCCAATATTCCAGGCTTTTCTGAGCCCTGTTCGTCCTCAGTGAGTCATCCACACGACGGCCCCACCCACCCCCACGTGCCTCGGTCTAGCTCCCCTCTCCTGTCTAAGGAGACAGCCTCCTTGCAGGTCATCAGTGGCTTCCAAATTGCCAGATCTACTTGCTGCCTCCAGTCCTTGGCCTTTTTGATCCAGTCCTTGGCCTTTTTGACCCCTCAAAGGCGTTTGACGCTGTTGACCATGCCTCTCTTTTTAACCCTTGCTTTCCTGATTTCTGTGCTTTCTTGAATCTACTCTGTCTTAGGAGTCATTTGCTTGTAAGAAACAGAAACCTGCTTGAGTTAGCTCAGAAGAGCCTTTTGGGGTAACTCAGCGGAATGTCACAGAATCCAATTTCCATTATTGTGCACGATTGTTTCAGTTCTCTTCCTTGGCCAGTCCTTCATGCACACAGCCAACAGCACTCTCCAAAACAGTACGTCGATACAATAGTGCACCCCGCTCAGATTCTGCTAGTGGCCCCCCACTTCCTACAAATGCAATCCGCAGCCTTAGTTTACGTGCCACGTCTCCCACGGTCCTAGCTGCCATGTATCTTCCCCATCTGCCTTCCACTATTTCCCACTACTGTCCAACACACGTTTCCATGTTGTCTGGCTAGGCTGTGCCCTATTCATGCCTTAAACGTACTTTTCTGTTCCTTCCTTACACCATTGCTTTTACATATGTCTGACTGGTACATCTCTTACTAAAATCCTATACCTCCTTCAAGTTCAAAATCAGATAAACCTTCTTTATGAAGACTTCACCCTGGCAAAAGTGAACTCTCCCTCCTCTGAAAGTTTAGGATTGGGGCCACTCCTTATTTGCTGGACTAGGCCGGAAACTCTCTGAGCGGAGAATTGTAACATACGCCACCACGTGTGTCCATCACAGTACCTAGCCATGTGCCAGCCTAGAAATGGGATCCAGAGGTTGGAAAGAAGTCAATGACTGACCTATCTTTTTTTACTCTTAAAGAAGAATGAGGCCAGGCACAGTGGCTCATGCCTGTAATCCTAGCACTCTGGGAGGCTGAGGCAGGAGGATCCCTTGAACCCAGGAGTTGGAGGTTGCAGTGAGCCATGATTACACCATGGCACTCTAGCCTGGGCAACAGAGTGAGACTCTGTCTCAAAAAAAAAAAAGAAGAAGAAGAAGAATGAAGCATCCATTGGCTTCTGGCACCACCATTCTGCCCTAAATTGGCCTACCTCTTCAACTGAAAGAGAGACAAAGACAAACAGCTTTTTAGCTAGAAGCTTGTAGGTAATCAGAGCATGAAGGGAAGAAAGTTTCAATAGAGATTTAAGGAGTTTTGTGACCACACAGTTAGTGATTGGCCTGAATCCACAGCAGGTGGATGAGCTCTGGCCAGACGCTGTGATCAACTTGCAGGTCTTGCTGCTGCCAACTCTTCATGCCCTCCTGCCTCCCTGCATCCCAGCTTGCTGCCTGGAACACAATCTTGAGGACCAGGCAGGAGGCCAAGAACCAGGCCCATTTACAGAACCTACTGGGTCAAACAGTTGTTCCATTTTCTGTGTTTACCTCTTTCTGGGGATTCTAGAGGGGAATGGGGGGGACCTTGAGAAGTATCTGGAGGATACAGGGACCCAGTGGTGCCAAGAAAGCATTGGCTTCCATCAGGAGCGCTGGTCAGGTTGTCTCCAGATTGTACATACCCAGATGAGTCACTGGCATCTAGAGACACATCCATAATAACTTCTTGGCACTTCTCTTCCTGAAGATACTTGGTTCCTGAGATGCCACTCACGGGTCTGCTACTACTTGAAGGTTCTGCCAACCACAGGCTCCCGGCCCCTACCTCGGGATGGACAGGTGACCCAACCTGGGCCAATGAGATCTCTCCCCTGGGGTTTTTCGCATTGCAGCTGAGGAGAGAAAGCATCTTCCCCACTGGTGCTGAAGATGAGATGTGAGGCTGGGAGTGCTGCCTCCGTTGAAGCCTTGGGAAGGAGGATGATGTGAGAGAATGAGGCCCACAGGTGGAGAAAAGAGGGAGAGAGAAGGAAGAGGAAGTCCCGACTACTTCCTGGTCCCAGTCACCCCCGAGGCCTAGCTGCACCCTGGCTGCTCCTGCAGTGTGGACGTCTGAGCCAATAAATTCCTTGACTAGTTCAGGTAGAGTGTTTATAACTTGCAACCAAAGAATCCTGATTAACACAGCCTCCATCTGTCACCGGAATCACTTCTTTGACAGTTTATGGAATTCCTGCCTCCCTGTCTTCCTCTTTTCCTGGAAACACCCGTTGAGGAACGGTCGTCTTCATCGTGATCAACACACACGACTGAGCACCTGCTCTTTCCTGGCATTGTCCTAGGTGTGGTGGGGGATACAGTTGCATATGATAGTCTCTGCCTTCTGGGTGCTTCTATGCTCATCAAAATATAAGAAATTCCAAGGGCACAGAGCACATGCTGAGCACAGATCTTTTTTAGAACAAGACATAAATCAATCAGTCTGCGTGGAGTTTTTACAGAACACAGACACTCATCACTGCAGATTATTCTGACCTTTTGGTGCCAAACATCCCTTTCTTGAAAAAACCATCTACCCTTTAGGACAAATGGTTTTCCTCTTTTTTCTTAAAAAAGTTACCTTTTTCAATAGAGCACTCTATTTGTGGGGTCTTTTCCACCCTGGCTGGCTCCTAAATCAGGACGACAACTCTGGTTGTTGTTGTTGTTTTTCCAACTTTACCCAATTTATTCCCCTGTGGAATCTCCACCCTAGATTTCTCATCGTGCCCAAGGCCCTCCCATTACCAAAGCTTCTCTTTTTCTAAACTAATATGTGGCCTCTGGATAGATCCTATTCCAGGATACAATCTGTGAATCTCCTGTTTGAATGTCTTCCCATATGTTTTCTGGTCCTATTTAACTTCAATGGCTCTCAAAGAATGAAATGTGTAAAAAGGAAAAAAGAGCATTATACACATTTCCAAAGAAATGATCTGTGCTCAAGGGTGTGCATTCAAAATGGGAAACATTTAGATATGGCTAGAAAGGAAAGAAGAAAGATAAGGAGGCATAGAAAAATAGGAGTTTCTGGAATGCCTGTATTTCTCATTGCCCTTCCACCCTCAGGCTCTGCACAGACCCTCAGATACCCTGAGATCCAAGTACCAACCCAACTGGGTCCAGGCCTCCCACAGGGCAGCCTGTCTGCTGTGAAGTCAAATGGTAGCCTAGAGAATTCCATTGATTTTTGAATAATCCTTTTTCCTACTTCCCAGGGATAAATTCCTCTTCCCCTTAGGTGTGAGATGATAGGTCATCATTATCTGCTTTCTTTTTTAAAAACTTAGGGGCTTAAAAACAATTTATGATTTCTCGCAATTCTCTGGGTCAGGAATTCGGGCAGAGCTCATGTGGGTGGCTCTTCTGCTGCACATGACAAGAGCTGGTGTCGCTCACTTAGCTGCACGTAGCAGCTGCGTGTGACTGTCGGGGGTGCTCTTCCACGTGTCTCTCCACGGGGCTAGCCTGGGCTTCCTCAGAGCATGGAGGTCCACAAGGTAGTCAAATTTCTTACATGGTCGCCGGCTTCCCCCAGAGACAAAGTGGAAACTGCTAGGCCTAGAGCTGGCCCACGATCACTTCCACCATATCCTGCCAGTTAAGGCGAGTCGCGAAGCCAGCCCACATTCAAGGGGAGGAGAAATAGACTCCACCTCTTGATGGCGGAGAAACACATACATACAGAGAAGAAAGGAAATGACAGTGACCATTTATAGAGACCATCTACCCATCCCTTCTACCATTTAACTCCCTTGGAGTGCACATGCTCTTATTCATTTCTTAGCCTTCGATTAAACACCGTTCTCATTTTGAGCGACTCTTTCTTCTCAGTCCCTTTATTCCCCGAAGGTTATCTTACCTCGCAGTGTCCATCCTAAGACCTAACATCTGCCACACATCCAAGCATTTCTCCCTGAAATACTTGTTTCAGGAAACTGTGTATTCCTAAGTACTGGCCCCAAATTAATTTTTACTAAACCATATTCTGATTTTTTGTTCTATCTCAGTAATGATCATTTAAAACTTTTAATACACTCATCAAGATAAGGCTGACAACCCTTTAGACCAGGGTTGGCAATCTTTTTCTATAAAGAGCCGGATGGTAAATATTTTCAGGTTTGGGGCCATACGCTCTCTATTGAAACCACTCAACTCTGTTGTTTAGCCAATGCAGCCATAGAGAATATGTAAATGAATGAACTTGTCTGTGTTCCAATAAAACTTTATTTATAAAAATAGACAGCAGGCCAGATTTGGTCCACAGGCGATAGTTTGCTGATTTCTGCTTTAGACCAAGGGATATATTTGTCTTTCAGTTTATTTTATCTCATGATTAGCTGTTTGATTTTCATAAAGCGTCTTTTCTCTGAAACTCACTTTCTTTTTTTTTTTTTTTTTGGAGACAGGGTCTTGCTTTGTTGCCCAGGCTAGAGTGCAGTGGTGTCATCATAGCTCACTGCAACCTCAAACTCCTGGGCTCAAGCAATTCTCCTGCCTCAGCCTTCCAAGTAGTTGGGACCACAGGTGCACACCACCACACACCCAGCTAATTTTTCTATTTTTTGGAGAGACGGGGTCTCACTCTTGCTCAGGCTGGTCTCGAACTCCTGGCTTCAAGTGATCCTCCCACCTTGGCCTTCCAGAGTGCTAGTATTACAGGCGTGAGCCACCACGCCCAGCCTGAAACTCACTTTCTTTATCTATAAGAGTGCTGAAGTGACCAAGATTTAAAAAACTCCTTTATGCCCTTAGTTGTGAAAATGCAACACATCTTTAAAAAATCTTTAGAGGAAATGCCCCAAATGGCCACAAGATGGGCTTGTTTCGCTGTGATAATACCTTGGAGTCCTGTTGATGTGTCCAAGACTGAGTCTTTCTTGGGATCTCTTCATTTGTCTCTGTAGCTCTACAGATCCCCTTTCCATGTTCTCCGTTTCTGTGTAGGTCTGTTTCTTTATCTGTGTTTATGTGTGTTTTTCTCTCTTGGCTTATAGGGTTTATTCCCCCCTTTTTGTATATTCCGTGTGTTCGTATCTTGCATTCTTCGTGTACACACGCATCTAGCTCTTCTTCTGCCCTGCCTCTCTCCCTCGACTACTATGCTGAATTTTTTTTAGCTTTTTAATGAAAGAATATTTTAATGAATAATTTTCCTGTTCTTAATTTTCAAAATAGATAGCATATTTTACATATCTTTCAAATCTAAAAAAAGTTTCTATTTATATAAAGTGAGATATCATATGTAAATTACTTAGCACAGCATCTGGTATACAGTTGGTACTCAATTATTACATCCTTTTATCTGGCTTCCCCTATGTGATTGTCTGAGTGATCTCTTTCACATGGTCAGTGATTCTAAACAGAGCAGAAGTCGATCCTGCGTATCCTCAACATTTCGTTATTTTCTCTCCCCTTCCCCAGGACACCAATTCTTGGTGCTGGCAGCTCTTCGTCGTTACTCTGCTCGTGCCTATCTTTTGGGAGTTAATGAGAGTGCAGGTTCAAAGGCCAAAGGAGAGACTGGTGGCTCAGTCAACCTTCTGTTCAGCTTCTAGTACCTTTCACAGCCTTCTCTCCTGTTCTCCCTGCCAGTGTTTACCTAGCGCTCAGTACGCGCAGGGTCATGGGGAGAGAAAAGTGGACAGAACAGACACAGCCCCAGCCCTCACGAAGCCCACGGCTTACTGGGAGAAACGGGCAGTAAATCCATGAGCAACCAAGAGCAGGGCCTGGATGGATGCAGCGATTAGAATACAACGAGGGAGAAGGTCTCTTTGCAGGGCCGTTGAGGGCGAGACCGAAGGGTGAGAAGGACCGAGCAGGACGGCAGTGGAGGCAGAGGGCCCCGGGTGCAGGGAGCAGTTCTGCAAGAGGACCCTGGGCTGGGACCGTGGCTGCTGGGCTGTCAGGAGCGGAAAGGAGAGCCGTGGCTGGAGGAGGCGGGGAGCGGGCCATGCTGGGCTCCCGGGCCAGGAGTGGCAATGGGTCCGGGCCTCGTTCCGACACAATGGGAAGCCACCAAAGGGTTTTAGGCAGGAGCACGGATCTGATTTATGTGTTAAAAAGATGACTCTGGCTACGGTGGAATTAGATTTGGGGAGGGGCAGGTGAGGAAACAGAAAAAGGAACCTCTCCAGAGACGGTGGTGGTGAGGGAGGAAAGAAGAGAGAGGTTTGAAATGTTTTAGGAGGTGGGAGTGACAGGATGGGCTGATGGATTCGATGTGTACACCGGGCGGGGGGAGGGAGAACCAAGGCTGACACCAAGCTCCTGGCCTTAGGGTGCTCATGCGGGAGGGAGGGGTTGAGCAGTCGACTGTCCCATCCAGACATGTCCCATCAGCGACGGCTGTGGGCCGTGCAAGCGGGGACGTCAGGCTGGCAGTAGGATGTGTGGGTCTGAGCTGGGACTGGGACCCAGGTTGGAGACCTGAATTCGGGAGTTGTCGGTCATAGGTCACCGCTGTCCCCTAGTGAAAGGGGAGGGAAGAGAAGAGGGCCCAGGGCCAGGCCCGGGGAGGCCAACAGTGAGAGGGTGGGGCGAGGAGGAAGAACGTGCGGAGGGGGAAGGACAGAAGCCAGGGAGGGGGCAGGAACCAGGGAGTGGCACGCTAAAGCCGAGCCAGGACGGGCTCTCAGAGGGGAGAGCAGAGCAGAGGCAGGAGGAGCAGGGATGAGCCGAATACGGCTGAGGGGCCAGGGGGACAAGGACAGAAAAGGAGTGCCCTGAGATGTGGCCACACGAAAGCCACCATGACAGTAGCAGGAGCGGCGTTGGCGAGTTGGGGGAAAGGCGGGGTGACGAGGACAGTCGGAGAGTGAAGACAGCTACTTTGAGGAGCTTGGTTATAAAGGGGAATAAGGAAAGATACCTGCAGAGGACGAGTGATCAGGCTGGGTGTCTGCGGAGGAGAAACACTAGCGTGTGTTTGGAAACTGTCAACACGATCACCAGAGAGTGAGAGATGGTGCCTCCGGGTTGGGTTTTTTTTTTAATAATGATGAGAACTTCGGATTGTGCAGCTCTTCACAGTTTACCAAGTGTCACACACACTCTTGCACGTAGTCCTCACGCCCATCCTGTGAGGTGTATGGCGGCCCGAGGTACAGGTGAGGACGCTGGAGCTTAGAGGAATTGAATGACGAGCTCAGGGTCAGAGCCAGGCGGTGGCAGGGCCAGGACCCCACCCCCGGCTGCCTTGGCCCAGCCCCAGACTCCGTCCTCCCCACGGCATCGGTTGTGCCCTTGATGGTGTCTCTCAAGGGGATTTTACAGTTGCCACCGAGCCAATCCCTCTGCCTGCTGGCCCATCCTTTGATGTTAGGAAGCCACAACTGCTTTCCAGGAATGTGGGACCTTGTTCCGCTTCCCTGCTCTGTTTAACTGAGCTTCAAAGCCTCCTGAATTTCTACAAGTGGCCCCAAATCTCTGGCAGGTGTCAGGGAGAGGAAATGTGTAATCCCAAGAAGCTCACTCCAGCTCCCCAGGCTGGTCAGCTGGGCACTGACACCATGCAGTGACTGTGGGCCAGTCATCGAACCTCCGCACCTCAGTCTCCCTATCTGTAAAATGGGGATGTTAACAAAACCCATGTGCTGGGACTGTCTGAGGATGAAATGAGATAGTGGGTATAAAGTGCTTAGAATAGCACTTGGCACATGGCGACTGCTCTTCTAATGTTACCCACGGCTGTTTTTACTCATTCACTCACTCACTCACTCGCTCGCTCACTCACTCATTCTTGCACCCAGCAGACGTTGGTTGAGCACCTGCTGTGTGCCAGCGTTGCTCCAGGCACAGCAAATGCAGAGATGCAGCCGCTCTTCTGGGCTCAAGAAGCATATGTTTTAATGAGGGAAGCGATGCTGGAACGCAGACAGCTCTGCCCTCGCAGGAATAAACACGGTGCAAAACGCTGTGCGTATCCAGAGAAGAGAAGGTCACATCCAGACGGGGCAGCCGGGGCAGCTTCGTGGGAGGACGAGAGGGAGGGTGGGGAGAACATTCTGCACGGGAGAGGGCGGCTGCAGCTGAGCAAAGCCACGGGAGCCTGAAAGGACAGAGTATTCAGCGGAAGGCGAGGAAGCAAACTGGAGCGTCAGCTCCTGGAGAAGAGGGGGAGGGAGTGAGGCTGTTTCTCCTGGGGGAGAAGACTGAGAGGGGCTCCGGCAGTCCGTCCAGCAGGAGCAGCAAAGGGCGGCCAGGGCGGATGCAGGGAGTGGCAACTCCATGCTCTGCCCCCTGGCCTTGCACCACAGGGTATCAAGACCCCAACCCAGGAGTTGTTGGTCTGGCCTTGTGTCTGTAGTCCCTAGGGGTGGATTGGGGGGTTGGGGGGAGGGCCCGAGTGTCAGGATTCATCCCGGGCCATCATGTAGATTTGGGGAGGCCTCTGTGGCATGTGCTCCCTCTGTAACAGATTGAAGAATCTGACCCAGCCTGTGATCTCCTTAGCAGGTTCCCTGAAACTACCCTCCATGTTCTTCCAAGAAGAGATGAGCCAGGGCCATCTGCTTCCCCAGGGTCACTGCTGTGCATGCAAGAACCTGTGGGTAGACCAGCCACCCCAAACACAGGGCAAAAGGCCTGGCCTCCAACATGTGGGAGGCCATGGTCCCTCGGCTCCCGCTGGGAGCTGGCTTCAGGGGATGGTAAAGACATTCCGGGAGACCCAAGGGGCAGAGGGTGTAAATTAGGGGTGTCAATGCTGGGCTTCATACAGCGGCTCCCCACCTTAGCCTGGGGGAGGGGACACCTGCTCTGCTCATCTCGGAAGGTTACAGTCAGACTCACGGACCCACAGAGCTTCTAGTCCAGGAGCTTTTAAACTTTGGCTCTGGAATCCTTTGCTCAAACAACGTGCTGTGGAATGTGATGCATAAAATAAAATGCATCAACACAGAAACGCAGGGCCCAGCGGCACGCCCATGGCCCCATTTGTGCACGCATTTTGTGACCCTCTGATTTAGTCCAGCACTCTCATTTCACAGAAGAGAAACCCAGAGCCTAGAGAAGGGAACCGACCGGCCCAAGGCCACCAACCCAATCTCTGGCAGAGCTAGGACCCTTAAGAAGCAAATGAGATCAAGGAAGAGAAAGTGATTTATAAACGGTAAAGTGCTGTGGAGATGTAGGGTTATCATTCTCTCTGCCATCTACATCTACGTGAAGTTCTCGGGCATTTCTCAGGGTCGCTACTTTGGGGGAGACTGCCAGAAAACAAAATGTGCAGGACTAAGAACATCGGTGTCCTAGGCAGTGCGGAAAGAACAAAGGATTTGGACCCTGGAGACAGAGAGGCCCAGCGCTGCCACTTACGAACTGTGTAACCTTGGACCTCACTTTAGTTTCCTCTTCTAGAAAAACGCGTTTCCTACTTCCTTCCTGGGATCATGCGGGGCTTAAGTGAGACGATGCACGGACAAGCGCTCTTAACAAGGCCAAGCACTCTGTGAATAGAGCCGTCTTACGAGGGGCGGGAGTGATGGAAGAACGGAAGACCCGAGGGTTCCGGACTGGTGTGTAGCCCTCACCAGGCACTTCCTGTCCCCAAGGCCTGGAGCCAGCTGCTGACAGTGCTGGAACCCAAGCATTCTGTCTGCCCCGCATAGACACGTCTCCACAGGTCGTGCAGCACCCTCAAGGCGCAGCCCTCAGACGCCCTTCGTCAAAGTGTCTAAGGCACAACCTTCCATCACGGGGTGCTGACTCAGCCCCCAGTGAGCTCTGTCTCTCCTGTCACACCCCGAGGGTGCCAGAAGGCACCCGGCCAGCTGCTCAGCATCCCCCAAACCTCACCGGCTTCTGCATCCTGGGGACGAAGGAAAGGGCAGGTTGGATGTGTTTCAGGAAAGAAAGAAGCGATTTCTCTCAAGGACCTTGGAGAGTTCTTTCGCCTCCCCAGGTGCTCCCAGCTGGGAACGGTGCAGAGGCCAGCACCTGGACTTCACAGGGGACGTGCACACTCAGGCTGAAACGTGGGCAAGAGGTCGGACACTGTGTGGATGGTATTTGGCCGGGTTCCTTTGGAGGGCCTGGCAAGCTGGTGCCCCCAGGAGACGGGAGGAGGCTTCAGACGTTTGTGACTGTGCTACCTGGGGGTGACCTTGGGCACACTGCTTTCCTGCAGGGCTCCAGATGCAAAGGCGACGGGAAGAAGTCGTCCTTGGGATATCTAAGCTTTTATGACTCAGATGTGAACTCTGAGGTTTCATTCATTCAATCATTCAGCAAATATTTATTGAGCACCTATTGTGTGTCAGGCACTGGGGAACAAAGTGGAGAAAAAGTCCTGCCCTCCTGGAGCTGATATTCTCATGGGACCAGACAGAGAAGGAAGAGATAAACAAGAAGACAGAGAGTTGCCAGCTGGGGGCCAAAGCTGCGGGAAGAGGGCAGCGGTGAGGGGTGCAGGGTGTCATGGTGGTTGCACACTGTGAGAGCAGGAGGAGGTAAGGCCTCTCTCAGAAGGAACAGTTGAGCAAGGGCCCGAGGGAGAAACAGGGAGCCAGCCTTGGGCATATCTGGAGGAACAGCATCCTGGGCAGAGGGAACAGCATCCTGGGCAGAGGGAACAGCATCCTGGGCAGAGGGAACAGCAAGTGCAAAGTCCCTGAGGCAGGAACATACCTGGGGCTTCAGTGCAGCGAGGAGGTTGTGTAGACACAGGAGATAACAGGAGACGTGAGTGACGGGCTCGATAATCTCTTGTCCTGAGTGCCTTAGAGAAAGAGATCCTCTGGCAGGTCCATCTAATCACTTCAGATGTGTTTGTATTCTCCCATCTAAGATGCTAACTCCAAGCTACTGTTTAAATGCTGGGACTTTCTGGCAAAAAAGAGTTATTCAAACCTTAATAGCGAAGCCTTCTGCTCCTCCACAGCTCGTTCACACAAGGGTTCTTCGGATAGCAGGAAGGGCCTGGACTCAAGTCCCAGCACCTGTTGCTTACTGTGTTACCTTGAGAAGGGCACTCAACCTCTCTGAGCTTCATTGTTGTTAGATTTAAATTCATGAGATCAAAAGTTGAAAGTGCCTTTCATTATACATTGAAATGGGCAAGGTAAATGTCAGGGAGGTTTTTGTTTTCTTCAGTGAAGCCTGTGGTAGGAGCTTGTCACAAGCTGCCCACTCCCCTCCACGACCCTGCTCCTTATAGCGTGTCCCACACAGGCCCAACTGGCTCTCACTTTGCCTGGCCCAGTATCTGATTCAGGGACTCAGGGACCCCCCAGGTAAGGCTGGGAAGGGTTCACCTGGAACACTCTGGTTCTGAATCGCCCCACAGTGTGTCCAGGAGGACTCCGAGCCCAGTGCTCCGGCCAGGTGGGACTGGGTAGCCCAGCTGCTCCTCTCCAACATCCCCTCCCGGCTTCTCCTCCAGGTACAACGGCCCCAACCTGGTTCTGAAGTACGACCGGGCCCAGAAGCGGCTGGTAAACATCGCGGTGGACGAGCGCAGCTCACCCTACTATGCGCTGCGGGACCGGCAGGGGAATGCCATCGGGGTCACGGCTTGCGACATCGACGGGGATGGCCGTGAGGAGATCTACTTCCTCAACACCAACAACGCCTTCTCGGGTAGGGACTGGGCCTCGGGCCTCTTCCTGCTTCCCCCACCCCCGCCTTCACCCTCCCAGCACCGACTGGGGGGAGGGCCGTGGGGATCCCAGCAGCCACAGTCCCCTGCTGCCTCCGGGGCCTCCCCTGGTCCCAGAACGACCCCTTCTCTTGTGCCTGAGCTTGTGGCTCTCAGCTCCAGGGCCCGGGTCTGGAGATGCATGGAGTGGACAGAGGAGGCCAGCGCTCTCCCAGGCCGAGCCCCAGCCCTCGTGATCGCTCCCTCGCCTCCGCCCCCTGCTCCCGCCCTGGTGCAGGCGCTCACCTCTCTCACCTGGGTTATGCCGTCAACTGCAGCCGCCCTGGAACCACCATGCTGGCTCAAAGGGGGCTCTCTAAAATGCTTGGAAATCCTCCAAGGCCCCCCCCACTACCTTTAGCTGAGCTCATTTATTCATTCCACAAATTCTTGCCGAGCATCCGCTCTATGCCTGACTAGAGGGTGCTGGGGGTGTCACTTTGAGACAGACAGACCTGGAGTTCACGGAGCCTGTTCTGGCCCAGAGCGTCTCACGCTGGAGTGTGCACCCGCGTCCCCTGGGGTCTCGTGTAAATGCAGGACTGGCTCGGCGGGTCTGGGGGTGGGGGCGAGGCCCTGCATTTGTGCCCGACTCCCAGACTGGGATGCTTCTGCACCAGGGACCACTCTGAGTAGCCAGGTCCTGCACACTAGGAGTGGATGAGGAAAACTGATGCCCAGAAGGCTACGTAATAGTAGCAGTGTGATGACAGCTAATCCGTAAGCGCCTACTGTGCCAGGCCCTGATCTACGTGTTTACGTTAACTATGTCATTTAGGTCTCACACACCTCCCTTAGGTAGGAACTGGTAAATTCCATTTTATGGTTGAGGAAACTGAGGCACAAAGAGGCTCAAGGCCACACAGCTCGCAAGTCCCAGAATTCACACCCAGGAGTCTGACTCCAGATCGTCCTTGTAATCAGGACACTGTAGCTTTCTTCCATCCTGTGTCGTCAGCCTAGTGGGCAGCTGGACCCACAGTGGTTGCTCAGTGCCTCGTGAGTTGGGGACCATGTTCCTGGGGCTGCAGATGAAGGTGGTTCCTGCCCCGACGCTCACATTTTCTCAGGCTCAGATCCCAGGATCTCAGCCCGCTAGAATGAAGTTTACTCCTGTGGGGCCATGACATCTATACGGGAGTCCCAGGCCATGGCACCCACCAGGAGGACAGAGGGCCCTGTGTCCCTGTGGGGCCAGGTCGGGCATGCACTGGACTCCTCCAGATGGCAGCAGCCTCTTGTGTTGGCTCTGGATGAGACCTGCACTTCAGACCTGAGCAGTCACCGTCTGGGACCTCCCGACCTCCTGGAGCCAGTGACTGCCTGGCTATGGGGACCACCTTCCCTGCCCCCGCAACACACATACGTTGGCTTTCCCCCAGGTCACAATGTCAAGTCTGAGCCAGGACCCAGCCCCTAGACTGCCCTGACGTTGAGCCTTGCCAGCCGCATGAATGGGAGGGGACGAGGTTGGGGCCCCTGCCAGGGGCAGGGGCGGGCGAGCTGGCGGGTGGCCAGCCTTGTGCAGCCAAGAAACAATGAGCCACAGCCCCAAGTGGTGTTTTATGGGTTTTCATCTCATCGTGCCACCAAGTGAGGCCTGAGAGATAGTAATTATCCCTACACAAATATCAGGGCATGATTACCCAGCTGGATTTACTGCCCTCTCTCCAGCCAAGCCAAGATTGGATTAGGACACAATTAATTGATGGGCTGATAAACTCTTTAATGTGGGACAAGGTCAGGAAGGGAGCAGTGTCAAGGGATGCCTTTAGAAGGGGTGAGTCCCAAGGAAGACTCCGGAGGGCTGGGAAGTAGGGACAGGAACCGTGGAAGGGATGTTCAGTGAGGCCCGGCAGGCAGGACACCAGAGGAAGGGGCAGACTCGCCCCTACACACCAAGCTCGGCGCCCCGGCAAGAGGACCCACCGGGTGTCTCCGAAGCCCAGCCCTTCCCACGCTCTTAGAGTGCTCCACTGGGCATCCGAGAGCAGTGGTTCCCCACCCAGGCTGCACATTAGAGCCACATGGGGAACTGTCAACCACCCCAGCTGAGCTACACTCCCGTCAGTCCCCTCAGAACCTGGGAGTGAGACCCTGTCACCAGATCGCAAAGCTCCCCAGGTGATCCCCAGGGGCAGCTGAGGTTAAACGCCACTAACTTGGCATCATGTCAGTTCCGCGCTCAGCCCAACAATAGCCCGACTCGTGTATGGAGCACTCAGCATGCGCCAGGCACCACTGTGGGCACGGAGGATGCCTCAGTGAACGAAACACAAGGATCCTGCCCACATGGAGTTCACGCTCTGTCCCCAGTTCTCTGTCCCTTACATCTCTCCAGGTATCTGACTCCTGTCTCCCAACCCCTGGACTCTCAGCTCCTTGAGGGCAAAGTCCCTGTGTTGTTCATTCCATGGTCCCCTTTGGCCCTCGCTGGACATTTGGCCCTGGGCTTCCTGGATTGAGGGCACATCTGGAGAGGCTGGAGCTGGCCCGGGGCTGCGGTAAGGATGACAGTGGCCCGCAGCCTCAGCCCCAGGCCCACACCTCCTGCTGCCCTTCTGTGGGTTTGAGGGATGTCTGTGGGTTTGAGTTAATTTTTCAGCTGAGTGGTTCCATTGACGCATCGACAGTGGGCGGGGTGTAGAACCGGGACATTTGTGTCGTGTCAGCACTTCCTTCGGTCCCTGGCGCGGCGCTCAGCCGTTGACACTCTGCCCACTGTGGGGAACCTGAGAGCCTCTCCAGAGGCCCCAGCCGGCCCAGGCACGGCCATGGCATTCAGCTGTGGGCCTCATCAGCCTGCGCCAGGGTGTTGGAGGGACCTACGGAAGGACAGTCCCTCTGCCCTGCATTGCAGTCCCCAAAAGAGGGCTGAGAACCTGCTCCTGGCAGTGTCCTGTGGGAGTCCGTTTGTACAAACCTGGGGTCTGCCCCTTACTGGGTGACCTTGGGCAAGATACTTGACCTCTCTCAGTCTCCACTCCCTCATCTGCAGGACAGGAAAAATACTGACTACATGCGCTCCGCTCCCTGCAACGGCCCGGGACGCTACATCCAAAGTCTTTGCCATCGCTCCCAGTGTGACCCAGCCTGCCTTTCTGACCACCTTCCCCCAATTCGTCCTCGCTCACGACATTCCCACATGCTGCCTTCGTACTTGCTGTTCCTTTGGCCTGAAATGCTTTTCCCGCTGATGTCCGCAAGGCTCACTTCTCTTCATTCAGGCCCCGCCTCAGATGAGGTCTTCCCTGAGCACCTTATCTAAAGGCACAGCCACATTTCTCCCTGTGCCCTTAACTGGCTTATTTTCCTTCGCTGCACCCACCACTAATCTGAAAATACACTATTTGTCATCCATCTCTCCCGCTGCAGTCTTAACTCCTTGGGGCTAGGAACTTTGTCTTGCTTACTGCTCCAGACTGTCCCTTAGCAAGCATTAAATACGTATTTTTGAATAAACATTTGAGATAATGAATCAAAATCACTTATTATGGTGCCTCGGACTTAGCACTCTAAACAAAAGCTGTTGTCATTCTGTGGCTATGAAGAAGGTCTGAGCTTGTAAAAGGGCCCTGACTGTCCTGCCGGCCCATGGGAGAAAGGCCCTAGGAGCAGAGAGAGAAAAGGACCCTGTATGAACAAGACACTGCCCAGACGAGGGCTCCAGGTGAGCTGGGGCCAAGGGTTAGGAATTGGCCCCTAGAGAAGGGGAAGGAAAAGGAGGAAGCTTGACCACCATCCAAGGAGGCCTGGGCCCGGAAATCAGCTGTGGTTTGATTGACCTGGAAAAATACAAACGGGGGTACATCAGGCAGCACTACTCAATCAAAACCAGGTGGGAGAGTGTGCGGGGCCGAGGGGACCCTGGGATCCCCTGCAGCTCCTGGGCAGAGACCACCCCCTGGGCTCCAGTCCACCCCAGCTGCTCCACTGGGCAGCCCAAGCTCTCCCGCCCACGTGGCCTGGCCGGGGGCAGGGGAGCATGGGTAGCATATGGGTCAGCGCGAACCGTGATCCCCGCCACTACCTTATTTTCACTCAGTTCAACAACATGGCCATTGAAGATCCGCTATGTGCAGGGCCCTGTTAAAAGAATACACGTGCCTCCCTCCGTCCTGCGCAAACAGTGGAGTGCCCTACTCACGGTTCCACTCTTTGCTCTTTTTTTATTTAACAGTATATTTTGGATATTATTTCCTAGCAGTACACAGAGAGCTTTCTCCTTCTTTTCATGGCCGTATAGTACTCCATTGTATAGATTTGCCATTAATTCGATCAGTCCTGTGTTGATGAAAGATTACTTGCGATCTTTTGCCCTTACGAAGAGTGCCGCCAAATGAATAAGCCTGTCCAACATGCCATTTTCCACAATGGCAGGTGTATTCGTAAGACAAGTTCCTGGAAATGGCATTACTGCGCCAAAGGACTGTAAGTGTGCAGCTTGGCTAGGCATTGCCAGACTGCCCGGCACGGGGACGCTGCTCGTTACGTTCCCGTCGGCTACACATGAGAGTGAGCGCTTTCCAACACTCGCAGCACAGTGTTTCATCAATTTTTTCAGTATTTGCCAATCCGATGGGAAAATATTGATATCCAAGTATAGCTTTAATTTTCATTTTTCTTAAAATGAGTGAGGCCGAGAATATTTTTATATATTTGAATCTCTTATCTGCTCATAGCCTTTGCCTATTTTTTCTATTGATTATTGGTCTTTTTCCCATTGATCTGTAACACCTCTTTATAAATTAGGGAAATTAGCCCTTTGTAATACAAGGTGCAAATAGTTAGTTTTCCCTTGTTTGTCATTTTTCTTATGTCTTTGCTCGTGGTGGGTTTTGTAATGTGGAAAATTTTCATTTTTATGGACTTGGATTTATCACTCTTTTCTTTTATGGCTTCTGGGCTCTGCATCATACTTAGAGAGGCCTTCAGCAGGGGCTTTTGTGACCTCTTAGAGAAGAGAGGTGGCGTCAGTTACCGTGCTAGAGGCAAGAGGGGGATTCGGGTGGTGGCACTTCCAGCCTCTTCTGCCTTCACAGCAGATGAGCCGTCTGCTCTCGAGAGAAGCACGCCTTGTGCGGCGGCTCCTTCCCCCAGGCCCGGTGCCAGCCACGCCCAGGTACTCTACACCTCACGACTCAAAGTGTGATGCACGCACGGACCAGCAGCGCTGGGACTAGCTGGAAGCTCTTACGAATGCAGACTCTCAGGCCCCCAGACCTCCTAGGCCAGAATCTGTATTTTAATCTTCCTGTGCCCAGGAAAGTCTAGATGTACTGCCCAAGTCTCTGCCCTCTTTTCCTAGGCTCCTGTAGGTCCTAAAACGGATTCTAGGGTCTCCTGATCCCCAACCAGCTTTCACGTGGATGCAACATCCTGACTTGCAGCTGTCCCAGCACGGCCACGCTCGGGGACCCGCTCGGGCTCCTCAACACACACGGCCCAGTGAGCAGCAGGGAGGGAGCAAGGCGGCCACAGCAGCGCAGTGAGGAGTCGGGGGCCAGAGGCAGCGTCCATGGTGCTAACAAAGAACGAGGCTCCTTGGGAGCTGACACTGTCCCCCACGAGCGGCCCCAGCTCTGTCATACCAGGGGGCTTTGCAGCATGCAGACCACCGTTCGAAGCGCAGCGTGGCCACCTCACAGCAGCTGTGCAACCTTAGGCAAATGATTTAACCCCCTGAGCCCTGATTTCGCTCTGTTGAATGAAGACTCCATCCTCCTGGCATGACCACGGGCAGGACTAAAGGAGCCAATGTGGGCAAAGCTCCTGGCAGGAGCCGAAGGGGTTTCCCTCTTCACCCTGGCATGGAGGAAGGAGGGCTGGGGCCAGCAACTGTATCGGACCCAGGGGAGCCTGGCCTTCTCTGCTAAAGTGTCCTTTGTCCGAACTACTTTCTTCCGCTGCAGCCATCACTGCCTTGCTGGTTTTCCATTGACTGAGCCTTGTAAAGCCTTTTATACTTAATGTCACTGTTGGGTCCTGGGGTGTGGATCATTGAGGATCTGCTGTGGTCATGCCATGTAATTCCCTGGGTGAGGATGAGGATGAGGATGGCATTGTTATTATTTACTGGAGTTATCATGTGCCACGCATTGTTCTAAGTGCTTTACATATATTATCTAACTTAACCGTCACAACAATCTGATAAATAGGTGCCCATTCTCATGATCCCATTTTCCAGATAAGAAAAAGCCAAGTTCATGACTTGCCCACGGTCAGCCTGGAGGAAGGGATGCTCCTGGCTACCCCACCAGCCCTGCTGTTTGCCTCATGAATGAGGTTGGAGGCTGAGGCCTCTGCCCTGCCGCACACACCTGCCCACCCTTCTCTGTGTCACCAGTGTCAGACCGTGAGTCAGGCCATCTCCCGGGTGGGGCTAGCCCCTGGGGAGGGGCACTCCACCCAGTGGTCCTTAGGAATGGCCCTTTATGGCCCAATCTCACCCTGCCATGGCTCCAGGCTGCCCTCTAGTTCTAATTTTCTGTCTGTCCAATAACTCCTTCTCTGCCCCTTCTCCCTCTTTTACCCCAAATGTGGCTGCTCCCTGGGACTCTGTCTTTGGCCTGGTCTTTCCCCTGTCCCCAGCTCCAGCCCCGCTGCTGCCACCCCTAATGGCCGGTGACCTCTTGGCTACGTCTCGACTACTTTAAATACAAACTCTCTGAAGCCAAGCTCCTACTCCTCACCCCCAGCTGGCCCAGCGTCCCTGCTTGGGTCACTGTCCCCACACTGTGGACAGCTCCCCTGCTCTGCAACCATACCCAGCCAGTCCCTCTGGCCCTCCTGCTGTGGCCACTGCACCAAGCGCCTCCTCCCCACCCCCATTGTCAACACCCCATTAAGCCCGAGCTCTTGCAAAAATGGCCTGCTGACTGCAGTTTCTCCCTTGCCAGCTCACTCCACGGCCAACTCAATCGTCTAGAAACACTGTCTCCCCCTGACTTTCCCCAGATCAGAAGCCACCAATGAATGACCCCTTTGCCCTTGGTTCTGGGGTTGCTGGGTCTCCCCTGCCCTGCCATGTTTCTCCTCCTCTCTAGGCCAGCTCACTGTCCCCTCTGTGCCTTTTTCTTGCCATCCTGCTTGCTAGAGCGCCACTCCACCTGTCTGCCTGAGCTGTGGAGTGCAGTGCTGACCCAGGCTTCAGAGTCGGAGGACCTGGGTTTGACTCTCTCTCTACCCCTTACCAGGTCTGTGACCTTGGGTAATTGACTTAGCCTCTACCCCTTAATTTCTGCATCTGTAAAATGGGGCTACACCACCTCTCAGGGTCTGCAGGGTTTAGATGAGATAACAGTTGTAAAAACAAGAAAGTGCTTCGTGCAGAGCCTGGCCGTGCTAAGTGCCCCATACATACGGGAGTTGTTGCTGTTGTTACTCTGACCCTTCAAGTCCCAGGTCACGTGCCTCCTCCCTCAGGAAGGCCTCCCTGATCCCAGCAACCTCTTCCGTCCTGATTTCATGGTGTCTCCTGAATGTACTGTCCCATCCTGCCCTGCTGGGCTCTGCTAGCTGTGGGATCTTAGGCAAGGCCCCGCCGTTCTTGTGGCTCAGGCACTTCTTGTGTAAAGGAGGCATGAGACGGCACCCAGGTGTGGTGAGGGCGAGTGAGTGCACGTGAAGCCCCGGCACAGAGAAAGTGCTGTGGAGGTGGCAGGTGTCCTTAGTGTCACTGCGCCTCACGGCCTCTCCTTTACTTACTGCTTGTGTTGTGAATGGACCATTAGCACCCTGAGGCGGGGACCAAGCCTCGCGCTTCCTGTGGCCTCCCGCGGCACCTGGCATGGCGCTTGGCCCCAGCAAGCACGGTGGCATCTTCCCCCGGCCGCCTGGCAACAACTGGCACTTCCAATGGACTCTGAGACCTCCGAGGCTCCTTTAATGCCAAGATGCCAGAGTCAGAGTGGGAATGGGAATTCCCAGACTCGCCTCTCGTGGGGGCTGTGACCGCCAGAGCCCCCTGTCCCTCCTTGGGTCCCCCCTGTTTCTCCCAGGCCTCCATCCTCTCAGTGTCTCCCCCAGGGACTCAAGAGGTCCCTCTCTCCTGCCCCTGACAGCCTCTCCTCTTGCAGAGCAGCTGCCCCCTGACTCAGCGAGGGACCCCAGGGCGGGATGCAGCTACAAGGAGCCAGAAGGCAGGATTACACGCCGACACGGGCCGGGGGCCAGTGCTGGGTGTTTATTGCCTGTGCCATCGACCTGCACAGCTCGCTGTTTATCTGTCTTCCTGACACACCTAATTACCCAGGTTGCAGCTGCCAGAGCGTTTGCTCTTCCTAAATCATGGGCTCCCATCGCTTCTGTCGCCCCGGCCTCCGGGCCTCTGCCTGCAGAAGGGCTGCCATTGATTTTGCCGTTCCCATTTATGATCTACAAGGCTCCGCATCGCTGTTGCACATTTTACCTTAATTAGTTTATTCTTCTGGGCATCCCTGCTGAGCTCGGAGGCCAGGAGGCTGAAGAGGAGTGGTGCCAGCAGCACAAGGCACCCTAACCCCTCTGGCCAAAAAGCCAGAGCCTGGCAGGACATCAGCACCCCAGGACAGCAATTTGCCAAGGACAGTGCTGGTTCCTCAGGGTGCTAATAGGTGGTCTGCAAAAAGGGGTTCCGTGGCCAAGGAACATTTGGGAAAGACTGGGTTAAATAAAATTAAGCAGGTAATTATTGCAGGACTTTTCAAAGTTTTGATAGACCAATGTCATTGTGAATCTCCAAGAGGCAGGTGAGCGTGCAGTCCTTCCCAAACTCAGATGATCGTGGAACCCTTTCTCCAGGCAGCTCACAGAGACAAGGGTCCCACAAAGCACACTTTGGGAAGGCTATCTGGGGTGGACAGAGGGAATTGGAGGTGATGAGGTGAACAAAGCGGGTCACCCTTTCCTGGCTGAGGCAGGAGCTCAGCGGCTTGAGAAAATTCCTTCTGCTGAATCCAGAGGTGCCCACTGGAGCTCTGCAGGGCCCTGGCTGCCACAGCCACTTTCTCTCTGTGGCCCAAGCTTTGGAGGAGTGGAGCCAGGGTGTTTCAGGAAGGGACTGGAGGCTGGCTGCAGGTACAGGGCCAAGGGGGCCCTGGTTGGACAGATGGGCAAGGGTTGCTTGCTGTGGGGGAAAGCTGGGGACCCAGAAGCCTGCAGGGGCCATCCTCAGAGGCCACCCAGGTGTCTGGAAGCAATGACAAGCCTGCCACTGCCTCTGGGACAGCCGTGAAGACAGCAGCCGAAGTCCAAGTCCCTTCTCCACAGTCCTGAAATCCAGAACACTCTGAAAGCCTCAGTGCTTTTTTCAAGTTCGGGGGAATCTCATTTGATAGCAAAACCTGTCCTGAGCTGCTATGAGCTATTTACAGACTTTATTTATCCCATTTGGTGTGAATATTCATGTTTTGCTGCAGAAATATTAATGTGTTTAATTACAGGGTGCTGCCCCAATCCCTGCCGGGGCTGTTATGTAATAAGCGGAGTGTGCACTGTGTTACCGTTCTAAAACATGAAGGAAAAAATCCAACTTTCTAAAGACATCTGGACCCCAGGGATGGTGGGCCTGGGGCTGTGGGCCTGGGGTCTCTCGTAGCTGTCACCAGCTCACAATGTGCATTTTCTCGTGCAATTCCCACGCGACGCCGGGAGGGAGGCACTGCGGTTATGCACGACTTTCAGTGGAAACCAAGACCGGGAGAGGATCAGGGACTTGCCCCAGACCTCACAGCTGACAAAAGGAGACACGGGCCAAGTGGGTCGGGTACCCGTGTTTTTGTCCGGGGAACCAGCTCCTCCGGATCCCCGTGGGCATCCCCCCAAGCACAGCAGCTCTGTGCAGATCCCCGTCTGGGCTCCTCAGAGATGGGCCTGAGCTCACGCTGCCACCCACAAACACGGGCAGGTCTCCTGAGTCCGCCTCCCCGCTGCCCCTCCCCACGAAGGGCCTCTTCCTCCTCCCGGCGTCAGGGCCTCTGCTCCCTGGAGTCCGGTGAGCATCCCTGAGGCCAACTCCAGAGCCCACGGATGACACTCCTGCCGCTGGGGGTCCCGTGGTCTCAGGAGGCCCAGCGGGAGGCCCCTGAGACCAAACCCTCTGTCCTCTCCTGGGCTGAGCCACCCGAGGGGCCATCACTCTGCCCCCTCCTACACACACCTGCACAAGCACTCACGGTCACTCACGTGTGCTCACGCACCCACTCTCTTTCTCACCCTCCCTCATCCCACCCTGTCGCTCACTCTCACGGCCATTGCCACTTCCACACCCTCGCACCCTCACGCTCGTTCTCACACTCGCTCGTTCTCTCTTGTGCCCACACACCCTCCACACTCACGCTCATTGTCTCACACATGCTCTCGCACGCTCTTATTCTCACCACGCACCCTCACCAACTCATTCTCATGCTCGCACCCCCACACACGCATTCACACTCTCTCGCGCACTCGCTCGCATGTGCACACTCACCCTCACTCACACACTCCCTCACGGCATCCCCGACTCTCACCAGGCCCCTGCGATGCAGAGCCGATGTCTCTAAAAGACCTTAGAAAGTAGCTCATCTGTAAACCAGCAAAACTCATCGCTGCCTAATAATAGCTGCCACTTTGTTGGGGGGAGAAGCCGACCTTTAACGTGCATCATCTACTCCTCGCAGTAAATGTGAATGCAGTTATTTTTGTCATCCCCATTCACCAATAAGAGAACTGAGGCTCAGAGATGCTAAGCAACTCGCCTAAAGTCTAGAGCCTGGACGGAGAATACAGGGAGCACTGAGATTGGGACGCCGGCCCATCTCCTGGAGCCTGGAGTTCCTCCCCTGCGCCATGGTGTCCCCCTTCAGTCTACACCCCCTGCCTTCTCCCTGCCAGCCTGCCAGTCAAGTTCAGGGTTCTGGCCCCAAGTTCACTCTTCCCCGTGCTCACCTTCCCCGATTCCTCCAGCTGCTCCCCTCCCTGTGTTTCCTGTGCTGGGCCCTGAGGGTGGGACGTGGCCCCTCCTAAACTACCAATGCTCTGGGTCTTGCTTTAACAGGAAATAAACTAAGGGTGATGGTGGAGGGGAGAGCTGTGCCTCCACGGTCGCTTGAAAAGGCTTGAGGCTCCAGCCACTGGGAGTTCTTCCCACTTCCCCAGAACAGCCTTCTTAGTCACGAAAGAGCTTCAGAAGGCCACGGATCTCCTGACATTACATACAGCATGTTGTGTGGTGCTGAAGGTCGTTGGCCTCCGTCCAGTTCTCAAAGGGATCAGTCATCCAAAAGAGGTGGAGACCACTGCCCACCAGGGCTCCCCAGTCCTGGGGCCAGGGCCTCCCAGGGCTGTCCAAACCCCTCATCACAGCCCAGGCAGAACCACCCCTCACCTCTCACCCTCTCAGAGCTCAACTTCCAGTGCCTTCCTCAGTGTGGACTAAGACCTCCCACCAACCAGAACCAGGACCATTTCTGCTGAGACCCCAGTCAGGCCCTGTGATCCAGCAGAGGATGTAGGGACAGCTCCTCTGGGTTGGGTCTGGGTGTTGGAATATGGGCAGTCCCAGGCTCTCCTTCATGATGTTGCAGGAGCACACGGTACAGGGCATGAAACCCAGCTGTTGAAGGCCACCCCAGACACGTAGGAGCAGTAGCCTTTCTTCCCTAGTTCCTGAGGCCTGGGCTGGCCACCTTCATAAGCCTCGATCTCTCCTTGCAACTGAAAACATCAGAGTGTCCCCCAAACAGGGAGGAGTGTCACCTGCTTGAGGTCTCCTGCAGCAGACGGCCCATCCACCTCTGGCCCGACCACCTCGTGGCAGGTGCTAAGAGACACGCACAGAAATCAGAACCTGGACCCTGGTCCGCTGTCCACCAGCCCTCCCTTTCTTCCTGTCTCCAGGGGTGGCCACGTACACAGACAAGTTGTTCAAGTTCCGCAATAACCGGTGGGAAGACATCCTGAGTGACGAGGTCAACGTGGCCCGTGGCGTGGCCAGCCTCTTTGCCGGCCGCTCTGTGGCCTGTGTGGACAGGAAGGTGAGTGCAGGGGCGCATGGACGGGGTGCTGGGGAGAAGCGGAGGGCACACAGCAATGACAGCCAGGAGAGGAGCCACCAGGGAGACTTCCCCTGGCAGAGTGGTGGCTGTCACCAGCGTGGTGGCTCGCAGAGTGTCTTGCACAGAGTGGCTGCTACATACTAACAACTAAGCCTTGCAGGATGAGCTGCAATAGACCTCTCGCAACCTTCCTGCCATGCGGCCCTCCAGCAACCAGTGAGGAAGCCGACCAGGGGTCATTGTGTCCACTGGACATTTGGAGGGACGGAGGCCCAGCTTGGAGCAGTGACTTGCCTGGGGACTCGGTATGGATTAGTGGTGTGGTTAGGACATGAGTCAAAATCTTCTAGCTCTAAATCCTGCACTCATTCATTCATTCAACTAACATTTGCAGAGTGTGTCCTGTGTGCCAGGCATTGAGCCATGGGCCCCTGTGTAAATACTTATGGGACAAGTGAAGGCATAGTGGAGGCTTCATAGGTGGGTGGGTAGAGGGTGCCTGAATACACAAGTACTTTAGTGTATCAGTAGCCCCACCCAAAGTGGACAGAGGAAAGGCCAAGTGGGGAGGGCCAGGAGCAGCTGCAGTCATCTGCCCTGGGCAGGCAGGGTGTCAGCGGGGGGAGCCACCCATCCAGGCCCAGGTCCCAGCAGACCCAGCCAGAGCCGGAGGCTTGCTGCGGAGGTGATTTATCCCTCCTGTCACCTGCTCCCCTGCCGCTCACCTCCTTGGCTGAGTAAACAGTCATCTCTAAATCAGGGGCCCAGCTGCTGCCCATTCTGGGGGTAGGGGCAAGGGGGTGGGCTCACTTTGGGATTGAGATGGCACCGGGGGATGGGGATTCAGCGTGAATCTTCACAGCAGGGGCCTCCAGGCCTTGGGAGAAGGCAGGTGCCAGGTATAAATATTTATTTCTTAACAAGCTGGTGCTGGGAAGAGAAGCCAAGCTGGGCTGTGAAGCCACATTTAGCCCTGACCTGAATCTGTGCCACCAGGACTCCTGCCTGGTGGGAGGGGACGGGAAGGCACGCTGTGAACAGCCCCAGAGAGTGGGGGTGCCAGGCCTGGCACGGCTGGGGGCTTCTGCCCAGCCTCCTCCTTCAGGAGCCATCTCTGCCCTTCAGGACCCCAGCTCTCCACGCCCAGCTGCTGTGGGAAGTTCGCAGGGAGCTGGAGGGAGGGGTGAGCAGGTTAATCACAAGGAGATGTGCTCTTCGTCCTCACAAGGTCATCTGCACACCACGCATTGAACCACAGGACAAAGGCACCACGTGAACTGGCACTGCAGCCCAGAGGCGGGCGTTCAGAGGCCGGGGCTGCCCCCTGCTCGGCCTCAGACTCAGCTCCCAAGCCTCAGTCTGCCACCAGGAGTGGGGTCGCTTTCTGCATCCAGCCACCACCTTTGCCATCCCTGGGCCTGACCGTGAGGGGAGGCACAGAGAGAGGCCGCGGCCAGCCTGGGAGCCGAGAGAGGAGTGCAGCATGGTGCAGGGAAACACAAGAGCAGGATAACAATAACAACAGCTAAGGCTGATCAAACTAACAACATGCCAAGCCCTGTGCTAAGTAGTTTAGATGCGACATCTTCCTGAATCCTTGTAATAATGAGCCCAGGAGTTAGATGCTATCATTATCCCATTTTACAGATACGGAAACTCAGGCTTCCAGCAATTAGGCAACTTGACCTTGGTCACACGTGAAGTGGCAGGCAAAGCCAGGAATCGAGTCCTGCTTGCCCAAAATTGAAGCAGATCCCTCTCTACCCCTCGGCTACCCTGCCTCTGGGTGAAACGATATCAGACACACGTTTCTAACCACAGGTTTTCATAGTCATCCTTCCTCAGCCCCACGGCCTCTAGCTGGGCCTTTTAATCTGTGCGCTTGGTCAGTGGTTCTCAAAGTGTGGGCCCCAGACCAGCAGCGTCAGCGCTGTTAGAAATGCACATTCTCAGGCCCCACCCCACTCCCCTGAATCAGAACCTCTGGGCGCCACCAGCAATCCGGGGTTCAGCCAGCCCTGCAGGTGATGCCAATGGGTGCTGAAGTCGGAGAGCCGTCGCGCCAGGTGAATGTCTCGGCCGCCGCCACCCGCTGTCCTCTCCCTCTGCCCTCGCTCATTCTCTGCCCCAAACCTGGAGCCCCTGCGTGTCCTTTATCTTCAGCGGACTCATCACTCACCCACCTTTCTGGATCCAGCTCAAAGCTGATCTCTTACAAGAAGCGTTCCCTGATCGATAATGATTATGCCTCATGTTTATATAGCATTTTTATCTCTTCAAAGACCTTTCACATACGTTGTCTCATTTCATCGTCTCAAAATCCCTGCCAGGAAGCAGGGGGAACATGATCCCCATTTAACACATGAGGGGACGCGGCATGGAGGCTGTGAGGGAGTTGCCCAAGGACAAGGAGCCAGTTAGGGGCAGAGCCTGGTCTGGGACCCAAGGTACCAGCCCTAGACCAGCGGTTCTCAAAGTGTGTTGACCAGCGGCGTCAACAGCATCCAGGAACTTGTTAGAAATACAAATTCCCAGGGCTCACCCCAGACCTCTTGACTCAGAAACTGCAGGGAAAGGGCCCATATTGCCACAAGCCCTCCAGGTGGCTCTGATGTAGGGTAAAGGGTGAGAACCACTGCCATCGACCCAAAACTGTAGAAACGTCTTCTTTCCCCTGGAATCACATCATCCTCCCAGAATCCTTGTAGTCAAGTGTACATGTGAATTTCTGCGATCTTCTACGGCCTAGCACATCTATGTTTCTCAGTCTTATCAGCCCAATAAATTGAATTAAGGTGCTAGGTATAACTGAATTTTATAAGCATCCCAATTTCTAGCACAGTGCATTTCAGTCCATTGGGCTTAATTGCTCATTTGTGGGTGAGATTGCTGCCAGCTGGTGGGGTCAGGAAGGGTTCTTGATGGCACACTTTCCCCTTTGGCCCCTCACTCACTCTTCAGCCAGTCATTCCACACACGTACACCACGCTCCTGGGTCGGCTGAGAACCTCTCAAAGTCCTCCCCTGATCAGGAAGCCATGTTGAAAAGCAGCGCGTCTCAAACTGCAATTCTGCACAGGAGCCACGTGGGAGTCTGGCTGAAATGCAGATTGTGATTCAGCAGGTCTGGGTGGGGCCTGGGATTCTGTCTTTCTAGCATGCTCCCAGATGTCACTGAAGCCGCTGGTCCAGGGACCACTTTGAGTAACAAGAGTTGTAAAGCACAGATTCCCGGGTGGCAGGGGACAGACTCAGATGACCAAAAGAGAAGGCGCAGAGAAGTCTGTAGGGAACAGCTTTTACCACCTCTGGCTTTGTCCCCTGACACTGTCTTGTATCTTACATTCCAGCAACATGCAGCTAACTGTGGTTTCCCTACATACATCATTCCCTTTTCATCTCTGCCTGGAAGGTTCTTTCCCCTCTGTTTCACCCGGCTGAGACTCCTCTTAGAAAACCTTTTCTGAACTCCCCATAGCTTAGTGCCCTTCCTCTGGGTTAGGAGCCCCTCTTCTGCACACCTAGGAAATCCTGTGCATCGTCTCTGCCGTGTGCATCTATGATTGTTGATGCATCGACACCCCCAGGAGACCCTGAGCTCCTTCCTTGGCCACACCCCCCAGTCAGGCAGACTCAAATGGTTCTTAATCAACTTCCTCAAAGAAGAGGGTCCCTTAGCAGGCACAAAGTCAGTGACCAGTTAGGTGGGGCAAGGGTTCTGCTCATGGTGCCACTGGGTAAGGAGTAGAAGCAGGCAAAGCAGGCCAAGAGGAGGGGGCGACAGCACAATCTTGTTGCCTTGAGCTCAGCTGTCGCTCTGGTGTCCTTCTGTGCTTATGGCTTGCCTTTCAAACTAGACTAGAAGCAACCTAAGGACAGGGCCTTTGTCTTAAGTACATTTATAGCAGAGCACCTTGCACAGAGTGGGAGCTCAGGAAGTATTTACTGCCTGATTAATTGGAGGGAGGTGATGAAAAGGAAAGCTAGGCAACTGATTTGGAAATTGTGCAGATCTCTTGGGAAGGAGGCGTCCATTGAAGAAATAACACCACTACAGTAACAGGCAGAAAAGAAGCATCTTTCATCAGCAGCGTTTCGGACTAGAGAAGAGAATGACTGTAGCAAAGGGAAGCCGGTGTCCAGGGCTGCCACTGGATGCAAAGGAAAAATAAAATATTTGAGACAGTGTTATGAAGGCAGAAGCAATATAATCTTTCTTTCTGGTAGTACGGGGGAAAGGAGGGAGTGAAAGAAGGAGGGAGGACCCCTGCGAATCTGTGCCTCTTGTGCGACCAAAATAGAGGCATGAAGAAGCGCAGGGCAGGAAGGGGGAGAGGGAGGTGGCTCAGGAATTTGCTTGTCATCTTGGCTGGAGTGAGCTTGAATGAGAGAGAGAGAGACTGAGAATAATGGGAATTGGTAGATCAATCAATCAGCAAATATTTATTGAGCAGCTACCCTGGCTGGCAGCTGGAGAGAGCTCAGCTGGAGGGAGGCACATTAGAAAATTGTCTATAAAAAGGTGGTTGTGGGGGAGAGGGAGGGATGTGTTCTTTTGGAACAGGATGGAAGGAGAAGCAGGCTGTTTTGCTGTACGACTCCCGGATGTGTCATTCACATGGTAGCCTTTGTGAAAAGCCCCTCTGGAGGTGAGCTGTGCACAGCCTGCAAGGCCATTCGAACAGACCTGGGGAGAAGAACCCGACCCTGTGGAAGAGCTATGGCCCTGCAAGGGGCAGGGAGATTTCTGGGGAAAGACTGGGATGAACCGAGAGGGGCCTGCTCACCCGCCTCCTTCCCTCTTCCTCAGGGCTCCGGACGCTACTCTATCTACATTGCCAATTACGCCTACGGTAACGTGGGCCCCGATGCGCTCATCGAAATGGACCCCGAGGCCAGTGACCTGTCCCAGGGCATCCTGGCACTCAGAGATGTGGCTGCTGAGGCTGGGGTCAGCAAATACACAGGTACGCAGGGTGACCTGGGAGGCTGTGCAGTGGAGAGGACAGAGCCTCGGGCTGGGGTCCGGCACCTGGCAAGGCTGAGTCTAATTCAGCAGCGACCACAAGGAGAGGATGGACTTATGTCCCTGTGGAGGGGGATAAAGGCTCTAGTCCATCCCACCACCCACAGAAGGCTCCTCCCATGCTGCCTGCCTCTCCAAGGCTTGTTGAGACATCTGGCAGGTGGGAGCTTGGGGTGCCCAATGGGAGACATCAGGAATAGTGGCTTGCAGGAAAGTGGGGTGTGAGAACACACAACAGCAACCTCTCCCCGGAACCCTTTCGCCATTCCCCGCTGTAACCTCAATGATGGGTGAGCAGGTTCTACAGGAGAAAACTGACAAATCACAAAAGCCGAGATTTAAAGCGTTATTTATTGCCAAATAGCAGATGAAATTATTTACTTACACATATGCAGCCAGGAATTGAGTGCTAAATCCCTAAGCTTCAGTTGGGTCCCGTCTCACATAACTGAGCTCAAAGAATTGTGTTCTTGTTCCAAAACCTCTCCAGCACTTTTTTTGAAGGCACGCTCCCCCCTCATCTTTCTGGATGGAGGGCCTATTGTCAGAGTCTCTGACAGGGAGATCTTTCTAGGGAAGGCTGTTTTTCTAATTCCAGCACGGCTGCTGACTAAACTCTGATAATCTGCCAATAGACTGCTGATGGCAGAGCAATCCAGTTCCTGTTTTGGGTGCCAAAAATCAGGAAGCCAGAGCTGTGCACAACAACTTCTCACGTGAACCTCAGCCTCACTCACGCCCGACCTGCACTTCGGCCATAGAGATTTTCTTGTGCTTACAGAGACTTCCAAAGGGGCAGCCTGCCCGAGTCCAAATCCTGGAGCCGAAAGCATCCTTGAGAGATCACTTGGGGCATCCCCTCACCTCCAGACACCTGGCTGGTGGCACAGTCTCAAAGTCCTGCCCAGAAAGGGTTGTCACTGCCTCCCCTGAGCTTATGACGCCTTTCTCTCACCAACTTTCCGCCCCAGAGAAAGGGGGAGATGAATGCTGACCTGCCTGACACAGTTCGTGGCGACAAATGACTAGACAATAAGCTAGTTTGCACAGCTCGGGCCCCCTCAGTGTGCCCGAGAGCTCCGTGCATGAACGTACCACAGAAAGGCTGTGTCAGTAACAAACCACGTTTCCCGGGGAAAGGGAATGAACATGCAGGCGCTTCAGCCTGGGTTGGTTCAGTCCATTTTTCTGAATAGTTCCCAGTTCTGTGCACTGGGTTAGCGTGGCAATTAAGTGCCTTGATCTTGCAGGGGAAGGAGGGTGGGCTGGAGCGGGGAATGAAGCCCTTGAAAATGATGAGATAGAAGGGAGGCTCCGACTGGGAGAGCGGCTGAGACACGAAATAAAAGAACTCAGAGGTGGCGGCTGGGTGAGCATGAAGGGGGCATTGTTCACGCTGGCTGGGCTGGCATGGAACTGAGCAGGGGGACGGAGGGGACCCTGAGGAGGCAGCCGAGGAGCACGGCGGGGACGGGAGCCCCAGCCAACTATGCCGGCTGGGCTGGAAGGATGGGCAGCTCAAGGAGGCAGCAGCAGCTTCCGTGGAGGCATGGAGGGAGGCTGGGCAGCTGGCGTGCCCAGAGGACACGTTAGAGCAGCTCCGCAGACTTCCAAGAGCCATTTGGCTGACAAGAACCCATTTGGCCCACCATGTTACTATTCTGTCTGCCTGCCTTCCCCAGCCCACCCTTTCCCTGCCCGCCAAGCCCCCCAATACTCCCCTGCAGCTCCCCTTGTCACGCGGCTAACAACACATGGACAGCCGGCTGGAAAACTAGCCCAGAGTGCCCCCCTGAGCCGCAGGGATGGACCCCAACCATAAAGGCCACTATGTTGAGCCCCGCCTGATGGCTGAGGCTCTGGGCACATGGCCAGTGCTCAGCGCAGGCCAGTGCCAGGGCCCTGAGCAGGCAGGCGGGAAGCAGGCCACGGCTGGGTGTGCAGCCAGGGAGCTGAAGGTCCCTGGAGCCAAGCCTCACAGCACCCACCCGCCGGACAGCTGTGTGACCTGGGAGAACCTCCCGTCTTACTGAAGCACTGAGGTCCGGAGAGACCTTCCAAGGTCACACAGGAGTTTGTAGGGAACCAGCACTTAGAGTCCCCTCTCCTGATGCCTAAACTGCCACAGCCAGCTGGCCTTTCTGCTGAGCTTCAGCTCGAGAATGCTGCTCCAGCCTGCAGGATGGGAGAGGCTGGGGAAGACGTAACCCCGCACCCGCTGGGAAGCAGCCCCAGGTTGGCGCTCAGGCCTGGAACTGCAGCCCCGGGTTGTCGTGGTGGAAGCAGCTGCCTGGCTGGGGTGCTCAGGGCAGCAGGGCGAGGCCCGGGCACCCCGGAGCAGGCCAGGCAAGGGCGCTGCTGCTGCACCGGCTGTCCGGCTCTGCGGGAGGGGGAGGAGAGGCCTCCTCTCCAGACACTATCGATTCTGGCGGCAGACTCCGCTCTGCTGGGTCACAGTGCCATCTAGCGGCCACCGTGCCTACTCTCGGGGGACTTGAGGACCCTGGAGGCCAGCAGAGTGAGAGATTGGGAGAGATTGGGGCAGTAGGACGACCACTTCCCCACCCCCTGGTTCCCTGAAAATCCCAAGCTCCCACTTCCCAGCTGCCCGAGGCCTCTTGGAGCCAGGACAGTGCGGGCAGCTGCCCTACCTGGGAATCCCAGGAACTGGGTTCTGGCCACGGCAGAGCCTGGTATGGAACCAGCGCAGGGTAGGTGGAAGCTGAGAGTCCTGCCCTGCCTGTGTGGCCCTGGGCCCTGTGACCCTGGGCACGCCCCTCAGCTTCTCTGAGCACCCTGAGCTTGCAATCTAGGAGTGGCTGAGGGCACAGGGTCTGGAGCCAGGCCACAGGTGCACATCCTGCTCCGGTCCAGGCAGCAATGGCGAACTATTAGCCTCTTCCAGCCTCCGGTTTTCTCACCTTCAAAATAGGAGCATTGTGAGGAAGAAAGGAGGCACATGGGACATGCCTGGCACACGGCCTGGCACATGGGCAGTGCCTGTGGAATGTAGCAAATACCAACGCCCTCCTGCTCTGATGTGCTGCCAGAGTGACACCAGGCCCTCTGCTGGGCATCCCCTGGGTACAAGGAGTGCTGTGCTAGGCACAGGGGGACACGCACAAGGAAGGGCCCCTGCTCTGAAGGCATTCTCTGTGTGTCCCTGGCCTGACCTCTGACCCCAGGCACAGGCAGGGGCGTCTTCCTCCCCTCCCGACTGGCCCCATCTCTCCTCCCTCCTTCCCGCCCGAGCCTGCCTCCCCGAGGCCTCCACCCCTCCCAGGAACTCTGCATTTTGGCCTCACCCTTTAAGGGAGCATCTGTCCAGGCTGCAAGGTGGTGATTAAAGAAGCCTTAAAAGAAATTTGGAAAGAAAGTGAAGGTGGATTTATGATGTCGGGCGGGGAGCTTCGCTGTTGGCTGGGAGCAGTGTGGAACAAAGCAGAGGACAGATCTGATTTATAGGAAGTCATTATTGGAGAAGACAGAGATGCCTAAAGCCCAGCTGAGGCCTTCTGGCAGATACCCACCAGCAGGCTTGACCAGGAGCCGCAGAGTGGGGAGCCTCCCAGGTACCCAGACAGGCGCTGGCCTTTTGTCAGGAGCGAAGCCAGATCTGAGAGCCAGGGACCAGGCAGAGCTGGAGTGACAGGCTCCTCAGCCAGGGCTCAGGACCCCAGGGAGTGCAGCGTGGGCCTGCCGGGGGCACCCAAAGCCCAGCATACGCCGTGGGGGCCATTTTCCTGGGGTAGATGCATTCAATGAGGGTTGGGGGGGCATCATTTTTCTTTTAAAACAGACACAGATATGCTATAAAATAGAAATATAATTTTTATATACATTTTTCTCAGCTAACACAAGAGATTTTACAGAAATGTCAAGCCTGTGGCTGGCCACTCCGGGCTACATCCCCAAGCTTGCCAGTACAAATCCCTCCTCTGTTGCGAGGGAACAAATGATGGAGCCTGTCCTTCTTCCGCCTCCCTCCCCTTAACACTCATAGAGACAGGGCAGGAAGGAGGGGGCGACGGTTGTCTTTGCCTAATGCCCTCCCCTCCACACAGCCGGAGCCCTGCCTGGCATCTGGAAGCCTCCAGAGGGCTTGGGAGTGGCAACACCAGCACCACCACAGTTACTCTGTTTTAGCATTTTTCAGGAAATTTAGGATGAGAGCCCCTGTTACCACTCTGCCCTTCACACACACACACGCACACGCACACGCACACGCACATGCATGCACACAGACACCGCCCATTCCTGCACCCCACGTTCTCCAGCATCTTTGCCCTGCTCTTTTACATCACGGTTGTTCTTGGCAGCCTGCAGACCTTGGTGTCTACCAGAATCCTACTTCTGTCAAGGCTGCAGCAGATTAACCCCCGGGCCCAAGCACGTTGGCTGGCAGGCCTCGCTTGACAGTCTTCACAGGTGCTGAGTCTAGACGGGAGCTGGAAGAGCTCCCGACACACTTACCCTGTGGTCCACACTGGAGGACACATTCGTTGAGAAGTACAGCGGGAAGGAGCCTTGGCGATCTTCTCATTCTCCCACCCACTTTACAGGGATGGAGACTGAGGCCTGGACAGCGCACGTCCCAGGATCCTGCAGGTGCAGAGGGCAGAGGCCAGGCAAGAGTTTGAGGCCTCTCCTTAGCACCATGAACCCCGTGCTGCCTCATCCCTGGGCCCAGGCCCTGAGTTGGAAGTAGCTCAGCAGCGTGCACACCCCCTCCCCGCAGCCTTTTCCACCCACTCCCCAGTCCCTGGTGCTATCTGAGAGCTGGGTCACCTGCACCTGAATTGTTGTACTTGAGTCTATATCACCAAAGTGCTGGGGTTCAGAGGTATAGGGGTGCAATTTTTCTTTTTTAAGAAACAAGGTCTTACTCTGTCATCCAGGCTGGAGTGCAGTGGCGTGATTATAGCTCACTGCAACCTCAAACTCCTGGGCTCAAGTGATTCTCCTGCCTCAGCCTCCCCAGTAGCTGGGACTACAGGCATATGCCACCATGCCTGGCTAATTTTTTTATTTTTTGTAGAGATAGGGTCTCACTGTGTTGCTCAGGCTGGTCTTGCACTCCTGGCCTCAAGCAATCCTCCTGCCTCAGCCTCCCAAAGTGATAGGATTACAGGCATCGCCACCTCACCCAGCCAAAGGGGTGCTGTTCTTGAGGACAACAAAAGCCACCCTATGGGGCTTGGGCACAATGAACAGAGCATCAGAGGGAATGCTGGAATGTGGCCAGAGGAAATGGGGGCCACGGAAGGGCATTTTGCCCTGTAACCCCACCCTTTCTGCCCAGCCAGGTGGGCAGAGGGAGAAGCCTTCAGAGAGGGATGAGCGGGGAGGAGCATTCACACCCCAGCAGCAGAACTAGGAGGCCTTTGAAGCTTGAAAGTGCTGAGAAAAATAAAGGGATATTATTCACCCAGCAGGTGGTAAATTGTCCCAGCTAATGACTATGTGGCACCTGACATTTTCCAAGGCACCTTCCAAAAACCAGCTCACTTAATATTTATGACAGCCCTGAGAAGGAGCCATTATTATATGATCAGTCTTATGTTATAGCAGAGAACACAGAAGCCCAGAAAGGTTCAGTGATGTGCCCAAGGTCATACAGCTGAAACTTGGACTTTCTGATCCCTAGTCCTGTGGTTTCACCACCAGTGCTGCCTTTCCAGCCTCACCTGGGGAACTGTTTGTCCCCAAGAGAATGTGCTGGCCTCAGATGTAAAAGAATTCATTGATACAAAGTGGAGTTAACATCATTCTCCAAGTCTAAATAAAGATGTTCCTACCTGCCCCCTGGGAAGCCCATTTGTTGTGTGCTAAGCCTTAGGAGGTGGGGGAGAGGGTGGGCAAGAGAAAGAAGAGGAAGGGGAGGGTCCTGGTGGAAGATATTGGCTGAATGCGGGGTCTTTGTCAGTGTCCTAGTGGGGCATAGGAGGGGCAGCCCACATTTACAAGGGGTGGATTTTATTGGCTTGAACAGAACTTGCATGTTGACCTGTGGCATCAGTGAGGGGTGCAAACACCTGGCCACCCCTGCCTCAGACACCCCTTCAGCCGCCCAAGGTAAGGGGCTGGGGCTGGTGCCCGGGAGGCCAGCTCCCTGACTGCCGACTCACCTGCTCCCCAACTGTGCAGCCAACTTGCCAAGGAGTTGTGGGTAACATCTCTGTTATGGTCCAGTTGCCATGGCAATAAATTGTGGCTAATTAGTAGTGTGGTTACCATGGCAATTTTCTAGTAATTACAGGTTACAAATGGTACAAGGCTTCAACCCAACCCAATTAGTTAATTAGAAAGATTTAGAAATTTGTCCAAAAAGGAAATAACCTGCTTTGTAGAAAATGAAGGGAATGTGTCACAGCTTGGGAGCCAGAGGCAGAGAGGAAATTGGAGGATGCGGAAGCGGGGGAAGAAGGATGGAGCTGCATGGCGGCCAGTCCTTGGGTCCCACCTGGAATTTCCAGGGGCCTAGGCAAGGCCAAGGGTTTCTCATGGAAGCTGCTCCACGGCTGGCGTCTGGCAGGACCAGGACAGGGA
This sequence comes from Propithecus coquereli, assembly GCF_000956105.1. Taxonomy (NCBI): domain Eukaryota; kingdom Metazoa; phylum Chordata; class Mammalia; order Primates; family Indriidae; genus Propithecus; species Propithecus coquereli. Next base: position 177,986 of record NW_012150175.1, read on the forward strand.
CAGCTGCCAGCAGCCACTTAACGGCTCCTCTTTTAATGGGCAGAGGCGGGGCCCAGGTCGTACGTAGCCCAGCACCTTTTCCTGCTGGCTTTAGGAAAGGCCTCTGAAAGCCACCCCACTGCGCCCCACGGCTCTCATGAAAAGCAGATGCCATGTCTTGGAGGATGCTCCACGGGAGCGATGTGAATTTATTTAGTGGCTCCATTTTCATGAGGCTTGAGCTGTCTTTCAGAGCTAATCAGATTATCTGGGAGGAATCAAGAGGCATAGGGCCCAGAGTGTGTTAACAAGGAGTCCGACCATGACGGCAATAAGAGTGGCAGTGCCACCTCCCTCCCACCCCTGTCTCCCTGGCCCCAGATGCCGGCTCTGGTGGGCAGGTGAGAAAGGCCCCATGATTTCCTCTGGGGGCATCTCTCAGTGGGTGGGAGGAGCCCAGGAACCAAGAGAACCCCTGTCTCTAATTAGCACAGTCACTTTGGGGAAACCTCTGCCCCCGAGCCCTGCGGGTGGCCGGGGTGAGAGTGGGAGGCTGGCCCATCATGACACAGGTCTGCCTGAGCTCTCATTTATTTGAAAAAAAAAAAATCAAGTTCTTCTGGAGTGCTGTGATCCCTCTTATTATACTGAAAAGTCCCTTAGGGCTGTACTTGCCAAACTTTACTGCGCACACGCACCACCCAGGGGTCTTGTTAGAACGCAGGATCTGGTTCAGTAGGGGACCAAGATTCTGCATTTCTAACAAACTCCGAGGTGCCACTCCTGCAGCTGCCCATGGGCTGACTCTGAGCAGCAAGGCTGTAGGGTCCCCAAAGCCCTTTCTTATAGAGCTCACCTTACTTTTTAATTGATAAAAATTGTATATATTTACGGTGTACGACATGATATTTTGAAATGAGTATACATCGTGGAGTGGCTAAATCAAGCCAATGAACATATGCATTACCTCTCACACTTACCATTTGTTTGTAGTGAGAATGCTTAAAATCTATTCTCTCAGCAAGTTCAAGTATACAGTGCGTTATCATTGACTACAGTCACCGTGTTGTACAACAATCTCTTATTCTTCCTGTTAAACTGATATTTTGTATGTTTTGACCAACATCTCCCCCAGCCCCAGCCCCTGGTAACCCCCATTCTACTCTCTGTTTCTGTGAGTTCCACTTTTTTAGATTCCTCATGTAAGTGAGATCGTGCATTATCTGTCTCTCTGTTCCTGGCTTATTTCGCTGAGCATCATGTCCTCCAGGTTCATCCCTGTTGTCGAAATGACAGGATTTCCTTCTTTCTTAAGGCTGAAAAATACTCCACCATATATATGTGCATTTTCTTTATCCATCCATCCGTTGGTGGACACCCAGGTTTATCTGCCGTCTCGAGTATTGTGAACAGAGCTGCGGTGAACGTGGGAGCACAGAGACGTCTTAGGCACACTGATTTCATTTCCTTTGGATGTACACCCGGCAGCGGATCGCTAGATCATTTGGTAGTTCTATTTTTAACTCTTTTCGGAACCTCCATACTGTTTTGTACTGTTTTCCGTAATGGCTTTACTGATGCGCACTCCCACCGGCAGCGTGCAAGTGTTCCCTTCTCTCTGCATCCCCACCGACACTCGTAATCTTTTGTCTTTTTGATAATACCTGTTCTAATGGGTACATCTCACCTCGTTTGGTCCTCTCAGAAACCCTGAAGTGGAAAAGGCAGGTCAGTCTATCCTCCTTTTACAGATGAGGAAACTGAGGCTCGAAGGGTAAGGCAAATTGCCTGAGGGCACATGGTTTGTAAGAAGCCAAGCTGGGACTAGAATCTGAGTCCTGGTCCTGGGTGGGCTGCTTCCTGCCTGGTATTTCTGACACTTGGGGTGTGGCCGGGGGAAGGCTTTCTCCGTGCAGGTGTGTTTCCCTGGGAGCAGAACAGGAGCCCGGCAGGCAGAGAGTGTTTATTGGCAACCCACTGGCTGGGGGTGATGTGTTCAAGGCATGTTAAGGTTGAACTTCTTGAACTTCTTGACATGGCTAGCTCAAATTTGACCTTGGAGACTTCAAAGCCTAATGTAGAACTGGCTTGATTTCTTTCTTCCTTTTTTTAAATATATACTTTATTGGATTTCTTCCTTTCAAACCACTTTCTTATCGCAATGAATCAAATGATACAAAGACATTCAAAGAAAAGACCAACTATAGTCTCTCCTTCTCAACCCAGATGCTACCCCATCAAAGTGGCCAGTGTTAACAGCTTGAGGTGTGGCCTTTCCCACTTTTCTTCAAACAGAATAAGCTTACACAAGCATGTATACTCAGAAATACCACGTATTTTCCTGTTTTTTAAAATAAAAGTAAGATCACATGATACCATTACTTGACGAATTGCTTATTCTTTTAACAATGTATCATGGGCACCCCTCCAAGTCAATACCTATGGATCTACACAGTCTTTTTAGTAGCTGCAGATCGGCCCATCATATAGACGCACCGTAATCCATTCAACCACTTTGCTATCGATGTATATAATTGCTTCCTACGTCAAACAAAGCCAAGTAAGCATCCTGGTGCCTGTGGCTGGAACCTCTTCCTATAGGTTCTTAAAAGAGGAGCATACCCAGTGGCCTTGACCAGCACATGTGTGACTCAAAGAGGGAGTGGGGGAGGCTGTCGGGAGGTCTGTGACTTCACCAAAGTGGCCTGGCAGAGCTGGGTTTAGGATTATCGTAATTCAGCCACCTCTCTCAGAAGGACAGGGCAGGGCGTTGGCATCTGGGGGCTGTGCCCTCTGTGCTCCTTAGCTCATGGACTCACCCCTTTGCCACAAAGTGATTGGGTCTAGCTCCTCCCTGGCCGCTCCCTCAGTGCTGCCGCCCTCCACACAGGTTTATGGGGACGGTGAGCCCAGGCTCAGGGACGCACGAGAAGGTCAGAATTCCTCCCAGGGCCTGGGGCTTTGCTTCTGCCACTCACTGTGGGCCGCTGTCCTCTCCTAGGAGGCCGGGGCGTCAGCGTGGGCCCCATCCTCAGCAGTAGCGCCTCAGACATCTTCTGCGACAATGAGAACGGGCCTAACTTCCTCTTCCACAACCGGGGCGACGGCACCTTCGTGGATGCTGCGGCCAGCGTTGGTGAGTGGATGCAGCCGCCGCGCTGTGCACCCTGAGCCCCCAGACCCACAGGGGACACCGGGCTGCCCTGCCCCTGCCGGCCTTGGGAGACAGACAAGTCGTCATCCACACCACACAGAGAAACAATGCTTGTCACTCCGATTCCACATCCCCCATGTCTCAGGCCACAGGGGACGTTTGCTGCTGGGGAGAGGGAGTCTGGAACTCCGGACCATTGTCACTTTCCAACAGCTGGAATTGGCCCACAGTCCTCTGAGGCCTGCTGTGTCTCTCAGCATCAGTTCCCCCCTGAGCTGCCTCTCCCGCCGTGGCCCCCTCCCACATTTATCTTAAACATTCATTCAGTCCAACAACCATTCACGGAGCCCCTGCGCAGTGCCAGGCTGGTGCTAGGAGCTGGGGATGCTGCCATGAATAAGGCTGAGACCACGCCACACACAGAACGGCACTGACATTCTAGAAACAGATGTGTACATACATGGCTAGAATGAGCAGCAGGACAAAATCCACACGAGACAGTGCCCAGGCTCCCAGCTCTGCTCCTCTTCCTCCCTTTGTGCTCATCCTTCATCAACCTCAGAAGCTTTGCACCTGCCCTTCCCTCTGCCTGGACTGCACCCCCCCGACCTGCAGAGTCTCCATTTGCCCTTCAGCATTTGGCTCAAATGCCTCCTCTGCAAAGCCCTTCTTGCCGCCCTCTGCGCCGCCTGGCGGAGACTGGCCCTTCCCTCTCCACGTTCCCACCGCCCCTCGCACCTCTCACTCAGGCCTCTCCGTAGCCATCGTGGTTTGTCTGGGAGCTCTGCACGGACCGGGCACTGATCTATGCATTCTTGACACAATGCTTGCCACCCGGTGGCCGCCCTGTAAATTTTGCTGAGTGACAGAGTGGGCACTTCAGAAAAGTTCACAGATGTGTGATCACATCCCACAGCTACCCTTCAACTACCTCCCCTGGGCCATCCCACCACCCCTGCCTTGCCGGAGAATGGAAGATTTGATTTCACCTCCTTCCTGGAGGCATAGGGAGGAGCTCTGGCCTCCAGAAGAAGAGGTGACTGGGATCTGGACACGTAGATCAAAGGTCCTGCAAGTTCTAGCTGTTGCCAACAGCCAGCGTCAAACCCCGAGCACGTGCCAGTCCACTCTCTGGATTAAGAGTATGGGCTTTTGGCCTGCGAGGCTCCGTTTTGGGGAGCTCCTGGCCCACAACACCCACCCGGCCCCAGCTGTTGCCCATCAGCCCTCATCCCTGCCTTACTGCTTCTCTGTCCCTGGCAAAGCTGAAGTGGGGGCAGCTCCCCTGGCCTGTCCGCCCACCAGCTCACCTCTCCTAGTGCTGTACTCTGGCAGCAAATTTTCTCATTGCTGAGAAATCATAAAGCGAAGGGAGAAAACCTAGAGGATTTGATAAGGTGTTAAAGAGATGGAAGCAGAGGTGAGCGAGCAAGTTGGAGTGGGAGAAGGTATCAGGCGGGAGGAGAGAGGCAAGGTGCTAGGCCCGTAATTGAAAGTCAGAGTGATTGCAGGGGTTTAACAAGACATGTCAAGAGGGCATTCATCACCCAAACAGATGCTGCTGTGAAATGCAGCCTGGCACCGATTATTCCCGTGAAAGGGAACCAGCTCCTTGTCAAGGTGCCTCATAGATAGGAGAGAAATGGGCCGACACAGAAGGCCACCGACATTCGGGCCAGGGAGTTTTGCGGAGAATTAATGGGGTATTAATCCTAGGGATTGGAGGCTTCCCCCAGTCCTCTGCAAACCCTCTTTCTCCAGCCTGGGTCTCACTGCCTCTTCTCCTCCCACTTCCCCTCTCTCCTTGCATCCTCTTCCCCCAAGAGGATGCTTAGCCTCTGAGGTTTTCAGGGGCCCCACGCTGCCTACTCCTGCCTCCCACCCTCAGATCTCTGTGTTTGCAGCTGGCAAGAGCTCTGTGTGTGTGCCCTGGGGTCTCTGATCCCCACCGCCCATCATATTGTCCTGTTGCCTGGCATCCCAGAGGGCCTGATGACTGACAGCTGTTTGTCCTCTGCAAGGGTCAGTGTTGGTAGGAGCCTGGAGTCACTGTCTCCCAGTTCTGCACTGACCTGGGGCAGCCAGTCAGGCCGTCACTCTGGGCAACACCACCCTCCGTCCTCCCCTGGGATCCGATCAGTGGGTGGTATGGGGGGTGGGCATTGTGCACAGAGGCTTCCCCTCCCAGATCATACTAGGCATGCTGGCCACAGCGTTTCCTCCGCTGCCACCTACCTTTGCTTTCTGTCATGTTATTTATGTCTCTCCATGCATTCAGCAAGTATTTACTGAAAACTGCTAGGCCACCGCAGGCCCTGAGATAGACACTGCGTGTGCAAACCCAGAGACCGAAAAGACAGTCCTAACCTCAAGGAGTGTCAGAGCTAGTGGGAAAACCAGACCCTGAGCAAGGAAACCACACAGGAACATGACCACACACGGTGGTCAGCAGGATGGAGGCTGTCGGGGACCACGACAGGGTGGGCAGAGTGGCTGTCTCAGGTTAATGGGCAGGGCAGGCTTCCCTCAGGAGGTGACGTTGTGGCTGAGAGCAGAAAAACCGAGAGCCAAGTACCCTAGAGCACGAGAGAGTGTGCCAGGTGGGGAGACCAGCTTGAGCAAAGGCCCGGAAGCTGGAAAAAGCTTGGGTCATTTGAGGAGTGAGAGGAATAGCGGGGCCCAGAGCTCAGCAAACAGCGGAGAGAGTGGTACCAGATCCAGACCAGATAAGGTGGGCAGGGCCACGGCCAGGCAGGGCCTCACGTTCCCCAGGCAGGAGTTTGAACTTGACCCAAGAGCACTGACAAGTCACTGAGAGATTTAAGCAGGAGTGGCGTGATCAGCCTACTGTCTCCCGGTGGCAGTGTTGGGGCTGGCGGGAGGGGTCTGGTCCTCCAGAATCCCCCCAGTCTCCCTCCTCCCACCCTTGCTGCCTCCAGACTGAGTAGAAATAATGTGCCTGCCGGACAGACGCAGCTTGAAGACAAGTCTCTGGTCCCCTTTGCAACCGGGTGGCCCTCCCACCTCCAGCGGCCTTCTGAGACCGCTGCTCTATCTCCCCATCCAGTCCCAGGAGAGCAGGAACAATTCGAGGGCCACCATGCTCTGTTGCTTGTCACAGAGCTCCAGAAAGGTGAGTAGGTGTGAGGTGCAGGGGACACCACACTGAGGGTCTCTGCCTCTGCCCCCAGGTGTGGACGACCCCCACCAGCATGGGCGAGGTGTCGCCCTGGCCGACTTCAATGGTGACGGCAAAGTGGACATCGTCTATGGCAACTGGAACGGCCCCCACCGCCTCTATCTGCAGATGAGTGCCCACGGGAAGGTCCGCTTTCGGGTAAGAAGGGGCCTCTCCCTCCCTCCCACCTTGCACTGCAGTGGCCCTGGCATGTCACAGGAGCTGCCACCCTGGCCTGTGCCTCCCGCCAGGCTGAGCACGGGCTTGGAGGGCGTGGGGGTCACAGTGAAGGTAATAGCTTGGGAATGACAGGCTCCAGCCCAGGCTCAGTGAAGATACCAGTGCCCAAGAGGAAGCCAGGTAGGCAAAGGAGGAAGGACAGCCTCCTGGGGTGGGCTGGAGCCCCCGTGAGGTGGGCTTCATTCTCTAGGTCGAGGCCACTTTTCCTGGTGGCTCCTGGAAAACCTCATCTGTAGCCAGCTCAAGCTTTTCAAATTGAGGTTCAAGCCACAGGCAAATGTTGGAAGAGAATGGGAGGTTGAGGCCGCAGAATTCTCAACAGCCACCCCTAGGGACAAACAGCAGATGGTGGGCAAAGTGGCCTCAGACCCTCTCTGTGCTCCCTTCCTGAACTTTCAATAGACTGAGGCCGAGAATTCAAGAGGGCTATTGGTGACAGTCATGGAGGTGCCACCAGCATGATGGGCTCGGGCTTGGGGCTTCCTCAGGGAGGGCAGCAGAGGGCATGGAATCACTGAAGCTGATTTCAGGGATTGTTCTGGAAGTACCTAGGTCTTGCCAAAAAACCCTGAGTGAGTCAGAATGTTCCTGGAGACTTCCCTGGGACCACCAAACCTCAGGGTTTGCCTTCTGTCTGTGTGACAGTGGAGAGGCCACCACACAAGCTTCCCCCTCGTAGGCCACCACCCTGGGGTGCTCAGGCCCAGCACTCCCTCCCGGCTGAGGCCTGAGGCCCGGGCTCTCGGGTTGGGGGTGGGGGTGGGAGGGCGAGCTCTGAGCTCAGCGCAGTTGATCCCTCTGGGACCTTGGTGAAGAGCAAGTTGGGTGATTTCCATCATCGTTCAGCTTTCGTTCTCAACAGGAACAATTTTGCTGCCCTCCCCCAAGGACATTTTGACAATGTCTGGGGACATTTTGGGTTGTCACAGCTAGGGAAGGGGGTGCTGCTGGCATCTAGCATGCAGAGGCCAGGGATGCTGCTGAACATTCTACAGTGCGCAGGACAGCTCCCCTGGACAGAGAATTACCCACCCGAATGTCAACGGGCCCAGGTTGACCCGGAAGACCAGACTGACCATTCTGTCGGCTCCTCCCCAGCTCACGGGAGCAACGGCAATGATAACAGCAAACGCCCCATTTGTCAAGTGCCTTCCACGTGCCAGGAACTGCCCTAGAGCTTACAGCACGTTATCTTGGAAGCCCAGGCATCAGATGGGGCGACCCGAGGGGGCTATGGAGGTTTCCATTTTTACAGGATCAATAGAATAATAACCTCTGAGAGAGCCTGAGGTCTGTTCCCTAGCTCTTAAGGCCCTGCTCGGCCCACCCCAACCAGCTGGCCAGGCTCTTAATCAACCTCGTTGCTGAGCTGACGGGCACAACCTCCTCCCTGGCCTCCCCAGAACCGGCAGCTCACCAGCTGACCCAGCCGGCTCATTCCTGCGGCCACCAGAGAGGGCCTGCGGCAGGAGGGGCCTCCCAGAGACACCAGCGTGCCCTTCCCAGCCCTCTCCACACGGACCCTGGGACTGGGACAGGCTCCTGGGTCTTTAAGGGACAAACTCACCTATAAAGGGGATGTTCTGCTCAGAAACAAAAGGTCGCCCTGTACAGCTCCCTTTCTATTTTGAAGGCAAGCCCACACCTAGGGCCATTTGCCAGGGCCACCCAGGGCCCTCCCAGCACTTTGGAGTCCCAGCTGGACTTTCCCTGGGTCTGGGGTCTCCCCATGAGTCCTGGACAGGTGTAGCTGATACTGCAGCCTCCTCAAAGCAAATGTCACACACACAAAAAAAAAAACCCAAAAGGCTCCCAAGAAACAATATCAGATATTAGAGACAGCAAAAAGCACAGCTACGGGCAGCCACTTCCGCCCTCCGTGAGTCTGACAGCGGGGCAAGGCAGGACAGGTTGCCAGAGACCTGTGTCGTGCCGGCTCTGTGCCAGGCATTTACAGGCACTCATCACAACCCGGGCATGTTACTGATGAGGATAGTGTGATCCAGGGAGTCTTGCCTAAGATCACATGGCTGGTCAGTGGTGGAACCTGGATTCGAACACACAGATGGCAGTGCCCACCCAGCTTCCGACGGGAGGGAGCATGCGTAGCAGAAAGGGCACAGCATCTGGAATCAGAAGCCCTGGCTTCGGCCCCACTCATTAGCTGTGACTTGGACAATTCCCCTCCCTCTCCAGGACTCGGTTACCTCCCCTGAAAAATGGGTCCACTAATGTCTGCGCTGCCTCAAGGGCCTCCTGAGAGGGCTTGGTGTGGTCCTCACTAGGGAACAGCTAAGCGCCTCGCTGGTGTCTAAGGTGGCTGTTGTTCTCCCCTCCTGTTCTCCTACAAGCAGCCTGAGGTTCTTGTGGTCCTGAAGGCAGCCACCCCATGTCCCTTACGGGGAGGCCAGTGTCGGGCTGCCTCTTGACTTCAATGGCCCCACGCACAGCAGTGTCAGCCCCTTGCCGGTGCCCACGTCCCATCTGCTGACCGCAGGCCTCTCTCCTGCAGGACATCGCCTCGCCCAAATTCTCCATGCCCTCCCCTGTCCGCACAGTCATCGCCGCCGACTTCGACAATGACCAGGAGCTGGAGATCTTCTTCAACAACATCGCCTACCGCAGCTCCTCGGCCAACCGCCTCTTCCGGTAGATGCTCCAGCCTGGCTCGTGGTCCTTCACCCTTAACAGCTGGTGGGGAAGGGGTCGGGAAGGGGGGCTTAGGAATCAGGAGGGGAGGGTTTCAAGGGCCAGGGAGTCGATGCCGAGGATGGAGAGACAGGGGCTGAGCAAGAGGCTGCGGGAACGGAAGGAGAGTACTGGGCCACCCTGTTCTGGTATTGCAGGGACATGGCAGAGAGACAGGGCCCAAGTGTGCCCAGAGCCCATAAATCCGCTCCACCACAAAAATGGGTTACAGGGCCAAATCTGGGTAGATCCAGGTTAAGCAAAGACGAACAGGTTCATTTACTGCAGGACTTCTCAGAGCCTTTAACATGACCATGAATATTTTAACTTCCCAAAAGATAACCAGAGTATTCCAAATAGATTTGACCAGGGGACAATTCCTTCAAAGATCTTTCTCTTGGGACTGGTGGTCTGTAAACTATCCTTTGGGAAATGCTGGGCGACAAGCGTTCCTGGTAGTTGAGGAAAAGGAAGTTTGAGAAATGGAAGGAAACTGCAGGCATCTGAGCGGTGTGTCTAGGGAGGAATTTTCTGAAGCAACATTTGTCTAAGGGCGTCCAGAGACCCTGGGCATCACAATCTCCTAGAGTGCTTAAGCACAGAATCCCAGAGCCCACGCCAGGCCTCCGGATTAGAATCTCAGGGGGTGAGGCCCCGGAATCCCATAGGCAGTAAGTGCCAGGTGATTCTTATCACGCTCAAGTTTGAGAACCACTGTTGAGGAACAAACCTCGACGTGTGTGGCCTGATGTCCCTGTTCCTGGCCTAAAGCATTCTAATGGGGCTCAGGACCAGGAGGGGAGAGGAGGGTGGGCCAGATCACCTGCTCAGCCCCCCAGGCCTCCTGCCCTGTCTCCCAGGAGGGCCCAGCTATTAATAAAAGGCGTGAGCTGTGACTAAGCATGCTTTAAAATATAATTATTAACAAAGCATCAATCCCGGCTGGATGTAATCACCCCCCGAAGGCACCAGATTTACTAATTAGGTGCCTTGCAAAAAGCTTATTCACAACTTCCAGATTAATTGCAGAAGATCAATTGCTAGTTAACAGAGACACTACTTTCCTTCCCTGGCTAATAAAGTGTCACTTGCCAGAGCCCCTGAGCACTGAGAACCCTAGTGCTTCTGTCTCTGTGGCCCGAGAACCCAGGCGCCTCCCCTGTCTGCCTGCCTGTCCAGCCTGCCTCAGACTCCCCTCCAGCCACCCAAGGGTGGGCTAGGAGGGAAGGCAGGGCTGGCTGGCCTGATGGACAGAGTGAGTCACCACGTGGCCGCCCGGTGGGTGAGTGTGTTTGCCTCCGTGCAGCAGCAGCAGAAGCCACTTCCCAGGTGCGTGGCTGTGCCCCAAGTCCCCGTGGCAGATGGCTGGGTCCTGAGCACACAGCAGAGCTTGTGAGGGGCTACAGCTGGGACTGCCACTCAGCTGGAAGCTCTGGAAGTTTAACCCCTGCCTGTCCCATACTGCGTGAGTTCTTCACCTGTCACTGAACAGAGCATCGTGGGCTCCTTGGCCCTGGTGCTCTCCTGGGACACGTCAGGCACTAGGGACTCAAAGAGGCAGGATGCTTGAGTCTGCACATCCTTTAGCGATACATAGTAGGACATGCACCCAGACAGTGCATGAGAGTGAAAGGGAGACCTCTTAATAATCACCACGGGACACGCCTAGGCCGAGTGGGGTGTGGCTGGTCACCCCACTAACACGTCTAGACACACCTCGGATCTGTCCTCCACCCGCCACCCTCGGGATTCCTGCGCCCCTCCAGCTGGTCTCCTTGTCCCTAGTCCTGCCGAGAGAGCTGTTGCAAATGCACGTCTGGCCACACCCCTCTTCCTCAACACCCTCTAGAAGCTCCCCATTGCCCTGGGATCCCTCCACGTCCCTGTTTACATCCAAGTCCCAGACACAGCGAGCTTTCAGTTCTGGCTGTGCCAGGCCCGGACCCTCTTCATCGAAGTGACACAAGCACACTCACCGTCCTGGTCTCAGCTTAGCTGGCCCTTCCTCCGGAAGCCCTCCCTGATTGCCCAGCCCTATACTCACTGCCCACATCCACACCTTCCCCGGGCCTCCGGCACTCTGCAGGGGGATTCCTGAGGACGTGGACTCTGAGCTCCGTCCTTCCTGGTGCCCCCCAGCCTCCCGGCCCCCCACACTGAGCCCGGCACCCAGTAGCTGCTGCCTAAGAATGTGTTTGGTGAACACAGGAATGCAGAGGAATTGCTGGCTGTTGTCCCTAGAAATCCTTAACTGCTTTGTCGCCTGAACCAAGAGATGTCTCTGCCCAGCTGCGGCAGAGTCTGCAGGACACAAATGGTCAAAGGGACTGTGGCTGTCAGCGGGCTGAGGCATCACACCCACGCACGCCAGCACTCAAGTCCACCTCACAGGGCTTCTGTGAGTCCTGCCAGCTCTCTCCGCCATCCAACCACCGAAGGCTCCAGCTCAGGGGACCCTGACCCCCTCCTGAAAGCACTGGCCACATCACAGCCTCTGGTGTTTCTCTGTGATTTGGGTAGACAGCAGCGACGTGCAACCCGCAACGCGGTAGGGAGGGCGATGCCAGTCCCCCCCACCTCGTGCCTTCCCCTCCTTGCCCGACACATCCAGAGCACCCAGGGCTGTGAGAATAAATGAGCGAGGAAAACCAGAGAGGAAAGCTCACCACCGTCACCAGAATTAAGCTTGGTGTGGAAAAGGAGCAGGACTCGTATAGCAGCCTTTCCTGAAGCAGACATTCTCAAGATTCAGAGTCCAAAATAGACAGAACCCCTGCAACCCAGGGGGACCCCTTGCCTCTCTTGTGCCCTGGAATTCACCTGCGTGTCCCACAGACATGTGCCCGGAGCTTTCTGAGAGCCAGACACTGTTAGATGCTACGAGCGACACAAAGACGATGGAGGCAGGAGCCCAGACTGCACAGAGCACCCTCTGACCGGGGGATAAGGCGCATTCAGAGCTTTTACACAGGGCAGCAAGTGACAAAGGACAACCAGGGAGGGCGTGGAGGAGCAGCATGTGAGTGGGGTTTGAGTCCTGGGCAGCATCCAGAACGGGGAAGCCCAGGGGCCACGTGAAGGAAAGCAAAGGTCGGTTGAAGGTAGTCATGTCCCTGCCCTTCTCCATCCATCAGCTGCCACTCCCCGGGCTGTCTATAACTCATCCATTAGAGAAGGGAAAATCAATATTTACCAGCGTAAATTAAAACCCGAACAGCCAGGGTGCAGGCAGGGTCTGTGAGCAGAGAGTGGCTCCGTGGGCATCCAGGTGGCACCCCATGCACATTGGGACCTGGGGACACTCAGGGAATGCAATGGAGCAAGTGGGCCTTTGGGCCCAGGGAGCCAGCTGGGAACCACCAGAACTGTCCTGTCTGCTCTCCTGCAGCGTCATCCGTAGGGAGCACGGAGACCCCCTCATCGAGGAGCTCAATCCTGGTGACGCCTTGGAGCCTGAGGGCCGGGGCACAGGTGAGGGGTACCTGGGGGCTCCGGCCCACACTCCCCCGTCTCAGTGCCGCCCATACCCTGCGGGGAGGGGGGAGCCGATCCCACAGCCAATCCCTGAGGGCTGAGCTTCAAGAGCAGGGGTGAGAGTGGAGGTGGGGGAGCCCCAGGGACTGCAGGCAGGGAGCAGAGGAGGGGAGGGTCCATTCCCCCAACCCCAGGCTGCTGGGGCGGAGGCGGGGCAATGGGAATCTGGGGGTCTATGGGCAGAAGTTTCTCTGACCACGCCTTGCTGGTGGGGATGGAGAAGAGAGGAGAGGAGTGAGCCCCTCCTGCTCTCAGGCAGGGGACCCTGCCATCTGAGCCCTCCCCTTGGCACTCAGTGTGGTGTCAGACAGAGAGCACTGGGCCAGGAGTCCCAAGACCTGGATGTGCCGTGGCCCTGCTTTGCTGTCTTGAAAAAGCTCCTTTATCTTCCGGGTCTTGTTCTGCACATACATAAAATGGGGGAAATTATACTTACCCTCCTCACCTCTCTGGTCATAATGAGGACCAAAAGGAGAACATGTATAGGCAAACACTTGATAATTTGACAAAAAGCTGTGCAAAAATAACAGGTGTGCATTATTCAAACCATAATAGAAGGACCAAAAAGAAGTCCGTAAGGTCCGAGTAATTCACACCCACCCTCTCCATGGCAGGTATGGGGGAAGGAAGGGAACTTGTGTTCCGCGAGTCCCTATCATGAGCCAGCCCGTGGGCAGGAGAGGAGACAGGCTGGAAGTCCCGGTCCCCCTGCCCCAGCGCTGTGCTCTTCTCTGCCTCCCACGGCCGGCCGCAGGGACACTGCCCTGGTTGGGAGCCCCTCTCCCCCCGGGGTCTCCTGACCAGTGGCCGGAAGTGGAATCTGCATTGCCTGTAGGGGGCGTGGTGACCGACTTCGATGGAGACGGCATGCTGGACCTCATCTTGTCCCACGGAGAGTCCATGGCTCAGCCACTGTCCGTCTTCCGCGGCAATCAGGTGCGCGGGGACCTCAGGACCCACAACCCCAGCCCGGGCGCTCTCCCGGTGGCCGAGGGCAAGGTGCCCGGTGCTGGCTTGGCGGGCGTGGCGGGAAACGGAATCCCTAGGCCGGGAGGAAGCATATGAATTCCCAGCAGGGCAGTAAACCTCAAGAAGGGCCACCTCCTGGGACAAGCCCTCAGCCCCTTGGCCATCTGCTGTCACTTCCCTGCCAAAAACTCGCTTCCCTGGTCTCTTGGCTTTCCCTCCTGTTTTCCCAGGGCCTCTCCTTCCTTCAGCCAATCTGTCTTCCCCCTTTCACCTTCCTAGCACGCTTCCTCTTCCTCTTTCTCCTCCGCCCTCTTTCTTCCCTTCCTCTTCCTTCCTCCTCCTGCCCTCCTGTCCTCCCATCCTCCCTGCTCTTCCCCCACCACGCTGATGCCCCCGAGTCTCCTGTCTCCCCCGCTGCAGGGCTTCAGCAACAACTGGCTGCGAGTGGTGCCTCGGACCCGGTTTGGGGCCTTTGCCAGAGGGGCCAAGGTCGTGCTCTACACCAAGAAGAGCGGGGCCCACCTGAGGATCATCGACGGGGGCTCAGGCTACCTGTGTGAGATGGAGCCCGTGGCACACTTTGGCCTGGGTGAGTCGGGGCCCCAAAACAAGAAACAACTTGGATGTCCTTCAGTAGGTTAATGGTTCCACAAACTGTGGTACATCCGGCCCATGTACATCCGGCCCGTGAAATATTACTCAGCCGTAATAGAAATAAACCACTGATACATGCATGCAACAGCTTGGATAGGTAGGTCTCCAGGGCTCATCTCCAAAGATCACATCCTGCATGATTCTGTTTACAAAACATTCTTGAAGTGACAAAATTATACACATGGAAAAGAGATCAGTGGTTGCCAGGGGTTAGAGGTGGCGGGAAGGAGAGGGATGGGTGTGACTTTAAAGGGACAGCCGGAGGGGATCTTTGTGGTTCTGTATCTTGCGGTGGTGGTTACACGAATCTACACGAGTCTACTCATGTGAAAGGATGACATGGACACAGTGACACACAGTGTCAGATCTCTGGTTTCGATATCAGACCATAGTTACGTGAGCTGTGGCCATTCGCGGGAACCGGGTGAAGGGTACACAGGACTTCTCAGCACCATCTTTATAACTTCCTGGGAGTCTGTAATTATTTCAAAATAAAATATTTTTAAAGAAATGCATTGGGGGGGGATTAGTAAAAAAAGTCTAAAAAGTCTTCTGGCAGGAGGGGGGATTATAATAATGGAAAAAACACTGAGAAACACCAGAGGAGCCAGGAGTGTCTTTACTAAAATGCAATGGTTAAGAAAGCATTTGAGTCAAATATTGCTATGTTGAAAGTCAGACACCTTCTCCGTGTGTTAGCATTGCATGAGGTGATATAATTTTAATATAAAAAGACTAGGCAATATGGTCTCAAATTAATAAATAGATATGTTAATATTATACACACATTGTATGTGCAGAAAAAACTGAAAAAAAATGCAAAAAGTGAGAACAACCATTCTGTCTGAGTGGCTGGACTAATATAGCAGCTCTCACTTTTCCAGACACGGTGACACGGTGCCACGTGCCTTGCTCTTAGTACTTCATTTAATCCTCAGGACTAACTTATGAGATGGGCATTATTATCCCCATCTTATAAATGGGAAAACCGAGGATCAGAACAATTAAGAAACCTGTTGCCCAAAGTCACTTAAATGACAGAGCTGGGATTCAAACCCAGGCCTCCTGGAGTACGTGATTTTTATTTTCTTCCCATGTGTTTTGTTGTGTGTGTATACGCTCCAGTTTTTATAGGGAACACATAATATTTATGTGTAGTCTGAAAAAGAAGCAATAAATATTTAGAGGACCCAGGGTCTGGTTATATGATTGTATTCTCGGGCTATTTCACCCTGATGGGTCAGCCTGAGGTTGGAGCATCTATCACTCCCAAGTCAGCCGTTGGCTCTGCTGGCTTTAAAGGCACAAGATGACTTTTAAATACACAGTCCTCTCTTGCAAAATGGCAGTAGCCGGCATTCATCAAGTTGTGGCTTATGCAGAGCACTTAGCCCAGTGCCTGGCACATACTGACCACAACATGATGAATCACAACCCGCATCCAGAAAACTGAGGCTGAGGTCAAGTAACTTGCCCCAAATCACTCCAGAAAATAGGGAGAGCTGGATTTGTACCCCACCTCCTGGGACACCATGGCCTGAGTTGTGACCACTGCCATCACCACGTCCTGCAGCTGCTGTGTGTGCAGCCAGGCAGGGCCCTTCGTGCTGCTTCTTTCTTACTGGACGTCCACATCCCCTCAGTTACCGGGCAACCCCAGTGATGCCATGCAAGCACCAAGGTGATGGCACCGTGTCATGGCGTCTATCCAGGTGTCTGGTTGGCCATCAACCCCTACCCCATTGAACAGAAAAGGAAGCTGAGGTGCACACAGCAAATCAATGGCGAGGCCAGGAGGGGGCTGAGGTCCTCCTTCCCCACATCCCTTCGGCAGCCTCTGCTATTTTAAGATGTGTTTTGTGGGCCTCACTGGGTCCCTTCTCTGGCCAGAGTCTGCCCCTGCAAAGGACAGACCTGCTTCCTCAATTGGGAGGCACTGGCTGGGCCTTTGGTGGGATCAAGGGTGCGCAAGAGCCCCTTCTGGGCTGCCTGCCCCCCATCTCAGGGTTATATACACTGCACCTGGCCGGGAGCCCTCCCAAACGCCAGTCCTTGCTACCTTGCAAGGCCACAGGACTTGTTCTTGGTCTGAACTCTGGCTCTCCCTGCAGGGCCCACACACCCATCTCCACTTCCTAGCTGGCGGCAGGCAGAGGCGGCTCACTAGCAAACCAGGACACAAAAACACCCATAACCTACGTGCCTCCCCACCCAACTAGGGATCACAGCCGTGCCCCCGGCCCCACCCCCGCAGCCACCTTCCTCTCAGCTAATTGTTTGCAGGTGACTCAGAGCTGCTTCCCAGCCAGCTGGTGCTCATTTCAGGAAGGAAAATTCAGTGGCCCACATAAAAATTGCTTTATTAAAGTGCGAAAATATTCTACCAACTGTATTCTCACCATCTGTTTTGCTTGTAATTCTTCTGAAAAGCGCAGTTCTCTATGCCTGTTTGGCCTTTGTCCTTTAAAGGCTGCCAGAAGTAACTCGCTGCAGCTCCTGACCTCGTGTCTCTGCTGGTTAATGGGGTTCCCCTGCATGCCCCTGCCCGGCTGGCTGGCTGGAAGCCTGCTGCTGTGTGGTGTCCAGGAGCCGGGCCCCTCCGTCCTGCAGCTCCGTGAAGACTTAAGATGTCTCACAGGCAGCCTGGGGCAGAGGGGTCAGCTGAAGACAGGAGACTGGGTTCCAGTCCTAGCTCAGACACCTGCAAGTCACTTCACTTCGTCCAGCCTCAATGTCCACATCTGGAGAATGGGGATAAAACACTCACCTCCTAGGTACACAGGCTCCAAAGTCCCTCCCCAGTCTCGTCTCCCGCCCACCCCACCTAACACACATTCTCACACTCTGCTTCCCCCACTTTGAACTTCTCCCTGACCTTCCAGCACACCACGCCCTTTCACACCTCCGTACCTTTGCCCACGCTGTTATCTGGCTGGAATACTCCTTCCTTCCCTTCTCTACCTCACAGACTCTTATTCCTCCTGCAACACCCGAATGAAATGACCCGCCTCTCTCACTGAGTGGTACCAGTGCTGCTGCTGCCCTTTCCCAGGCACTTGCGTTCATTGCTCCTACAGGGATCAGCGCCTCCAGAATGGGGCCTGGGCCTGTGCCATGCACTGCGGAATCCCACATCCCCGCGCAGTGCTTGGCACTGGGCGTGGGGGCGGGGTGGGCTCTGGGATCAGGCAGAGCTTAGGCTGGGTAACTTCGGGCAATTCACTTCGCCCCTCCAAGTCTCAGCTGTCTCATCTCCAACACGGGAATTATAAAGCTAGTTCCTTCCCCGTGGAGATGTGAGGATTCGATGGGTTAACACTGTAAAGCACTTGGTTCGGTGTGGGGCACGTTGTAAGTGTTCGCTGTTATTACAGTGTCTAAGAGCCCATGCGACCGGGATGAGCAGGGTCCTGAATCATCGACACTCATATTCCATGAAGGGCTGCGCTTCCCGGGAGCGTTAGGGCTCTCGGCCAGCACTCCATCTTACAGATGAAGAAACTGAGGCCTAGAGAGGATGCCCAGGACAGCACAGTCCTCAGCAGCAGAGGAGGGAGACCATCTCGTAGCCCCAGCCCCTGGGTCTGGAGGACGAGAGGCAGCAGGGCTCAGGACTAGGTGCAGCAAATGCCAGATGTAAATTTGCGATCGTCTGTGAATATTCGGCGACTCTTTTGAGTTATTTGTGGCACTTCAGTTAGGCTGGAAAATGTATTCGTGTCGCTGTTCTGTTGTCTTAGGTGAGAAACATTTGCTTTTCTTTTTCTCTCTTTTTTTTTTTTTAACAGAAAATGTTTACTTTTTACGTGTGCCACTTAATTGGGGCACTTGTATACTCTAAAAATGCCAAATCTCTTGCACGTCAAGATTCTACTTCAAAACAGAAAAAAATCTGTTGTTGGCACCCCCGTTTCCACCCCCTGCCACAGGAGGATGGCCGTGGATGGAGGTAGTGGAGGCCTAGGCACTGCTGGGAAACAATTTCTGCTTCATAAAGCAAAACCCAGAGCCAGTAACGAGAGGGTCTCTGCGGGAGGAGGGACCGGGCTGTGAGTAAAGTCTCTGCCCTCTGAACCTGGCCCCTACTGCAGCCCCGAGTGCCCACGGGGGCAGTGACTGCTGTCCCCGCCACTCTTCCAGAGTGTGGCAGCTGGTCCCTGCCCTCATAAACTCACAGCACGGCAGCAGGGAGGCTGGAACATTCCAGTGAGACTTCTCTGCAGGCCAGGGGGCAAGAACAAAAGGGAGCCAAACGCAGGGAGGATAGGGAAGCCGGGTGGTGTGGCCCTCGAGGAGTCACTTCCTCTGGAAGCCCCCATGGACGTCCTGGCCCTTCACGACGCCATCTGAGCCCCCCAACCCCTGCAGCACAGAGGCGTCCACACACAGATTTTTCTCAAGGTCTGCATGTGACTTCCAACCCCCTTTTCTAAAATATGGGAGCCCCTTTTATACATCAAGATATTTTGTAGACCACCCTCCACCCCCATAGTAGCTATCACTGTAAAATCCACTAGTGGATAGGAATGGCCAAAGGCTAATATACATTCAACAGCACTTTTAAGTTTGTTTTCTAGCAGTATCTACACACATTAGGAAAAGTAGCAGTGCACACACGTGGGGGATGTATTATCTATTCAGCCTGGGAATGATGCTCGGGGGAATAGATGGATTTGAGGATCCCCTGTAGGACCCTGTGCCCCCACAGCTGGCCCACCCTGGTGGCTGATACAGAGACGCTGCCCTCCTTCCTGCAGGTGAGGCCCAGCCCCCAATCCATCACCATTAGCCTGACCCGGCCACAGTGCCGGGCCTGTTTCTTACTCAGGGAGCTGGGACAGGCTCTGACAGTGCCTAAACACCCAACAAATCCTTCCAAACTGCTTCCTGCCCATGCTGTAACATGTCGCTTTAGGGGTGTGTGTGAACGGGCTCACCATAAATATTCTCTGAGCTTCATGCGATCTGTAAACATCCCAGCTTTGCAGAATGGTCCTTCTCCTGTGCCCCCCACCCACCTGCTCTCCATCATCACATCTTTTCCAAGTTGTTTTTTTAATTTTTTTTTTAGAAAAAGGGGTCTCACTATGTTGCCCAGGCTGGCCTCACACTCCAGGGCTCAAGTGATCCTCCTGCCTCAGCCCCACAAGTGGCTGGGACTACAGGTGCACACCAGCACACCTGGCTCTTTATTTAGGATTCAGCTCAAATGCCTCTTCCCCAAAAGGCTGTCCTGACCACCCTGACTAGTAAAGGACCCAGCCAACCCCAGGTTCCTCTTGACCTATTGTCCTGTTTTTGGTTTCTTCACAAAGTTTGTCAATATCTGACCTGACTTACCTGTTGGTCTGTTTCCCTCTCTCCCCACTGGAGTGGAAGCTCTACGAGAACAGGGACATCCCCAGTGACAAAAGACAGCCCAGCCCCTAGTAGAGCTCAGTAACTGTAAATATCGGAGGCATGCCCAACGTGACAAAGTG
This sequence comes from Propithecus coquereli, assembly GCF_000956105.1. Lineage (NCBI taxonomy): Eukaryota > Metazoa > Chordata > Mammalia > Primates > Indriidae > Propithecus > Propithecus coquereli. Next base: position 197,862 of record NW_012150175.1, read on the forward strand.
AGCAGCTGCAGAGCTGGGATTTGTTTCCAGGCCTCCCAGCAGCCCACTCCCTGCCACATTCTTTCCAACATGCCAGGTTAGTGGAAGAGCCAAGATTTCAACCCCAGGACCCCCAAGTCAACCTGCTTACCACCAGGCCTTACCTTCTCCCAAATGCAGCCTCAAGCAGCTTGACCAGTCTGCTAGAATGTAAGTTCTAGAGCTGCACTATCCAATATGGCAGCCACTAGCCATGTGTGGCTATTTAAACATAAATTAATTAGAATTAAATAAAACTTAAAATTCAGTTCCTCAGTCCCACTGGTCCCACTTCAAGCACTCAGCAGCCGTGTGTGGTAGTGGCCGCCATAGTGGACAGCACAGAGACAGAACATTCCTGTCCTTGCAGAGCGTTCTAGTGGACAGCATTGCTCTGGAGAGGAGGGACCTCAAATCTGTCTCGTTGACCATTTCCCTAGCACTTAGAACAGTGTTCAATTAATATTTTTATTAATACATTAATGCCAATACTGTGGGCGAGAGCCTCCCACTCTCCTCTGCTGCTGACTCTCTCTCCTTCTGTCCCACAGGGAAGGATGAAGCCAGCAGTGTGGAGGTGACATGGCCAGATGGCAAAATGGTGAGCCGGAACGTGGCCAGTGGGGAAACGAACTCGGTGCTGGAGATCCCCTACCCCCAGGATGAGGACGGACTCCAGGACACAGCCCCACTGGAGGTGGGCATGGGCATCCGGGCCTCACACCCAGAAAAGCAGGCTCCAACCCACAAGCTGCAGCTGGGTTCCCAGGCAGGCTTAGCCTCTAGAATGGTGGAAATCTTCTTGGCAAAGGGAAGGCTTCATAATGATCCCTCCATCTGTAGTTTGCATGACGCTATCACACCCACATCTCTTGTGCTTCTCACAGAAACCCTAGCATATCGGCAGAGCAAGTATTTTTGCACCCATTTTACAGAGGAGGAAAACAGAGGCCAAGAAAGGGAACCCACCAGGGCCTGCTGAGGCTGCACAGCCAGTTGCGAGCAGAGCTAGGAATTGACCCCAGGTCTCCCGCTCTCCTCCTAGTTCTTTCCAGTCTCTTCCTGTTGCCCCGAGGGTGGGGCGCAGACCCAGTAGCAGGGGCTCTGGGGGCTCTGAGAGGAGCAGCTCTGGACCCACATCCAGAGTGTCCTTCTAACTCTGATGTGTTCACTTGGTTGCAAGTAACAGGAACGCACTCAAAGTCACACAAATGGCAGGGGCTTATAAGGAGAGCCTAGGGTAGCTCACAGAATCCAAGGGGAACCTCAGGATGAGTAGGAACGGAGACGGCTTGGTGGCCTCAGCCCCAGGAGCACAAGGACCTTTGTCATTAGTGCACTGGCTTTGGGGGGGCTACCCTTCCCCAGCAATCCCCACCTGCCCCCCATTCGTCAGTACAGATGGCTGACATTGCCCATCTCGTGTGAGTGTTAGGTTTCGAGTCCCCCTACCCCGCCACCAGCTGCTGTCTCTGGACCTCCGCAGAGAAAGAGTGGGCGCGGACAGAGTGGGCCCTCCAGCCGGGCGCGGCCAGCTCCCAGCTCTGTCTCTGTGTCAGTTAGTTCAAATTCTTGCCGCAAAGCCTTTGCCTCACACCTCCCGCCGGATGTCCACCCCTCAGCCACCAGCCCGGCCAGGGAGATGGGACACAAACATGGCTTGCAGGTGCCCGCCCCTGTGAGGGGAGGGTCTCCCAGAGGAGAGGGGATGGGCAGTGAGCAGACCCCTCAAAAAGCATCTCCCAGCTCTCCTTACGCCCTGCCCTGACAAACCCAGTCTCTGTGTCTGGGTGACACTAAGGAGGGACAGGCTTTCTTAGGTGTCCCGGCTCAGGTGCATGAATCCCACATGTAGGGAAATGAGCAAGAATTTGAACTGTATCCGTTTGTGGCCTTCCCCCCAGTCTCCTATTCTAAGGGGTCCTGCAGGGGGGTGGCCAGGCCAGAGCTAAGAGCACCCCTCATACTGGTGTTAAGATGACAGCACTCTGTGGCTGTAACTAGGAGCGAACCTGAGATGACACCTTCTCGGCTCACTAGTGTCTCTGTTTCTGCCCACCTTGCAGTGCGGCCAAGGATTCTCCCAGCAGGAAAATGGCCATTGCATGGGTGAGTTGCCCACAGGCACCAGGGGACGGGGCAAAGGCGAGATCTCCCTGGGGAATGTCAGCCTGACCCGTGGCAAGGTCCAGGGTGCAGACAAGGGGCAGAAAGGCAGAGAGGGCAGGGTGTTGTCGGTCCCTGGGGCTCCAGATGCCAAGACAACCACCGCATGACTCACCAAGTAGGGAGTGACTTAGTGACCACAGGCCGAATCACTGCAGCTCTGGGAACTGGCCGGGGCTTCCCTGCCGTGCATACCAAGAGAGCATGCGTGGGGAGGAGACACACTGCCACCTGGACGCTGGGGACTGTGGTGGCTGGAGTGGCCATGCTTCACCCTGGTTCAGGGCAGAAAGCAAGGGGGCTGGCAGGCGAGGGCGGGCATTTCCGGGGCATTGGGCAGAACCGGGTGTGGAACATGGTCACAGTGCAGAAGGGAGAACACAGCCTGGCACGTCACTGGGGACAGGCGGGCAGCTGCAGCACTCCCAAGACGGCAGCTGCGGGAGGGTCCAGGGGCCCGCCCAGAATGGGAAGGGGCAGCCTAGAGGCTCCGTGTCCGGAAAACCTTCAACCCAACACCTTCCATCCCAGTGGCCAGTGACGAGGGGTCAGGCCAAGGATTCCTCCTTCCTTAGACCCTCGGGCAGCATGCTTCTGAAGTCCACCCTGCAGCCGCTCATTAGCCCGGGCTGATGACTTGGCTGCAGAGATACGAGAGCAAACAAGACACACACAACTCCAGCCCTCAGGGAGCTGACTGCCATGGAGAGACACACGAGGAAGCAGCTGATGGCCACAGTGTGATCAGGGCCGAGATGCGGCAGGGCAGGGGCTTGGGAGCACGAAGCAGGGGCCCTAGACCAGTCTGGGGGCCCTGGAAGGTGCCCCAGGGAAAGGCAATTCTAAGCTGGGACCTGAGGGAGGACAAGGAGCACGACAGGCACAGAGGGGAGACAGTGCGCTGGTGGCAGGCACTGCCTGGGCAGAGGACGCAGGTGAGGAAGTGGGGGGCACAGTGCTAAGGGCGGCTTGAGGAGGAAATGACTCCGCTCCACGCTCCACGTTCCCATGCGGGCCCCACTCCAAACAGTGCAGACACAGACAAGTTCCAGAGTCTTCTCTGCTCGCTGGAAGGATCCCCTGAGATCCCCGGCCCAGTCCGTCTACCTCTTCATTGTCCGACAGACGTTTCCGTGCCTCCTGCACACCAGGCAGGGTGCTGGGTGCTGGGGTGCCAGCGGAGCGCCCCCTGGAGGGGCCTTCACGCTAGTGGGGGGAGACAAACCCCCACCACATGACCACGCAGCTGGACGAGGCCGTGCAAGAGCCAAGTAGGCAGCGTGCTCTCTGGAGACCGTCAGACAAGGGGTCGAGGAGGGCTTCTGGGAAGTGGGTCTTTGAGCCGACACCTGCAGGATGCGAAGGACCCAGCCCAGAAGGAGCTGAGGGAAGAGCGAGGAGCAGGAGGCAGGACTAAGGCTCAGGTGCCGAGGGGCAGGAAGAGACCCGTGTGCCTGGAGACGAGGAGGAGGCTGCGAGGCCTGGTCGGGCCCTTGGAAGTTAAGCAGGAGAGTGGCGTGATGCGATTCATTTCAAAAGATCACTCCGGCTGCAGAACTGCAGGCTGGGTTGGAGGGAAGAGTGGAAGCCACAGAGGCCTGTGAGGAGGCAACGGCCAAAATCCAGTCGTGGGAAGAGGGTGGTGGCAGAGGAGCGAGACAGAGGTGCCAGGTGAGAGGTGGACAGAGGGCAGAACGGACAGGCTCCACCGTGAAATTGCACACGGGGGAAGGAAGACAGAGCAGTCAGGGTCACTGCGACCTCTCCTTGAGTGCGAGTGGATGAGGGGCACTGATTGAGCTGGGGAAGACGGAACGGAGGGCAGAAGAGGTTGGAGGACAGGGGAGAATCTAGAGTTCCATTTTGGATGTGTTGAATTAGAAGTGCCTATCAGAATCCAAGTGGAACTGTCCGGGAGGTCACTGGTCATTGGAGTCACAGGTCTGGAGCCCAGGGGAGAGGTTGTGGCTGGAGGTGGGAAGCTTGGAATCACCATGTGTGAAGAGATCACCTAGAGAAGTTGTGGTAGATAGAAGAGAGATCCCAGGACCAAGCCTGAGCACCCCCCAACGTGTAGAGGCCAAGTACAGGAGGAGCCAGCCAAGGAACTGAAGGAAACCGAGGCCCAGAAGGGAGGACATGCCCAAAGCCACACAGGGGGTGGGCAGGCAGAGCCTGAGCTAGGACCCCCCGCCCCACACCTCCATGGTGAGTGGCTACCCTCACCTTTCAGACACCAACGAATGCATCCAGTTCCCATTCGTGTGCCCTCGAGACAAGCCCGTGTGTGTCAACACCTACGGAAGCTACAAGTGCAGGACCAACAAGAGGTGCAGTCGGGGCTATGAGCCCAACGAGGATGGCACGGCCTGTGTAGGTGAGTGGGGCCCCAGCGCAGACCGGCAGCAGAGGGAAGCACCTTCCACCGGGGAGCTCTGGGTAGGCCCCAGAGCAAGGCCCCAGCCCCTGCCTTCTCCTGGCTGGATAGAGTTTCCTTAGACCCACACTGGGTCTCCAGGGAAGACCATGACAGAGGCTTGGAGAAGCCCCATCACTGCCGCCATCACCTGAAGGACCCCAGGGTGCTATGTCCCAGCCTGAGGCTATCAGTCTTCTTTCATTTCCTAAAACAAGTGTTCCTACCTTGAAGTCAGCCCATATTTTGGTAGCTGGGATAGAAGCTAGTGCCTGCTAAGCATCTTTGGCTGAATTTCTGAACTCGTAATTGTCTTCTTCCTCCCAAACTCCTTCCTCCACCCCCACCTCATCCCCACCCCCTTTCTCTCTTTCCCATTTTCTATCTCCCTTCCCCATGCTTTTTGCAGCTCAAGTGGCCTTTTTAGGTGGGTATTCTTCTGCCGCCTTTAGAATCTCTGAGCCTCTCTCTCAGGCCTCGTATCTTTCTCTAGGCCTTGGACTTTGCCTTCAGTTATATGCACTTTAAATCCTACCAATAAAGGAAAAAACAAAACAAAACTAACAACCTTTGTGGAAAACTAAATCTCTCTCCTGCTGCCTGTCTCTCTCTCCATGCCCGGTAGAATCTGCCGCGTGCTCCCTCTGAATGGACGGCAGGGTGGCCATCTTTGAAAAGGGAAGTTTGGGAGATACTGGTGCAACCTTGTTTGCGAAGCCTTTCTTTGCATGTTTTCTGAGAAAACAGAAAAGTCTCCCCAATACCCCATGCAGCCTCCCTCACACCTTCAGAAGAATCAAGATAGCGCTGTATCCTCCAATGTCCTGTGAGCTTCTTATTTTGCCCTTAACAAAGATGGCTCCCAAGTGGTGGCTTGCCCGGTTGGTTCAATAATGTATCATGTGCCTGCTGTTTCTGCTTTGTGTGCCCCGACTTCCTATGCTAGAGAAAGCCTTATTGGGGTCAGTGGTGATGATGGGTGGGAAACGGGTGGTCCTGTGGGACTCTTGATAAAAATGTTAAAGTTTGAACTTGCTGAGTCTTCCAGCCTCTTTTCTGGAGAAACTATGCCAATAAACTCTGCTAGATATTAGTACCTAGCTGGTGAAAAAAAGTGTCTGGGGCAAGTAGATGCTGGTTGGAATGCAGCAGCCCTTCCCTCATGGGTGCTTGGAAAGCAAATCATGTTATGGGAAAAGTACCCCCTCCAGGCACGAGTAGTGGTTTGGGTGTATACAGCAGTGTTCACATTTGGGGGACCAGGGTTGGGACCAGGTGAGGGAGGTGATATGAGTGAGGGGCAGACATAGAGGGTGTACTCTGGGCCTTTTACCTGGAGGAAGTCACTTGTCTCTGGGACTCTGGGACTCAGTTTCCCTAATCTAAATGACATGGGAGTTGGGCTGGTATTTCCCTAAGGGCCCTGTCCTTTGCAAGACTCCTCAATGTGTGGCTGGACATAGGCATGGCTCGTCTCAGGTTACCCTAATTTCTAGAAAGAACCTTGCAGCTTGGTCTCTGCAGTATCCTCAGAAAACTGAAAGCTCCCATAGCCAGAGAACCCTTTGGGGATGATGTAAAGCCACAGAACGTGCTCACGACCAGCTTCGGTAGTAAAGGCTTGTTATAAAACATAGATCTAATATTCTTCATGGGGAAAAAAGTCACCCCAAGATATAATACAATCACACTTAAGAATGCAGCAGCCTTTTAAAAACATATCTAACAGAAAAACTACCATTTTCTGATACCAAAATAATACTCCCAATAAATCACAAAATATGAATTCCTTGTAGCTAGTGCTGTTTTTGTACTCAGAACAGGAGCTTAAATGAAAAGTTTTAAAATGAAAACAGCTACAATTTCTCTGAAAAGCATATACCAGCTTAAAAATCACTCCACTTCTAAAGAAAGCCCACTCCTGTGTATCGATGTAGAGTTAAAGATCTGAAAGGGCTCCAGAGGTGAGGCTCAGACAGATGAAGTGATCCAGGTCACTGTGCCCAAGGTCACAGAGCCAGCTGGTCCCCAGGCCAGGGCTGGAGCCCTCCTCGTCAGAGGGGTAACAGGCAGCTCTGCCGCTGTTCAGACTATTCCCAGCCATTCTGGAAGTTGCTGCCTTTTTGAAAATGAACAAGTGGATCTAAGATAGTGAGATGGTACAGCCCAAAACCTGCAGAGGAATGGTCCCACACGAGGTGGTAAACGACAAGATAGTAGTGCCCGCTGACTGGCCACACGTAACAGCATGAGAAGTAAGGGACAGACAGCCTGCCAAGGACTTCAGGAGGTTCATGGTGACAACAAACTTCAGAGGATGCCTTATAAGCGATAACCATGGATCCTTGCACATCGAGTTTTCTCTAACAGGGTGTATCTGTGGATAGAGTATATTTTACCCTGCTTGGTGGGTGGAGTCAGGTGAGTTCCAAAGAGAAGTTCCAAGTTCCCTCAGCTGCTAAGAGCACAACTACAGCATTTGGACTCCAGGGTAAGAAGGCTTCCACTTGATTGATTCATTCATTCATTCAACAAGTATTGGTTGAGCACCTACTATGAGCCAGTGCTAAGCTAGGCTCTAGGCATACAATGGTGAGTGAAGGAAACATGGCTGCCACCCCTACACCGCCTTCCCTGCAGCCAGACGGAGTCAGCCTCCTGCATGGGATGGGAGTGGCACACCAAGGGGCTTTTCTGAAAAGTCTAGCTGAATACTTGGGTTGCTGTTCCAGAAAGCGAGGCTCTGCATGCATTCACTCATACATTCATTCAGCGAGCGTTTATTGAGAACGTCCTGTATGGCGGGCACTAGGTCTCTCCCAGGAGAAGGTCAAATCCCCTGCCACTGAGATGCTTGTGCTGGAAGAAACACAAGGCTAAAAGATACAGGGGACAGGTGGGTACTGGACCAACTCAGCATTACCTGCCCCCAAAACCAGGGCCTCCCCATGGGGCTAGGAGGCCAGGCTTTTGGAGCAGGTGCCTCAAGTTCAGCGCAGGTACTGGTCTGTGCTGCACCAGCACAGATGTGAGGGTGCAAGGCCACCCCCAAGCTAGCCAGGCTCAGCATTCCCACCCTCTTCTTCTAATTCCTCTTCCTCTGAGACCCATGGGGGCTCTAACCCTTGCCTTCCCCTTCTAAGCTGGTACAAGTCTGTCTTTTCTCTGCCCCCTACCCCCACTCGGGCTTCTGACATCTTTGTTGGCTTTCACTCAACTTGAATTTGTAACAAAAATAGTAAATGCCTTCAGGAGCAGGCAAGTAATGAAATGGGCCCCGGAAGGGATTCTGCAAATGCAGAAGCTGGTGCCAGGCCCAACTCAGGCAGCCACAACTCTGCCAATGTTGCCAGACTTCCCGTTTTCAAGAAAAGCCCAATAATAATAATAATAATAACAACACATCATTTTTATTTTGTCCAATATCCCCCCTTTGCAGGAAGGTACCCCTTAAGATGACAGTGATAGCTTACATTTAGTGAGCTCGGTGTGTCTGGGTAGGATCCACTCTTTGCAAGAATCAGCTCGTTTAATCCTCACAACAGTCCAAAAAGGAAAGTGCTATAATTATCCCAAGTTTACAGATAAGCTAAGTGGTTTGTCCGGGGTCACACACTGGGACAGACAAAGGCAGGATTGGATTGCAGCAGTCTGGCTCCCAGCCTGCCCTCGCAACTGCACTCCTTCTTTCAATCGGGGAGGCTGACTGGCTTATGCAAAACCAACCTCTCATGCTGCCCAGAGTCCAGGGCTGGGCTGGAAAAATGGAGTCCCCAGAGGGCTAGTGGTCTGAGACAGTCCTCCCCACGGTCATGTTCAGGCCTGCAAGAGGAGATGGCTGTGTTCGTAGTGAGAGTCCCCTCGCCAGGCAGAATGGCCAATCATCCACGAGTTCTCTGCACGCATCTACACAGTCACCAGCCCTGCTCTGGGAAGGTGCCATTCTGAGGGCCAGGAGTTTGATTATGTGTCACTCTGGCTGCTATGGCCCCCTCCTAGGGTCTGGGCATCACACCCAGACCAGTGCCACTGCACCTTGGCCCGAGCAGGAACTCTACCAGCTTCCAAGAGCCACATGGAGACGAGAGAATGAAAGCTTCATTTTCTCAGAGACCCAGCTGAATTTTTTCAGCATATGCCATACGGATACCCCCACCCAGACCCCCAGCCCAGGAGGCAGGCCGAGTCCCTCCCCTCCTGTACCTCCCCAGGCTCAGCCTTCTATATGGCCAGAACTCAGCCACAGGGGCCAGGAACCCACCAGGGACTGCTGTTGCGTCTCCTTAGCAACAGGCACATCCTGGAAGGAGGAAGGCAGGAGAGCTGGGGCCGGTTAACACTACAGATAATGCCAGCGCCTCCTGCAGCGGCTCGTCCTCTTAAGGAGCTGCCGCAGAGCAGGGACGTGGTCAAAGGGGAGGCCAGCAGAGGGAAGGTGAGAGGCAAGAAGAGAAGAAAAACATCCTCAGGGAAAGGAGCTAACATTTACGCGATGGCTGCCGTATGCCAGGAACTTACATACGTGTCTCCGTGAATCCTCACACCATCCTACAAGATAAACGTTATTAGTCTATTTTATTGCTGAAGAAACTGAGGCTCAGAAACAATACATGATGCAAGGTCACACGGCTAGTTAAAGTGGCGGAAGCTATAATTCAAACCCACGACTGCCTAGCTCCAGAGCCTGGATTCCTAAGCCCTGTGCTGTGCAGTCTCCCGGTAATTGACACCTGGGAAAGTCGTTTAACCAGGTGTTCACTTGAAATACATTGTTTGGACACGCATTATGTGCTCAGTGCTGTTCTAGTGGCTTGGGATATACACGAACAATACTGGCAAAGACTCCTGCCCTCGCACCACCTGGCAGCTAAGGATAAGCATCCTGAGCACCTGCATGCTAGACAGTGGTACGTGCTGTGGGGCCGGGAGAAGAGCAGCAGCGAGGCGATGTGGGAGTGCCGAGAGGGAGGCAGGACACCATTCTACATAGGCCGGGTCAGAGCAAAGACATAGAGTAGGCAGGGTGTCCTTCAACCTCAGTTTTCTCATCTGTAAAATGGGATGATACATCACAGGGTTATTGTATTAAACTTGACATGGTGCCTAGCACAGATTAAGCACCCAATAAATTAGAGATATTATTATTAAGTAGCAAGTTCAGATGGAGCCCTGGACCTAATTCAATGCCAAAGCTCCAGTGCTTCCAGGACACCCTGCTCCGGCCAGACACCTGGGAGCTGACGGTGAGCAGGAAAGAGACGGCAAGACCACAAATGGCCACAAGAGGGCAGAGCCACTCTTCCCGGGGCCCAGGCTGTCTGTGCATAGCTTGGTTCTCACGTGGTGCGGCTCCCAGAGAGAACAGTCACAAAGTAAGGGAACCGAGCAGGTTGGCGTGGGACTGACCGGGCTCCACAGAGCAGAGGTCACTGGGAACTAGTGAAGCCAGCTGGGGGTTCAGCCTTCACAATCACAGGACCCTAAGGCATGAAACTCAGAGGCACCCGCAGTCATCTGGTCCTGCCCCATCCTTTTCAGATGTGGAAACCGAGGCCCAAAAAGGAGCTGTGACGTTCCCAAGGACCACAGCCAAGCCGGGAATCTGCCTCCTCCCTGCCCACTCTGCCTGCTGCTGCTCAGAAGAGCTCAGCCCCAGCCACTCCCAGCCCCCTTCTCCAGAAAGCTCCAAGTATTCCAGAAGCAGCAGTGTATGAGCAGTTTCAGGAATAAGGGGCACAGTGCCTGCTCTTCCCATTTGCTGATGTGGAAACTGAGTCAGGGTACATGCCCACCAAGTAGCAAAAGAGCCACGTGGGCCGTTAGAACGCAGCTGGGATTAGAGATCAGAGTGATCAGAGACCCAAGTGCAGGGAGGGGCCTGCCCAGCAGAAGACAGAGGTGGCAGGAGCAGGGAAGATAAGGGCGGGTCAGAGGGAGAACCTGTGTCACCCCTTCCCAGAACCTCATGCCCCTGCCTGCCTGCCAGAAGGAAAGCCGCGTGGGGCCAGAATAACTCCTGTAAAGGTAGCTCCTCCCCTCCAAGGTCACCTGCAGAGCAGCCATGAAGGATCTTATCCGCCAGGAGCATTTAATACATCCCCCAAAGCAAAGCTAAGTTTCCTCCCTCCAGCCAAGACCAGGGTGCAGAGCTCCTGGGGAAAGAGAAAAGTACTCCCAAGTTCCCCACAGCAGAGGGACAAGTTTAGGCAAAAGGGAAGAAGGTGACCCAACTATACACTGTCTCTGCAGTTTGAGGTCCCCAGACTCAAGGTTTCCAGCCCTCAAAGGCAGACGCAGAGGGGAGAGAGGGAGGAGGAAACGTGCGGCCGTCTCCAGGGCCCTCAGTCATTGCGAAGTCTAAATGCCTCGTCGCACTGCAGGAGATATCTCACTTGTGCCAAAGTGCCCTGTTCTTTCTCAGCCAGTGAAAAAACCCCACGGCCCTCCCTGCCCGCTTCCTTCCATGCTTAAAATGTTTTCCTCACCCGGAGACTCTGGGTCAGCCAGACGTGAATCCTAGACACGCTACCCGTGCACTCTGAAGTGGCCTTAAGCAAGTTACTTCATCTCTGAGCCTCAGTTTCTTCATCCGCAAAATGGAGGCAGCGATAAAACCCTCAGAGTCATTGCAAGGCTCCGTGGAGATACAGCCCGTGGAGCACCCAGTGCGGTGCCCAGATTGATGAAATGCGGAGATTGTCACAAAACCTGTTCCAGGCCCTTTAGCCTCTTGGTTTCACTTCTAGCAGTGCCTGATTTTACAACAATCCATAAGTCATTAACTGGGGTGATATTAGACTTCTAAGAATCCTTCCCAACAGATGCATCCATCACTCGGAGCTACAGGTGTGGAGCTCATTTTGGGTCTGGGTTAACATAGCATCTCCCCTTCGAAGAGCTCTGGCCTGTATTTAGATTTGCACTGGGAGCCCAGGGCCGGTCGGTACCCACCCATTCACCTGCCTCCCCGGGCTCTGCAAGCGTCCTTCTCAAGCCAGGCAGGCCTCTCGCTCACCTCTGATCCCTCAGTCTTCTCCCCGCACCCGTCTTTTTTGTATCTATCCACTTATCCATCCATCCATCCACCCACCCACAGTAGTTCACCCTCTAGGGCCCCAGGCCCACACTTCCCAGGCAAAGCACCCAACTCAAAACAGCGGTGCTCAGGGAGCACCGAGCAGGGGTGCTCGCTTCCTCCCCTCCTCTCCCAAGACAGGTAGAGGCCATGAGCAGAGCCACAGTAACAAGGCCAGAGCAGTGCTACTGAGAGCTGCTGCCCAGCACAGGGCATGGCCTGGGGTCACTTTATTGAGTTATAAAGTGACCGTGTGCAGGTGAATTGTGTCTTTCAGTGACCACTGCCTGTGCATTGGCCTGAGCTGCTTCTTGCTGGCACATTGCCCCGGGGGTCTGCGGGTGACATATCTATATAGTCTCACCTCCTCCTGCCAAGCTGCGATGGGTGCACCTCTGTTCACTTGCCCAGGGCGAGGCCTGCGACAAGCACTTGGGGCAGGGGGAGGGAGAGGGTGAGAAGGAATGAGACAAGACCCTCACCCCCAAGGAGTTACCGATCAATTAGGGGCAGCAGGGAAAGGCCTGTCACCGTCTGTGAGGCCTTATAAGCTGTGCGTAACATTTCCCCCTTCCCGGGCCTCGCACAGCTCTGCACTCAGGTGGTGGCTGGTCCCCAATCACTTTTCCATTACAGAAATCAATAATGTGAATTAGTCCAAAATAACTAGCTCCTTCATGCCCCTGCAAAGCTAATTTTTCTGAGTCTGCATTTGCCCACGTGCTTCTCTCTGCATCTGGAATCTGTCTTTATGAGTCAATCCAGGGACAGCCGAGTCTCTCATCTGACTGTGACATAGTGTGGCAGAGTGAGAGTCAGAGACTTAGGTTCAAGTCTCCCTTCTGACACTCGCTGAGGGCCCTTGTCAAGCTACCTAACCACCTGGAATGTCAGTTTCCTCATCTATAAAATAAGATTTCAAATATAACCACCCACCAGAATGCTAGAGAACTCAATGGAATAACAATGTACATGAATGTTCCTGGCATTTACTAGGGAGTCATTGAACCCTTAGATAAATATCGGTTTATTCTCTGCAAGAATCTGAAACCTGCTATAACCTACTATATCGTGAGGCCACCGTATAATGAGGCCCTGGTGTCACTTCTGCAATAACATCTTACATTGTAGAAACAGATTGTCACTTACAGATTTATGCATTCTCATAACGCTCTCATTTTGCAAATGACGAAGCTGAGACTCAGGAGGGTTAAGTGAATTACTGGGGGTCCCCTGGCTGGTGCAGCCCTTCGGCTCCCCTCCCGCTTTCCCACCTCCTCCCTCATCCCTGATTCCAAACACAGGCCCCTGTGCAGTTCCAGATGCCGCATGCTAAGTTCTGCCGGCCAGCAGGGGCCGAAATGACAGGCCCTTTGAACGGCCTCTAGGAGGAAGAGCCATGAGCTCGGTGCAGGCTGCCCTCGAGCTTCCGGGAGAATAAATCCTCCTAGAAGTCCCCGAGAAGCATCCTGTAAAAACCCCCAAGGGCTGGGCTCTGAAAGGAAGGACATAAACTGACAATGGCACCTACTTCATGCCAAGCACATTGTCAGCCAGTTTCTCACTGATTCCTCAAAACGGTTGTTCTTAACCTTTTTGGGGGTTGCATACCCCTTTGAGAATCCGCAGAAAGTGTGGACTCTCTTCCTCCAGATAAAGGTACGTATTATGCGTACAAGTGCAGGGGTAAAGGTTAAGGACTCCTGGTGCCAACCTGGGCTGTTTTAAGGTTTTCTTGGACACCAGGGACGCCCTCATGGCATCAAACATTTTCAGATGCATCTGCAACCCCACAGTAAATATTACGCACACACACAGAGTCGAGTAGAACCATAGTCCTCTATTTGACACAATGTGTTATCTCTGTAGATATTTAATGAATATCAGTGCAAATGTTTCAGTTCTGTACTTTCTTTTCCTATTTTGGAGCCAATACACTTTTTTGGTAAATTTTATTGAAATATGTTCCAAGTACAGAAAAAGACACAGATCTTAAGTCCGTGAATCTCCAAGAAGTGAGCGCCCCTGTGTCACTGGCACTCTGGTCAGGAAGCCCCTCTGTGCCTCCCCGTCCACTGCCCCCACCCGGCGCAACCTCGCCCCCGACCTCTGGCACCAAAGGTTGGTGTGGCCCGTCTGCGAATTTGCTGCAGGTGGAATCGGACAGTTCACGCTCATTTTGTGTGTGGCCGCCTTTGCGGAGCCAGGAAACTTTTCATTCGGGTCTCAGCCATTGTCAGAGGCCTATAAAAGGCTCACGGCTGTAGGTACTGTTGAGACCCGGGGTTTTCAACTTCCCTTCACACTGGAACCACCGAGGGAGCTTTTTAAAACCCCGAAGCCCAGGCTGTACCCCAGAACAATTAAATCGGAGTCTCTGGGGCTAGCCTCAGGCATTGCTGGTTTTCATCCTCCCAGGTGACACCAATCAAAGCCAAGGTTGAACCCTCAGGATCCCAGTTTTACAGGTGAGGAAACTGAGGCTCCAGGAGTCCCCACCCTGTGCTAATGTCATGAAGCCGGGGCTGAAATCCAGGTCTGACTGGGAGTGGTCCTCGCCTTGCCTTGTCCTTGGGTGAATAGTGAAGCCAACACCGGGCGGGGCTGCCTGCTGCTGGCCCTCCTCGTGGGGGTCCTCGCAGAGGGAGGTGGAGGTTCCCAGGCTAGTGGCGCCCAGAAGGCAGGGCCACAGGGACTGGCCACGGGGAGATAGTCACCAACACTGGCCTCCGCCTTGGCCCCGCACCTCTGGAAGGTGGAGAGGCTCCCTGCACATGGCAGCAGCTGCCAGTGTGGGGTCGTGGGGGGAAGTTTCGCAACAGCTGATTAGTTCTCCCCACCTCCCCTGCCACCTGTGATTCCCGGGTGCAACGCACGATTCCTCCACTCCGTGGCCCCCCGAGCTTCTGTAAACCTTGTGGTTTCGCACACGCCCTGTCTGCAGCTGAAGGAAGCCAGAGGCAGAGGGCTGGCGGCAGGAGGGGCACAGAGCGCAGCGAGAGCTGCCCGGGCATGCCTGTGAGGCTGGGGCCTTCGGATGGGCCCCGGGGGACCCCCTGGCTGAGGCAGGAGCAAGGTTCCTCTGCTCCCTGGGTCCTGATGGGGCCTGTCCCTGGCTAGCAAGGGGGACACAGGGACATGGCTGCCACCAGACCCAGGAGAGAGGCCACTTCCCCCAGAACTGACCTGGCAGAGAGAAGCCACGCCTCACCCAGCCACAGCGAGTCAAGTGCCCCACTGTCCCTCACCAGGCTGCCCCTGGGGGTCCCGCATGCCCAGGAGCACAGCCCACCCACACCCCTGTGGTGCCCTAGGCATGGAGGTGCCAGCACTGCCTCAGAGCCCAGGCACAGCTCCAAGCCCTTCCCTGGGAATCAGACCATAACCCTAGGATGTCTGTGGCCCTCATGGGGCTGAAGCAGCCTCTGAAGCTCGATCTATCTTCCTCCCAGCAGCGGGATCAGATGCCTAGATTCAGAGCCAACCTCTGCCACTTCTTAGCTGTGTAACTCTGAGCAGGTTACTCCACTTCTCCGAGCCTCAATGTCCTCATCTGTAAAATGGGAATAATAACAGTCCACACCACAGAGGGTTGTTGTGAGGATTGAATGGTGAATTATGTAGTCTTAGCCTAGTGCCTGGCACATGGTAAGTGCTAACTAAATGAAACTACAATTGTTGTTGATGATGGTGGTGACTATTGCTACTATTTGAAAGTGTAAGGGCTGAGTGTCTCTCAGCCAGACAAGCACCCAGAGTTGGTTTTCCCAGTCTGGTAAATCCTTACCCTCTCCCCAGGACAGCTGAGCTCAGGTTCATGTCTGGCCTCAGGATAGCACAAACTTCCTATCCCCAAACACAACGAACCTGCCCGCACGTTAGAGAGCAACCTTGCTTGTGGCAACCCACACACAGCCCGAGTTGAGCAGAGGTAGTGAGCCCAGGCTGCCCGTGGCTCAGGCAAGCACCAAGCTGCCTCTTGGGACAGTGAGCACAAGCGTGACAGCCACCCAGAGTCCCATTTAGCACCATCCAGAGGGGACTGGAGCCATTGTCCCCACAGTCTGCTGACATCCTCCCTGGGAACAGACCCTTGGCCCGAGTGTGTGACCCCAGCTTCCTGGCAGCCTCAGGCAACTTCCCAGCTGGGTGCCATCCCCACCATGTCAAGGAGACCTCCATTCCAAGCTTGGGCACTGTCATCAGCAACCAGCTGTGTGACCTGGGGCAAGTCACTCACCCTCTCTGAGCCTCCATTCCACCCCTGTAAGATAAGAGAACTCAGGTGATCTTTAAATCCCCTCCCAGCTCTAGCATATGGTTTTAGCAAAGTATCTGGCACATGGTAGGTGCTCAATAATAAAATTCAAGACACAACTCTTCAAGGTTCCAATATCCACCCACTTTCTCATCTTTAGCACTTAGTGACCCATGTGATCCAGCCCCTAACAGGGCCCTACCCAGGGGAAGAGCTCAAGAAATGAATATCTCTAATTAATCAATTACTTCCGGTATGCCTTTCAGCCCAACCTGCTCCCCCACCCACGGCTGCAACCGCCCCAAAGATTCCAGATTAGAGGCGCTGGAGTGTCTGCCTCCCCAGGGCACGATAAGCTCCAAGGAGACAGGGTCCGCCCTGCCCCTGTGACAGGTCCAGCTCAGGCAACCGACTGTCCCCTCACATGATCCACAGAGCTGGCCCCCCCTCGCCATGGGGCAGAGAAAGCACAGAACCTCAGGCTGGGCAAATCCTTTTATTGGAAAAAGAAATAAAAGGCCACAGCATTTCCCGTGCCCAGGCCTCCCATGGGAGGTGCCCAGGTCAGACACAGTGCCCAGCCACGCAGAGGGCCAGGGTGGGCACAGGCCACATGGCCGGGGGCTGCAGCTCTCCAGGAGGATCCTTGAACCAGGACTTGCTTGGGCTCAGGATTTCCTGAGGCCTCGGGGACTGGGCCAACCCTCTCCAGCTCTCCGGGTAGGCTCTGCTCCCACACGCTGCTCCCATGTCCAGTAGAAAACCTGGCCCCTCTTTGGTTCCAGAAAGCTACCTGCAGTGGCTGGTCTTGCATAGCCACTTCTAGCACCTCCTGCCGACTGAGGTAGGCAGCCCTTTCTGTCCACCTGCAGGGCACTGGCCCAGAGCTGCTGCCTCCCCACCGGCTCCCCTGGGCCCTGGGAGCCAGGGCATCATTGGCTGGAGGTCCCCTCTTTCCTTGCAAGGAGGGGGTCTGCCTTTGCCCCTGCAGGTTGCCAGCTCCTTTGAATGTCCAAGGAAGCCTCACCTGCACAGCCTCAAAGAGCCCCGGAGCCTAGGCTGGCTGAATATGCAACGTCTGTGGCCCATTGTCCTGTCAGGGGGGGCTGGGAGAGGGACACCGAAGGCCACCCAAGTTTGGCTCTGCTCTCCTGGAACCCCTGCTTCTCTTCCACTAGAATGTACACAGCAGAGTCAAGGTGGGGGGAGAGACCAGGAAGAAAAGCCAAGCTGGCAGCACCAGGCAGGGGTGAGGGGCTTTAGGACATTTATTTACAGGGGACCAGGCTGGACCTATGCAGGGAAGAAGCCACAGACCATCATGTAGCAAAGACAAGGCAGGATGCAGAGGGACAGTCACTGGCCTAGCAGCCGAGGGGAACATACAGGTGCTCTCACACACACAGACACACACACTCGTGCACACATGCACTCATGCACACACACAGATGCGCTCATAAATGCACCCACATTCGCACACACAGTGCACTCACACATACATTCACACGTGCACACACACTCATTCTCACAGACACACAGGTTCTAATCTCAGGAAACTGGCTCCAGTTCAGAAGGGCCAAACCCCCCAAGGCTACATCTCTCCACCAACAGCTTCTCCAGGCCCCCATATAACCGCCCGGAGCCCCAGGCCATGTGCTCCACGACCAGTGTCTGGTGTCCTTCAGAGTCTCAGAGTTGGACCCTTCTTGCCAAGGCTGAGACGGCCTCCAGCTCTGGGTGCAGGACAGGAAAGCCACAGGGTCTGGAAGAGGTCAGGAGCAGGCTGAAGGGCTCCCCACCATGGCACCCATCTCCCCAGACCTCGAATACGGCAGAGGCAGGATCACAGACAGGCAGGGGCCCTGCGTGGCATCAGAGGAAGCAGACGCTGGGAGACGGCCGCGGGGAGCGGGGCTGGAGGGGAGAGAGTCTGGGTGGACATGGGCTTTGGGACAAGGAATCATGCAGGGTGGGAATTCTCTGTGTGACATACCTGGGCCCCCTTGGAGGGCTGGGAGAGGGGCTGCAGAAGAGGGGGGCTGTCTAGATTGTGTTCTCCCCACCCCAGCCTTCCCTAGGAAGGTTGGGCTCCGTGTGGCCCAGACCAGCCCTATCAGGGAAGGAGAGCCCCCCCCCGCCCCCGTCAGGAAGTGGACTGATCCTGCCAGGGGGTGAGGGGCAGGGGACGGGGGTTGATGGCCTGCAGGAAACACTAAGCCAGTCACCTTCTGTCCTACCCCGGGCAGCAGGGCGGGCCCAGGAATGACTCAGAAGCGGGTGCTCTGGTAGCGCAGCCGCCGCAGGTCTGCAAGCCCCTCACTCCGGCCGTACACCTCCCTGCAGGGACTCTCGGCCAGTCACCGGGCCCCGGCCCCACCACCCCCACCGCTGCTGCTGCCACTGCCACTGCTGCTGCCGCTGCTGGAGCTGCCACTGCTGCACCGGTCCTCGTAGATGGAGATCTCAATCTGGGGTCAGCGGTCAAGGAGCACTGCAAGCCGCCCAGCTGCTGAGCAGGGGTCAGACAGGAAGCAGCGGGTGCAGGCCAGCAGGGGCGTAGGAAGCTGGGCCGGGCTGCTTCCTAGACGGTAGGGATGTGGCGGCCCAGGAGCTGGACGCCCCAGGGCTCCCCAAGCCCATCCGTGCACATTACTCAGCTAACAGTTACGGAGACTTGTAGGGCCAGGCACTGTGCTGGGTGCACAGCCGTGGTCACACGGGATGAAGTCCCTGCCCTCACGGAGCTTACATTCTAGTGGGTCTAATGACCATATCTTAGGACACGATGTGCCCAGGGAGGTGGTGTTACTGCCTGGGAAGTGTGAGGACTTTGGTGTCCTGAGTTCAAATCCTGACTCACCCACTCACCTAAGTGACCTTAGACCCATCACTTAACTTGTTAGCCAACAACTATGGCATCTGTAAAATGGGGATAATAATAGAATCTTGGGGTTATAGTGTAGATTAGATAAAATAATGTATGTAAAGCACTAAGCGCAACACCTAGTACATAGTAAAGGCTCAATAAAAAGAAGCACCTATCACTGGGCTTTGTAAACATGATTCTGGGTGTTTGTTTTCTTTACTCTTTTCCTCAGTTTTCCAGCAAAATGTATATTTTAACAATTCTACTCTTCTCGCTATTGAATAGGGGGAGGGCTGTGTGCACATTTGGGCCACACTACCCTAGGTGGGAGGTGTGCACACCTGAGCCGCACTATTCCTGTGGGATGTGTACATACCTGGGCCACACTATCCCAGATAGGAGGTGTGCACACCTGGGCCACGCTACCCCATGTGGGAGGTGTGCACACCCAGTCACACTGCCCCAGGTAACACCAGCAGAACCATGGCCCACCCCTGGTCCTGACTCCCACTGGGACTGAGACCTTGGGGACATCACCTCATCCTACATCTCATGTTTCTCATCTGTAAAGGGGGACATGAGATGAAATGAGGACGACATGAAATTGTGGACTGTAAATGAATGTGGTGATTTGCATATTCCTGGAAGGTTTCTTGTAGTTAAGAGTGAGCCTGGGCTTGAAGCCTGGCCTGGACATTCACCAGCATGACTCTGAGGCAGTCATTTAACATCAGCGTCTCCAACTCTTAAGGGCACTAGAGCCACCCACCTCGTAGGATTGTTACAAGAAGTACATGAATCCATATTTTCAGAGTACTTACTACGATATCTGGCACACGCTAAGCACTGATTGCATACGGCTCAGTAAGTGGGGGAGGGGGCCCAGTGATGTGGGGAATCCTGGGAAAACCCTGAGCAGAGGCCCCTAGGGTGGCCTCCATTTCCTGGCAGCCTCCCCAGGGACCCCACTGGTTGTCAGCCCTGTGCCCTCGCACAGAACAGCCCAGAAGGATACAACCCTCATCCCACGCTCCACGGGGTCCGTGAGCAGGAGGCCTCGAGGCGCAAAGATCTTCTCATTCTGCTCCTGGATGTAGCGGGAAATCTTCTTGAGAACCTGCAAAAGGAGGGGCGGGTGGAGGATGAGCACGCAGCAGGGCATCCCCGGGCAAGGGGACGCAGAGCAGGTCAGGCAGGGGCCACCTTCTCGTAGTGGGTCTCCATGCAGAGGAAGATGAAGTAGGCCGTGGCGCAGGCCAGGCAGCCCTCGAGGTAGGAGCTGCCCCCGATCTTCTCAGCCTCCGCGTAGAAGCCGTTGAGGGTCTTCACGGTCTCCTCGAAGAGCTGCCGTTCGATCTGAGGGAGAGAGGGGCAGAGCCAGGCTGTGGTTAGCCTCCCTGGAGTGTGGACAGTCACAGGCGGGGCTCAGGGTGACAGTGATGGGGTCACGTGGGGGGTGGGCGATGACATATTGGCACACAAACAAAACCAGAGAGGCTGCAGGAGGAGCAGAAAGAGCACTGCTCTGGGATTTAGGAGACCTGGGGGCCCCCAGCTAGCTGTGTGACCCTGGGCCTAACCATCTAGGCCTCAGTGTGCTCATCTATAACACGGGAATAAGAATGGCTGCTTGGTCTCCCTTGGAAACAGGAAACTCCCATGATATCCTAGACGTTTTCTGCAGAAGATCAGACAAGTAATCTGGTGACTTTGACACCTCCCATCCTGACGGTTGTGTGAGAGCTCAGGACCAATTCACAGAGGCTCTCTGTGTGTGGATGGGACTCCGGCTGCAGGAGACTGCTTGGGAGAGAGCTCAGGAGTGTCTCTCCAGTGGGGGGCCATTTCCTCCTAGCTCAGAGGTCACCCAGAGCACCACAGCCCATGTACTTGGACAACTGAGCTGTCCTGCCTGTACCCATAATAATAATAACTAATATATATTAAGCACTTTCTATGTGCCAGGCATTTTTATATACTCTTTCATTTAATCCTCATGACAATTCTATCAGAAAAGTATATTGTCATCCCCATTTTACAGGTGGGGACTGCTCTGTGGTTCTAAGACCACATGGACCATGTGCTCCCCGGTCCCAGCCACCACAGTTTCTGGCCTCTTCACCAGCCTGCCTGGCCCTGCCCCTGCCCTAACTTCCTGTTAAAGTCAGATCATGTCACAGCTCTGTTCAAGGGCTCCCAAAGTCTTCCCATTTCTCTCCAATTAAAATCCAAGAAGACCTCACAGTGCCTGCCAGGCCCTCCGAGGGCCCATCTGGTCCAGGCCACAAGCCTTGCTGCTCTACCTGGGGGTCATCTGCCCCAAAGGGCAGGCATGCTAAGATGAGAAAGAGACCTACATTCTCTCCAAAAGCTGGTTGGGGTTGGGATCAGTCAAGGCCAGCCCTGCCCCACCTTCCCAGACCCACTCAGATCTACCTGGGCTGCTGGATGGAGGGGTTAGGATCTGCCCTGCCCTCCCCAAGCCCAGGCCAGCTCCAGGCAGCCTGGGACAAGGGCTGAGTGCACCCTCAGAACCAGGAGCAGCGGATGCCTCCCAGGGGACCTGTGCCCGGTGTGTCACCCAGGTAGCTGAGCCTAGAGGCAGGGGCTGTGGGCAGAGCCCTGGGCTGGCCACCTGTGATGACACCCAGCAGACTCCAGGGTGGAATGTTGGGTTCTCCCCTTTGCCCAAGGCGGGGAGGAGGGAAGCAGCCTCCAGTTCTTTCTTTGGGTCTCTGTGCTTTCCCTGCCACGACTCTGATCACAAAGACATCTAGTTTTATCTGTACCACGAAGGATGCACTTGCATCAATAAGAAAATAAGAGTCCTGGGAAAAAGCAGAGAAGCCAGGCACTGAGGCCCTTCTACTGTTTCCCAACTCCCACAGGTAACTTCCTCTTTCTGTCCCTCGGTTCCCTCTTCTAACTGAGAGGGATGGACAAGTGTGGTGCCTCGCAAACTTTAACGCATATATGAATAACCCAAAGATCTGGTTAAAAATGCAGATTTGGGCTGGGTGCAGTGGCTCACACCTGTAATCTCAGCACTTTGGGAGGCCGAGACAGGAGGATCACTTGAGGCCAGGAGTTAGAGACCAGCCTGGGCAACATAGTGAGACCATGTCTCTACAAAATATTTAAAAATTATCCGGGCATGGTGGCACACGCCTGTAGTCCTGGCTACCTAGGAGGCTGAAATGGTAGGATGATTTGAGCCCGAGTTTGAGGCTATAGTGAGCTATGATGGCACCACTGCACTTTCCTAGGGTGACAAAGCGAGACCCTTTCTCTTAAAAAAAATATGCATATTTGGATTCAGTAGTTCCAGTATGGGGCCTGACATTCTGCATTTCTAACAAGCTCTCAGGTGATGCTGACGTGGTCAGTCCACAGACCACACTTATAGTAACAAGGCCTTAGTGGTTCTCAACTCCAGCTGCTCACTACAATCATCTGAGCAGCTTTTAAAGCCTGCGACGCCCAAGTCTCCCCTGCCAGGAGATCCTGAGTCAAACGGTCTGGGAAGGGGAGAATGGATCACAGCAGCAAAGACCGCTGCCCAGCCCTCCCCAGGCCAACGCCCTGCAAGTTTTCTTTTTCAAAGCTCCTGGTGCCTCTAAGGTGCAGCCCAGGGTGAAAAGCAGCACCGTGCTAGAAGCCCTGCAGGTCTGCAAGTGGGATCTATGAATCACGCAATTCCGGTTCACCTGGGGATTCCTCAGTAAACACTAAGATTTAAACAATTATGATTTAAATTAATTTTAAAATTAAGATTTACAACAATGCTGATGTGGTGCCCTACCCCCAGAGATTCTAATTTAATTGGTTTGGGGTGAGGCCTGGGCATCAGGATTTTTTAAGCTCCCCAGGAAATTCTGATGTGCAGCCAAGGCTGAGGTCAGCTGCTAACAAATGGAGATTCCTGAATCGCAGTCCAACAACCGCGGCGGCACCTCGGGATGACACGTGTCGTCAGGAATTTCCATTTGTTTAACAAGCTCTCCACATGATCCTCATGCAGCTGAAATTTGAGAGCTGCTAGACTAAAATAATCCCTGAGGCTTCTTCAGCTCTAACTTTGTACAGGGAGGCAGCCATTTCTCCTTCCATTTGAGGTGGCTGAACAACTCACGTGTGCTATGACATTATGCGCCGTATGATCCTGGTACAAAACACATGCCAGTGAGACCCTCTGTTCCGTCATGGCCCTGGGTTTCAAGCTTAGGGAAAGGCATCCTTACCCGGCTGTCCAGCTCCGGGGGGAACTTGGTCTGGAACTGACAGATGGTCCCATCGCTGTAGTCTCTCTGGATAAAGACCTTGGTGGCCAGCGAGGCACTTCGCCGGAGCTCCTGCAGATTGTGGACCTGAGGAGATGTACAGGAGACACGCGTGGAGGGTGACCATCCGTCCCGATCTATCTGAAACTGAGGGATTTCCCAGAATGTGCGTCTTTCAGCACTAAAACCAGGAAAGTTCCCAGCACAGGCGGATGGCCTGGCCACACTGCAAGGGCTCTAGGAGGGCCGTGGGAAGCAGACTGTGGAGTTCACACGAGAAGCTGCCCTGAGCTATCCCAGAAAGATCTTCTAAAGACCTAAAGCAGGGCCAAAGCTGAGCCAAAATGAGGTTCTAGAACCATCGACAGAGCCAGAAACAAATTTTAACAAGAGGAATGAGACCTCCTGGTGGCCAACCCAGACTCTTCTCCTAATCACTCTCTCTCTGTCTGTCTGTCTGTCTGTCTCTCTCTCTCTCTCTCTCACACACACACACACACACACACACACACACACACACACAGAGCAGGACCTTTCATGCTTTCATTCATTCACCAAGAACCAAGTGTTCTCAGCTCGTGAGGCCCGAGCTTGGGGAACCCAGGGCTGAGCAAGACTGAAGCCTCAGACCCTGCTGAGTGGATCTGATGACACGGTTGGGGGCGGGGACCGTGTGGGACAGAGAAGTACCTGATGTGCCACTGAACTCAGAGACCGGCCAGAGAGCACCACGGATGTTCCCCACCTCCAGCACTCCTTACCACAGGAAAGACAGGGGCCCTGAATGTCCAAACTTCCCCAGAGAAAAGTGTGGATGAAGTGGACTCAGGCCAGAAACTGAAGAAACAGCCTGGGGTGATTTCCATCCCTGGTACACTCCTTTGGACTGATACTGATACCGATTCTGGCATTTGGGGCCACGGGCTCAAATCCACAGAAGGACAAGGCCCCTCCCTTCCACCTCTCCAGCCTGTCACCTGCATTCGAGACAAGCATCCCACCCAATGTTGGAGCCACATGGAGACCAGGCGGCAGAGGCAGAGTGAACAGCCAGTCCATCCCGTGTAATTAAGCTGAATCCGTTCAGTCACTCGGCACGCATTGATGAAGTCCCTGCTACTGCCAGGCTCTGGAGGGGCCAACACAAGACAGCCTGGGAGCTCCAGGAGGAAGACAAGTAAATATATAATGAATTAGACAGTGACAAATGCTACAGAGAAGTAGCATCTTACCCAGAAATGCTTACTCAGAAAAGGCTTCCTAAAGCCTGTGTTGAGTGCTGAAGGAAGCCAGTGGTAGGGGACAGGCAGGAGTAGGGAGAGGGAGGAAAAGGCAGCCCTGACAAAAGCAGCAGCTGTGCAAAGTGAGGAAGATAGAAGAGCACGTGGTCTATGCCAATGGCCTGAAGCAGATTTCAGCCAGACTGGAGCTGGTTTGCAGATTAGATAAAAGCAGTGGGAGGTGAGAGGAGGCAGGGTCAGATCCCAAGGAGCTGGAGGCGCTCTTTAAGATGGAAGATACTTAAACTTGCTTAAAAGCTGGGGGAAAGAGGAAAGAAAGAAAGGTTGTCAATAAGGTAGAAGGAGGCCAGGCACGGTGGCTCATGCCTGTAATCCTAGCACTCTGGGAGGCTGAGGCAGGAGTATAGCTTGAGGCCAGAAGTTAGAGACCAGCCTGAGCAAGAATGAGAACCCCCCCCATCTCTACAAAAAACAGAAAACTTAGCTGGGCATAGTGGCACACACCTGGAGTCCCAGCTACTTGGGAGGCTGAGGTAGGAGGATCGTTAGAGCCCAGGAGCTGGAGGCTGCAGTGAGCTATGATGACACCACTGCACTCTACCCAGGGCAACAGAATGAGACCTTGTCTCAAAAAATAAAATAATATAAAATAAGGTAGAAGGAGCAAATAATTGATGCATCAAGGTCCTGAAAAGGTGGGAATCTGAGAACACTATATATGACTTTCCTAAATCCAGGCGAACCTTAATCCATGTAAGAAATGTGGTTCCAAAGTATTGTGATTGGATTAAATGATGTATAAGCACCCCTCTAGGCTTAATATTCCTTGATTCCTCTAATCAAAGTTTTCATGGAGGAAGTCCCCTCGACATCCAGTAGGATCCTATGGTAATGCCTAGAAATAAAGAACGCTTTGGTAATACAAACACATTAGTTGTTAATGTGTCTGCTCTGTCTGGTTAAGGTTTTATAATGTTGTATTTTCAAAGGAAGAGGAAGGGGCTATGGTCTTCCTCTGCCCTTCTAAAACCAACTTACGAGAGCCAGTTGATCCTGAGGATGGACTTCCCTAGTCCTAGAAGGATCATTCTGGTAGTTTTGTGAAAAGTGGGCAAAACTGGAGTGAGGGGGCAGTTGAAGGGATGATCGTCTTTGTAGCAGTCCAGGGGAAAACTAAAGTGGGTCTAAATCAAGAAAACTGGTGGTGAGAATGGAAAGAAAAGGAAGAAACAGTGCTTCAGCCATTCTGACATGGACTCAGCTTCCTCCCCTCCAGCATCCTCCTTGGTCTGTGCCCGAATGCACGCATGCATACACACGTGTGTGCTGTCATGAAGGCATGTGTCTCTAGTGACCAGCTGGCTGTTGACCAGAGCCATTTCTTCTTCCTCCTAGGCACACAGCTAGACTAATTCCCAGCCTCCTTGGCAGTTGGGTGTGGCAGTTAGGTGTGGAACGTGAGTGGAAGTGATGAAGGCCAGGTCTAGGCTTGACTCATAAAAATGTGCCACCCCTCCCTGCTCTTTCCCCTTCCCTGGAAGCCAGTGTAGCTGTGTGTCGAAGACAGAGGCACCACACGTTGGAAAGAGCCTGGGTCCCTGAATCACTGCCAGGAAGAGACTTACCTACTGATCAGGAACACCTGTCTGGGACTTCACTGAGCAGGAAACAAATTTCTACAGTATTGAGCCATTAAGATTTTAAGATGCTACCTTACACAATACAGTCTCATGTCCTCTTGGCTTTGATCCATGGGTTCTAAAATGGTCAGAGTGGGAAGGGCCAACACCCTTTCCAACCTCAACGATATTTGCAGCCCTACAATACAATTCAGATTCTGAGTGACTAGAGATCCACTGCTCTCCCTGGAGAGTGTTTGTGGGGGTCTTGAGTTGCTAGAGGGTGGTATCAGACACATTTTATATGACAGAGCCCTAGTCTCCCAGACCTACATAAAGGACACACAGTACAGACTCATCTGTAGTTGGTGAAGAGCAAGATTGAAGGCAAGGCAGGGTCTTCTGGCTCTCTCCATCCATGGGGGCTCAGGTGTGAAGTACCAAAAAGCCCGGGTGGAAAGATGGCCACTGACCTGAACCCAGGGGACCTGACCCTCGGCCACATGACCCTGGGAAAGTCTTCCCTTCTCTGGCCTGCATTTATTCAACTGGAAACTAAGAAATTGGAACTATATAATCGCTCGAGCCCCTTCCAGCTCTGACATTCTAGAAGCTTTATCAGGGGTTATGAACACAAATGTTCACAGGGGTGAAGGACTAAGTGGGCCAGGTGGGGCCTGAGGCTGATTAGAGAATGTGTCCTGTCTCGAGGCGGCAGCTGATCACTGCCATTTGAGAATGTGCGCCCAGGTGCCAGCACTTCTGATTTTTCAAGAGAAGCAACAAATCCAGATTTTCTTAACATCAAATATCCTCATTTTAAAATGTTTCCAATACATTTAAAAATTTTAAAAGCACTAAGAAGACCAAAACAGGCACACCTGTGGACCAGGCTCATCCCTAGAGCTGCTAGTTTGGGATCTCTGAATAAAGAATCCCACGGCCGGGGCCCTTGGGCAAGAGCCAGAAGCCAGGCTCCAGGTCACTTGCCAGCCACTTGGCTTTCAGGAAGCTGGTGGGGCTTCTGAGCAGAGACCCACAGTGCTCAGAAATCCTCTGGGAGGATCCCAAAGTCTGCACACCCCTCTCTCCGCAGCTGCAGCTCCTGTGCCTCCCCGGGCAGCTCCGCAGGGTTTCTTAACTGACCCAGAGACCTGAGCTTCTCCCCACTTCTCACCTTCCCCAGTCCTGCTCCCTTCACCAGCCCCTGGCCTGCTGGCAGCTGAGTAAGGACAGGACCCAGAGGCATTTCACGAGGAAGAAAATTGGTGGTGAGACCCTCAGGCACCAATTTTCAAACTGCAGCGTGACAAGGAAAGGGAGGCTGGGTACCACGGGTCACACATTTAGGGCCTGTCCACCCGACAGTCACCAGGCTGGGCTGGGGAAGAACAGACACTGGAGTGCAAAGGAGCTCCAGGCTCAGTCTGCCCAAGACCGACAGGAGGTCCCAGCTGGCCCACATCTCCATCCTCTTTAAAAACCATCTCGTTCCATGAAATCAAGTGGCATGTGAGAAAAAATTAATTTTTTAAAAAGCCCTCACATTCTATAGGATGCATGTGAGGCTCTACGCAGGAATCAGGGGGTTCCACTGATGTGCCAGCACTCTGCTCCCTGGCTAGGGTGTGGAGGAGGGGTGCGTGAGTCACCGGCAGCCAGGTTGCACCTAAGGATGAGAAACCGGGCACAAGACCATCCTCCTCAGCTTACAGCGGTGCCCAAGCCTGACCCATTGCGGGCTGGTTGTTAACTCCATGCCTTGAAGATCAAACCTCCAAATGCCCTGCTTGGATAAGGCTACTTGGGTGCATTTAAACGTCTCTTAGAGACCAAACTCCACCACTTGGAGGAGCCCCTCCCAGCCAGACACTTCCCCATTGTCCTTGGCCATCTGGATTGTGTCCTGGGGCAGACCCTGCTCTCAGTGACACACATTCGCAGAGGTTTGCTGCTCAGGAATGGGCTCGTTACAGCTTTCCTAATGAGGTCAGTGTATCGCTCGGGAGGCTTCATCCCTCCTCTGAGCTCCTTACATGCACCCCTCCCCTAGTGCTAAATCCTAACCAGAAATTAGGGAGCAGAAATATCAAGTTTCTATCTAGGGATAGCTCTCATCTCTCTCTCTCTCTCTCTTTCTCTCTCTCTCTCTCTCTCTCTCTCGCTCGCTCCCTTCTCCCCTTCTTCCCCTTCTCTCCTCTCAATACACCTGCTGGTGGGGAGGACTTTCTGTCCAGAATCCTAAGGGAATGGGCGTGGGAGCCTGAGTGAGGTTTTCTTTCTCCCGACAGGTTTATCCTAATAATCCCAACTCAATCCTCATAGTCCCACAGCCTGGGGAGAATGACTCACCCCACAGCCCAGATAATGTGCCCGTCCTGTGCCTTGGCAGAGCTGAGGCTTCCTCCCTCAGGACTGCCCCCAGAGTCCACCCAAGGCCAAACTGTGAAGTGGCAAATGTTTGTCCTCAGCTCCCCATCTCTTCTGGACATTCATGTTCCTCTGTCCTCAAACCGACCCAGCCAGGCCAGTCAAGGGGCCTGAGACCCCACATTCCAGCTCTCATGACTTCCTTTGCTCTCCCCATCAAAGCCTCATGTCAAGACCCTGAGCACCCTCCTCCCTATTAGGCAACATGATTGACTAATTGGATACACTAACGCTGGATGCAGAATGAAAAAACACTGGCCACAGAGGCAAAAGACTCAAGTTCTTA
The DNA here is from genome assembly GCF_000956105.1 of Propithecus coquereli. Lineage (NCBI taxonomy): Eukaryota > Metazoa > Chordata > Mammalia > Primates > Indriidae > Propithecus > Propithecus coquereli. The sequence goes on from NW_012150175.1 coordinate 226,517, forward strand.
TCCTGGCCCTGCCACTTTTTAGCCATATTTTCTTGAATAACACACTTCAGTTGCATCATCTGTAAAATGGGATAATGATGCTTCCCTGGCTTCTTCACAGGGATGAGGCAAGCTTCTGAGCCTCAGTTGTCTCATCTGTTAATTGGGGATAATGACACCATCCTCGCCCACTTCACAGGGTTGTTCTAAGGCTCAAAGGAGATCACACGTGTGATAGGGCTTTGTACACAGAGGCATTATGAGCAGAGCCTCTCCCAGGGGAAGAGTCATGTGTGCCTAACAGCAGCCTCCTGGAAACACTGCCTCAGTCTAGAGAGGTGAGGCTGCCAGTTGGAATCTGGGGACAAAAGCAGACCTGAGAGGTAGATATACTGGGACAGACGGGCCTGTTGGAATCTGTCGGATCACATCCCAGAGGCAGCTGCCTTCTGCCCACGCTGCTGGCCCAGCTGAGCTCACATAGCTGAAGTTCCCCCTTTCTGCCCAACACCAGCAGCGTCTGCTGCAGTCTGGCAGCCCTGCCTGGAAGGGAGCCAGCTCTTTGGCCATTTCTCCCTTTGTTCTTCCTGCTCTGCTCGGTATCTTTGGCACTTTCTGAGTACTCTGCATTCCTCCACTCTAGAAACCGAGCTCCAGGGGTCTGCTCCAGGGGTCTGCCGAGGGCTCGGCCCCACACCAGGTCCTGGGGGCAAACCCTCCTCCTAGCTAACCTCCTGCCTTGTCAGAAAGCTGAACAATGCCAAGCAACTGTACCTTGCTCTGTGGCGGAGACTTCAGCAGAATAACAACAATAACGCTTGGCATTGGTGTCACACTGCTCACCAGGATGCCCGGAGGCACTGAATAGAATTATTCAAAGGCCTCCGCTCTCCCTGTGGTTGTGTTCCAGCTGAATTGGAAATAGGGAGACACCACAAAGGAAGTCAACATCAGAACTGGGGAGACCCTGTTGTCCTGGGTTCCACTCCAGATAAAGTATACAAAGGATGAAACTTTCGGCTCCGCTGCTGACATGCCGTGTGAGTATCAAATGCCCCCCCCTTTTCCATATGTTCGCTTTATCAGGTATAGAAAGGGATCATAAACAGCTCCCATCCTCCTCACAGAATGAGGGGGGAGGGGAATCCCCAGGGTCAAAGGGGGTAATTCCTGATCTCGAGAGTCCCTGTGAGCTAACAAGTCCCTTGGTTCAGTGTTCAAGTCCTTGAAGGTGACACACCTATAGGCACACCCTGAAGAAAGCAGCACCTCGCATCAGACAGAGGGAAATTTGGACATTCTGGGACAGGCAACTTGAAGGGGGTGAAAAGGGAAGAAAGAGTGATCTGCAAAAGTGGGGACTGGAGCAGGCAGCTCGTTAAAAGCAACCGTCTGGGTTCTCTGCCAGAGGATGTCTTGGTAGCCTCCCTCCCCCAAAGGAAATGCGGATGCAGAGGTAAGTCTGTCATCCCTTAGCCCGGCTTTTGGGTTCAAAGCTGGATGACTGCACTGCATAGCAACAGCAGACAGCCGCCTCCCCTCGCCTTACACACGCGCGTACACGCGCCTCCAATCCTCTAGGAAAGCGGCTTCAGGACTTGTGCAGTCCAGGGGAAGCGGAAGCCCCGGCCTGGGGCCCTGGAGCAACCCTGGCGCGAGTGCCAACAAGTGGTGTGCGCAGCGTGGGGGCTCAGGTGGGACATGGGGAGGCTTGACGGGCCAGGGGTGAGATGAGCCCGCACCAAGAGCCCCTCTCTTCCACCCTGCCACTGTATCCCCACCTCCTCCCTCCGACTCAACCAGGGGATCGCCCCATCCCACTCCTCGCCCCCGCCTTCCCCTCCCGCCCAGCCAGCCCCTGGGGGATTTGTTCCGGCAGTCGGGCACTGCCCGCGGGCAGGGTGCTCGTCCCCTACCTCGGTGGCCATGTTCGGGGCGCCGGCGGCTCTGGGGCTGCCGCGGGCCCCGCTCGGGGGGCTGTCCGCGGTGCTGACTCGGGAAGCGGGCGGGCTGGCGGCGGCGAGGTGCGGCTCGGGGCGCTGTCCGCGGTGCTGATGCGGCCGCCGCGGGCCGGGCGCAGGTGGGCTGCAGCGCGGCGGCCAGGTCCCGGCCAGGGGCGCTGCGCTGCCGGCGGTGCCGATGC
>NW_012150175.1:228933-249689 GCF_000956105.1 Propithecus coquereli
CAGGCCCCGCCTCTCCTTCCTGCCCTCCCCACCCCACCCCCTGTAAAAGCGCCAGGAGCTCTGCGCTCGCTACCGTGGCCCCAGGGACTTCCAGACCCGAAAGGGAGAGGGGCAGGAATTTTCTGGGACAAGACACTCCAGCCCACGGGGACAGACGGTCCCCGACCTGTTCGCAGGCCCCCAGGTGCAGCCTCTTTACCTTTCCAACCACCCCAACAGCCCGGCCCTAACCCCTCCCCCACCCTACTCCAGGCTGCCTCTTCAGTATTTTTTCTCTCTTTCTCTCCCGTTTCCTCTCTGTGAGCTCCCCACACACACAGCCAGGCTTGCACGGACAGTCCTCCTCTTCCCTCTCTCTCCTGTGCACTTCCTTGAACCCCATTAGCTAGACAAAGACGGCTACAGACCGCAGAAAATCGTTTCCTTTCTGTAAATACGTGTCCGCATTTCATTCCCAGCCATACTGGGGTCCCTTCTGTCAGGGAGCTGGGGAACTGAAGCCAGTCTCTCCTTGCTGCTCCTCCTGGCTCCGGCCCCCGCCACTCACTGATCCCTCTGTCCTCTGTAACCCCAGAGTTTACACACACACCCACCACCACCACTCAAAAACCACAAGCAGGTGGTGCCACACCAGTATGCTCACTCTCCCAGGATGGCAGGACTGGCCCTGGTACTGCCTTCCTATTTTTGACGTCGCTCCTTCCAACCAAATGACCTATTTGCTTAATAAACAAAGAGAAAACACCTACACAGGCACCTCTTAACACCTGCATAATACCCCTTGGGTGGGTCCTCTGCCGCTCACTGCTGCCTTGTCCTGAGGGACACGCGGGCACAGGAGCCTGGGCTCTGGCCCAGCTTCTCCAGCTGTGTGACCTTGGGCAAATGCTCATTTTCTGAGCTCATGGCCCTCTCTCTGTAAAATAGGAGGTTGGACCTCACTAGACTCTTTCTAGGGTCCCTCCTTTTTTCCTTCAAACCTTTTATTTTGAAATTTTTAAACATACTGAAAAGTTGAAAAAATAGTACAATAAACTATACTATCCACCTAGCTTCATGTTAACATGATGCCATGCTTGCTTTATTGACAGATATAGAAACAGAGATATATTTGACTAGATTATCAGAAAGTGACAGACATTATTAGGCTTTATCCTTGAGTATTTCACCATATATCTCCTAACAATCGGAGTGTTCTTCTACATAAGCACAATATCATTATCACGTCTTTAAAATTTCCATGTCATCTAATATTCTGGGAGAGTTTATTGTCCCTGAAACACATTAATAGCAATAACCCCTCAGAAATTCCCCCACAATTGTTCATGGTGGCTAACATTTATTGAGCACTTACTATGTGCCAAATCCCTACGCTATACACTTTACATGTATTATTTATGGAATCCTCACAATTACTCTTTGAGTTAAATGCTCTTGTTATCTTTTTATTATTCCCACTTTACAAACAAGGGAACTGAGTAAGTTGCCCAAGGTCACACGTCTTGTAAGAAATGGAGGCAGGGGCTGGGCGCAGTGGCTCACGCCTATAATCCTAGCACTCTGGGAGGCCGAGGCGGGCGGATTGTTTGAACTCAGGAGTTCGAAACCAGCCTGAGCAAGAGCGAGACCCCGTCTCTACTAAAAATAGAAAGAAATTAATCGGACAACTAAAAATATATATAGAAAAAATTAGCCGGGCATGGTGGCGCATGCCTGTAGTCCCAGCTACTCGGGAGGCTGAGGCAGAAGGATTGCTTGAGCCCGGGAATTTGAGGTTGCTGTGAGCTAGGCTGACGCCACGGCACTCTAGCCCAGGCAACACAATGAGACTCTGTCTCAAAAAAAAAAAAAAAAAAAAAAGAAGAAATGGAGGCAGGATTCAAAACCAGGCAGTCAAGCTCCAGAGCCTGTGGGGTTGATCCTCTGAACTGTACTGCCTCCCTCCAGCACCTCATAGACCATGAGCTGGCAGAGCAGTAACCACATCTCATGTTACCTTCCACCTTATAGTTCAGCATACGATTTGGCATCAAGGAGCGAACAGAACATGTGCCACTCCCATGGTGGTCACTGGTTATAAGTGAACACGTAATCTGATGATCTCCGTGTACACCTCACAGTTCCTCCCATTTGATTTTGATCGTATTAATTAGACAACATCTGGAAACTGCTCTCTTCACCTGATGACTGGAGACCTGGCTGGGGCCATTCAACAGTCCATTCATTCAGTGTATATTTGTTGAACATCTACTGTGTATTAGGCACTATTCTAGGGGCTTGGGATACAGCAGGGACTGAAAACACAAAGACTCTGTTCTTCTTGAACTTACATATTAAATGAGCGTAACAATCTACAACATAAGCAAATATGTATAAAATATGTCAAGTTGTGACTATGTTAGGAAGGAACATGAGGCAAGGTAAGGAGATGGAGATTGACAGAGGGGGTTATTTTAGAATGAATAGTTGGGGAACGCTCTTTAATAAGATGAGATTAGGGAAGAAGCCTGAAGGAAGAGGGAGAACTAGACACACAGATACCTGAAGGAAGTGCGAGGAGGCAGAGAGGACAGAGTCCAAGGCCCCAAGGCAGGAGTGGGCTTGGGGTGTGCAAGCTGGGAGACCAGGGCAGCTAGACTGGAGTGAGCAAGAGGAAGAGAGGTGGAAGTTGAGACTAGAAAGGTGGCAGGAATCGGGTCTTATAGGGTCTTGTTGACCATGATAAGGACTTTAGATTCTATTCATAAAATGAAATGGCAAGCCTCAGAAGGCTTAGAGTAGAGGCATGACATTATCTAATTGCAGTTTTAAAAATATGACTCTGGGTGCCAGTGTTGGAGGGGGACAGGGCTGGAAGCTGTGATACCAATTAGGAGGTTGCTAGAGTAGTCCAGCTTAGAAGTCTGCTGGAGGCTTAGAACAGGGTAGTAGCAGTGAAGGTGGTGAGAAGTGGGCAGATTCTAGATATAATTTGAAAATAATGCTGACCGGATCTGCTGATGGGTTGGATGTATGGTGTGAAAGAAGACACTCAAAGACAATTCCAAGTGTTGAGGTCTGAGCCACTGGAAGAAAGGAGTTGTCACTGACTGAGGGGGAAAGACTAAGGGCTGAGTGGTCTTCCCATCTTTAGGTTTGAAGTTTGCTGTACATATTATAAGCAGTGCAGTGGAGTGGGCAGTTGGGATTTAGGGGAGGAGAAGAGGCTGGAGATAAAACTTTAGGAGCCACCATTACGTGGATGGTATTTAAAACTATGGGCCTAGATGATATCATCTAGGGAGTGGGCATAGCTAGAAAAGTTGCCCGAGAACTTTGTCACTTTGTCAAAGGGAGACAGAGGAGAGTGGCCAGTGAAGTAGGAGGAGACCCAAGAGAGGTGGTGTCCTGGAGCCAAGCAAAGAAGGCTGGGAAGAGGGCCTTGCCCACTGTGTTGAACGCTATTCCCAGGTAGAGTAAGAGGAGGACCCAGAAATCACCACTGGCCTTGGCAGCAAGAAGGTCACCTGTGACTCTGATAAGAGCTATTTATTGTAGTGGGTGGAGATGAAATGCTGATTAAAGTGGGTTTGAGAGTCCGAATGGAGGACAGAAAGAGGAGATACGGAGAGTGTAGACAACCCTTTAGAGGCATTGGTCTGTAAAGTGGGGAAAGACTAGTGTGGGGGTCTGAGGGAGACGTGGAGGCAAGGGGGGTCCTTTTTAGGCTGGCAGACACTAGGGATGTCTGTACGCTGATGGGAATAGTCTAGTAGAGAGGGAAACACTGATGGTTCAAGAAAAAGAGGGTTAACTGGAAGAGCAAGGCCTTAGTAGGTCAGCAGAGAGTGGGATCCGGGGTAAACGCAGAGGGGATGGCTTTGGAGAGCAGCAGTTTTCGACATGGAGGTGAAAGCAGCACAGTAAATGACCACAGATGTGAGGCAGTTAGGAAATTTTGTACCATAAACACAAACCTGAGCGCCCCCTGCTCCACCTCAACCAGCCAGAGACTTTGTGCACCAGGACTACTCAACAGGTGCATTCGACCCGTATGTATAGACAGTTGCTATGTGCCACGCATGGTGCTGGCACTTCCCTGTGCAGCCCAGAGAGAGTTGTTCCCACTGACATTACAGGTCTAGGACTCTACAGAGGGCTCTGAGGTCGTCCATACAAGGACAAATGATCCCTCTAATATCCAGCTCCTCGGATGGGACACAAATGATCCCTCTAATATCCAGCTCCTCGGATGGGAACGAGACTTTAACAGTCTCAGCCTTTGTCCCTACGTTGCCTCCAGGGTCGTCAAAACAATCTCAACAGACCCCGAGGCATGGAAGTGGAAGCCATGGAGAGAGGTCCACATTCATGATGGGGACAGTCTCACGCTGTGGTGACTCAAGGCTGTGTCGGGTGCTGTGGGATGGGATGTCCCCACACTTCAGTCATCCGGACTTCAACTCCTATATTTGAGGCAGAGAGGCCTTTGAGATTTCATCTGACTAATCATCATTCTCCAGTTGCCTTGGGACAACCCAGTCCTTTGCAAGAGCCTAGCTCTTTGATGTTTTTTGTCATAAATTAATGAGCTCACCCACAAAATAACATCAAAGAAGATCCACTAACTAATTCACTGTTATCATCCTCCAATCTGCGGCGGCTGCGTTGGAAAGCATCCCAAAAAGGGACCACAGCCGGAAAAAGAAACCAGCTGAAAGATTTGGAAACCATGATATCTGGAAAGAGATGAGAGAGGAATGAACTTCTGCAGGCTGCAGAGGAGCCTGGGAGAGAGCTAGTAAACCTCAGGGAAATGGAGAAAAACCAGGGGAGACAGGATTCTCAGCACTCGGTTCTGGACGGAAAACAACTGCATGAAAGCTCCAGGGGGAAACTGTGGTCTGGAAGGTCTTAAATGGTGTCATCTCGCAGCACACTGCAGAGACTGCGAGGAAGTGTGTGGTAGGAAACAGCGTCTCTGGGGTCAAATGACATGGTTTCCCACCTCTGCTCTGCTCTCTACTTCGTGATCGTTAGCAAGTCTCAATCTCTCTGAGCTTCAGTTCTCTGCTCTGAAACAGGGTGGCAATTGTCCCTCCCCAGATAGGATCCGCCCAAATACAGGCGGCTTCCTCTGTATGTTACCTGACTCTTTCAAATCTGGTCTTTCAAGAGGAAAGCAGGAAAAGATTTATGGAGATGCCTTGCTGGAGATATTCCCACACTGACATTTCTTCCAGGCCCAGCAGGATTTCCTAAAACACAGACGAGATATCAGCAAACATGCTTCATTCACTCGGTGAGCAATTACTGCCCACCGTACGCCTCGGAAAGATGTCCTTGGGATGTTTTCAACCCTCCAAGGATGCCAACATGTAATCGAGTAATGACCGGGGTCTGTGATAAGTGCTAAAGTGGTGACAGATTCTTTGGAGTTAGGGACCCAGAAAAGTTTTACAAACTACGTGGCATTTGAGCTTGGCCTTTGAGGACTAGTGTCACACCCCCAGACGGCGGATAAAGGGATATGGCGTGCAAAGGCAAGGAGGCACGAAGGTGCCCGGAAACACAGAACCTCTGCAGCCTCAAACTGAAGAAAGCAGCTGCCAGGCAGAAACAGGGACAACTGCAGAGGCCCCAAAAACATGAATGAATGGAGGGGACCTGCCCTAAAAATAGTACAAGAGCAGGCAGACCATGACACATGTCTGGAAGTGCAGTCACCAGGAGGTGACTAAGCCAAAGGAGGGTTGCCTCCCTTTCTTAACTTCATTCATAGTCAGTTTCTCTCTTTCTCTCTCTCTCTCTCTCTCTCTCTCTCTCCAGGAAGTGGAGTGGGAGGCAAGGTTCTATAAATAGATTCCCAGCTACCCCAGGAGAGACTGCAGATACTGAGATGACATTAGAAGACTATTGGCCAAAATGTTTACCTGTTGTCACAACAGCTGCTGTGCTGGAGGCCACACAGAATGCCCACGGGACCCTGGTCCTAACAGTGGCTCCAGAGGCACTCTGGAGTAGCAGTCTTCAATGAGACCGACCGCAGGGTCTCACTTCCACACCAAGCAAACTGGCAACAAATTCACCAATCCCTTCAAACCATGGCCGACTGGGGCAAGACTGCAAGGCTTCTGGCTAAATTAGGGAAATGACTTCAGGAAGTAAACAGGCATCGGCACAAAGGGTAACAGGTGCTTATAATGCATCATGGAGTTCAAACCAATTTCAGCTGCAAAACTTTGTTGAAACAAATCTCAGGTGGAAGTCAGGTATATAAAACAAATAAAAGAAAGTGGGTTTGGACGGAGGGAGACAGAACTTGCCTGCTTGGCTTCCCCTTCCCCTTTGCCCCCTGCAGAAGCCCCCGGGGCACCTCCCCTCGCCGTGCACCCTCGGGGGCTCCTTTTTTTTTGAACCAGAGTCTCACTCTGTCACCTGGGCTAGAATGCCATGGCATCGGCCTTTCTCACAGCCACCTCAAACCCGGCTAATTTTTTTACTATTTTTCATAGAGACAAAGTCTCACTCTTGCTCAGGCTGGTTTCGAACTCCTGAGCTCAAGCAATCCTCCCACCTCAGCCTCCCAGAGTGCTAGGATTACAGGTGTGAGCCACCGCGCCCAGCCCAGAATATTTCTTAATCATCAAAGTAACACATGCCTATGATTTTAAAAATTCAAATATACAGAAAGAATTATTTAAAAAAGAAGGCAAGAGTCCACCTCCAACTCTGTCCTGCATCTTCCCACCCTGTCATTTTCCTCTAGAAGAAATGACTTTTCACTCTTCTAGTGGTCTCTGCTTTAAATTCTTCTGATAGTTATCTTTACATTGCTAAGTATTATTCCTGTACTTCCCTTTTTTGGTTTATTAACTTTAGAAACCTTGTCCTGTTTTCTGCAGTGACAGAAGAGAACTTGGGTCACATTGCTGCCTTTACCTCCCAATATAGTTACATCACTATTTCAACTTAATTTTTATTTTTATCAAAGTGATACATGCAATTGGTTTAAAATTCCGGCCAGGGACAAAAGGCTTATACGGCCTTTAGAAATTTAGCCTTTCTAAATTTATTTGTCTTCCCTATTAGACAATAAGTCCCTTGAGACAGGGACTTTGTCTCCTCAACTGCATTTCCAGTGCCTACAATAGTTCCTGGAACACAGTAGATGCTCACTTAATACTTGTACATGCATGTGGGTTGACTTATGGGAAAGGGAACGTCTCCATTTAGTCCCCCAGTGTTAAGCCTCAGATCGGGAGAGGCATGTTGCAATCACAAAGGACTTTATGGTCTTGTTTGGGAAACCTGGCTTAGACACTATGGCATAGAAGTTGTGTCCTATCTCTTCCTTCCCCCCTGCCCTTCCCTTCCTCTTTCCCACTCAGGTGGGTTGGCTTGTGGAAAAGATAACTCTCTATTTAGTTTCCATTCTTGTTCTTTTTCTATAGCACTCATCACCTTTTCTAGAAAACTATGTAATTTCCTTATTATGTCTTCTGTTTGGCCTGCCTGCTAGACTGTAATCTTGGGTAGGGATCTTTATTATATTCATGGCTGCAGCCCAAATGCCCAGAATAATGTCTGGCTCAATAAATATTTGTTGAATCAATTAAAGCAGAATTCTCTGGAAAGGGAGCTTCTTTGAGATACCGTTAGAATCAATTATTTTATACTTGAGTTGTTCTATGGGAAGGAGTATAAATGAAAATTTCATTTTGTAGACGATACAAAATTATCCTGGACAATGGAAATGGTGCCATAATAGATAAAGACCTCAGTTCAGACCCACATGTTGGCTTTGCATGTCTGGACAAGATGCTCCAATCGCCCTGGAGAGAAGGAAGCTATTTGCTTAGCCTGATAGGGGCTGGGAAGGAAGTGGCCATTGCCAACCCCACCCTCCCAAGGACAGCTCCTGCTGTGGAAAGGGGAGGCAGAGGTGCTTCCTCCAGGGGTAACTGGGCCACCAGAGGCCCCCAAGCCAAAGCCCTTAGCCACAGGCTGAGATTAAGCATCTACTGTGTTCCAGGCACTGTTCCAGGCACCAGAAGGAGAAAACGCCGTGCTACCGCCACCTACCCCAGCACTGTGAGTCCCATCTTGCAGGTGCATCTTAAAGTCCATCGGTGCCAGGAAGACTTTCTTGAAACACCCCACCCCAAACACAGGGCTTTCCAGGCCCCTCTCTGTGGCTTCTATCTTACCATGCCCTTCCCGGTCAACGCTACAGAGCTTTTGGAATCTGACCATTGGCCAGGTCGCAGGGCAGGTTCCGGCGATTGTAACGTTTCCATGGTCCTCAGAGTTCTACTGGCTGTTTACCAAGCCCCGCCTCCATGTCATCTATTCCTCCTTCTGTGCCTCCTGATGTTCCCCTGCACCTATAGCTTCCCGGGCTAAAAAGTGTCGCCCCCTCCTCACTGAGGCCACAACACCCAGGGCTCCTGACTGTCCTGGGCCCAGCACATCCGACATGCTTAGGAAGGGGGAATTACTGTCTTTCACCAAAGAGAAGACGGAGGCTGACCTAAGTTAAGTCACTTACTCGTGTCACACAGCGAGTCCATGGGAAGCCAGGCACTTGCAACCGCACGTAAACTCCTCCCAGTCTGGGCCGCCTCCCCTCCAGCCTCAGCCCACGCACACGGCCCTTCCATCCACCTTCCACTCAGCCACGCCTTTCCTGCCCAGGGCTTGGCACATCCTGTCCCCTCTCCCAGAAACCCACCTGTCCACTTCTTTCCCTAGCAGGGTCCTTTCCACCTTCAGGTCTCAGCTGCGGTGCCACCTGCACAGAGGTCCCTCGTGGCCACCAGTTGGGCCCCTCCGTCTCTCTCCTTCCCTGGATCCTGGCCCTTGCCCTCCTTGCGCTTCACCTGCTGCCAGGTCTAGGTCTGGCATATGGCAGGTGCTTAATAAACGTCTGTTGAATGAATAAAAAGCTGAACCACGGTAGTGAAAGGAGGCTGAGACGAGGGACATGCAGACAGATTCAGACCCAGGTCCTTGCTCAGAGAGGGCTCTAGCCACCCTCTCTGTGCCGGGGAGGGTACTTAGTAAGCCCGCTCTACCTGCAGCCCTGGATGCTCAGGAACGGCGGAGGTAAGACCTCCCAGACGGCCTAGCACTGGCAGCCCGGGCACACCTGTGCCCAGCGGGGACGCTCCCTCCCTCCATCTGCTCCTAATGAGCTCTTCCTGATTGCAGCGCTGAGTTCTTGGCAACCACCGCTCCAGAAATATACCCTGAAATTGGAGGATGTTCAGAGATGAAATATCTGAAACAATGCAGAGATGGGGGAAATGGAAAAATTATAACACAGGAAGAGGCCCACACTCTGGGCTTTGCCAAGTGAAGCAGAATAGGATAATTGTGCACAAGGCTCTAAGGGGTGTGAAGGCCTTCGAGGGAGGGGAAGTACTGGGGACGACATGAGAGGGTATAATTATGTGAAATGGAGTAAGATGAATCCCTGGGAATTTTCGGCTTAGTGGCAGGAACCATTTCCTCCCAGCAAAAGCTCTGAGGTTGGGCAGCAGTTTTCTAATGGAGGGAGTGGGGTGCCACCCCGATGGCTTTTAAGCTCATCTTAAGCCAAACCTGGAGACTCAAGTACGGTGGCCTCACCCTAGAAGGCTGGGGTCAGGGCTGGGGGACAGAGGTGATCTGATGGTAGGGTGGTGTGATGTCTGTGGTCAGAGAGCTGGATTCCAGTCCCAGGTGGCAGCCTTCCAGCTGTGTGACCTTGGGCATGTGGCTCAACAGCCCAGGGCCTCAGTTTCTGCATCTTTGAAATAGTGATACCACCACCTGTGCTAAAGGTTACCTAGGTGCTTTAATGAGATAACGTCTTGTCACAGTGCTGTGTAAATAGAAAGAACACACCAAGTGTCAACCACAAGCCCTGCGTGGAGACATTCAGATTTTGCTGGGATCTCTGGCCCATGCTGGGAGGAGGATACAGTCGGATCCCAGGAAAGCAGAGGCTTTGATTGGCTCTGAGGCGCAAATTCCCACAGGAGCTACTCAGGAAGTGCCGCACAGAGGTGGCGGCAGGCTCCAAAGCAGACACCACAGCCCACAGCAGTGTGAGGTTTCTAAGAGCTGCAAACCTCAGCAGGAGAGCCTGGGTAGGCAGGTGCCACATCTTACCCTTTACTTTCAAGGCAGGAGAAACAAACCAAATTCCAGCCTTTTGCTGGCACAGTGGGCACCAGGCCCTCGGGCCTCAGGACCTGTGCCTTTGTCCTCTCTGGGTCCTACGACAGAGATGAGGGTTTGTTTGTGAGCATCTGCACGAGAACAGGCTGCAGGAGCACCCGGTCCCCGGTCTAAAGTACCTGTTAAGATTTCAGAGCTGGGCGAGTGCATCTCCAGTAGGCTGGGGGAAGGAAGGCAAGAGCATGGCCGGGTGGGATGACAGCGTGGGATGAAGCCGGGCCAGCAAAGGCTCGGCAGCACAGAGGCTCGACCCGAGTGCTCTAGTTGGGACACAGGTGATCCCTGGTTCCCTCTCTGTGGCCTCTGAAACTGACTTGGCTCCCAAACTTCTTAGAATGAAAGTAGGGTGGCCTGCAGCCAATAATTAGCACGTAGAAGCCAGTGTCATAAAAGCAGCATTTAAAAAGTGCCATATGGGACACAAAAGAATAGTTCACAGTCCTTCCTTTCTGGTGGTGAGGGCAGGGAGCATGGGAGAAAGCTCCACGGGAGACGTGGGATTTTGAGATGTGTGAGGCCTGTTTTGACAGCAGAGCTGGGGCAGAGCCCCCCAGGCTACACGAAGTGCATGGACAGAGCGTGGCAGGAGGCAGCCGACAAGTTCCTGTAATTGGCCCCTTTGGAATCAGAGACCATCCAATCCTCACCACCTCCCGTGGTGTCAATGGCCCCTTGTGACCTTCTAATTTGATCTGGTGTGGGCTCACCAGTGTTCTGGCTGTCCTGGCTGGTGGGGTGCAATGGACCAAGCACTGGATGGGAAGTCAGAAAACCCAGGTTTGAATCCCAGCTGGGTCCCTGGGTGGAGACAACAGGCAGGGATCCCCCGCAGGGTCCAGGGTGGCCACTTCCTCAGGGCTCTGCCTGGTCAGATAGAAGGAGCACGCTGGGAGGAGCAGGTTTGCACAGAGAGCCACGTCCAGGTAGAAGCTGGGCCCCAGAGAGAAGGGCCCTTGCCTGGTGCCCCGGGCAGGTTCCAGGGGACCAGCTGCCTCCCGAATTGCTTCAGACAGGCCTGGGGTAGCTGGACACCGCCCACGGCTCAGCACGCAGCAGGAAGAAGCCCTGACCCGCGTCCCGGTGCAGCAGTGCCGCTGCCGTTTGGCGAGCCCTTACTTGGGGCCGGGCTCTGAGCTAAGAGCCTCATGTACATCATCTCGCTTAATCCTCACAGCCACCCCAGGAGGGGGTGGTACCTTTGTTCCACCCATTTCACAGGTGGGCAAGCAACCTGCCCAAGGTGACACAGCTAATTAGTAAAGTCAGGATTCCGAGCCCAGTCTGTCTGATACCCAACACTGTCCTCTTTCCAGGGAGCCTCCACTCCCCTGGTGGGAGTTCAGAGACCGAAGGCCAGCCCATTCCAAAATCCCACCCCTGCCAGCCTGCAATTCCAGTAGCCACACCTCCGAATTAAAGCACCGCATCTCCTGAAGGTCCAGAAGGGACACTATAAATGGGCAATGCATGGGACCGTCAGCCGCGCCAACAGGCCAGGCAATGAGCAAGTCGGATGTGGGCACACAAGGTTTGCTAGGGAGGCCCCGGAGCAGACGTCACAGCCCACAGCAGTGTGCGATTGGGGGGAAGGAGGTCTGCAGACACCCAGGTGTGGCTCCAGGAGGTGCTCCTAAAGAAAGGAGCCTGGCCCAGCAGCGTGACCGAGGGACCGCGGCACCTTACTCCCATGCTCGGGTGCAGCCCAGTGATCTAGAAGGAGCAGCTCCCTGGGGTAGGGATGCATAAGGCCAGAGAGGCTTTGGAGGGAAGGCCGCAGAGTGGGTTCCAGCTGGACGGGGAAGCCTGCAGCTGGGGCCCTGCTCCCAGGATATAAATCCGGCCACTGGGCTCCAGGGCTCCAGGCCCAGGGCTGCTTTGGGAACTGGGGAAATTCCTTCAGAATGAAATGGCACATGGGCTGCCAGCCACCCGCCCCCAGTGCTCACTGAGTTCCCTAGCAGGGAGGGAGCCCAGAGCAGAGGGGCTGTGTTTTGAAATAAGCCAGGATGTCTGCAGGGAGGGAGGGGTGTCAGCTGGGAGCCTGCAGCTCCTGAGCTCCTGTTGAGGACAGAAGGCTTTCCAAAAAAGCCCAGCAAGCTTGGAGGCCCCTGGTCATGGGGCCAGCCACACCCAGCAGGGAAGGCAGGCCCAACCCATCCTCCAGAGATAACATGAAACTAACAATGCATATTGCTGAGCAGCGATTCTCAGCTAGATGCTGAGGACTCTGTGGGGCACAAAACAGACAACATCCCTGTTCTCATGAGGTTTATATTCTAATGGGAGTGACAAGCAACACGATACAAATACATAATAGGTTAGAAGGCAATCAATGCTGAGAAGGGCTGTAAAGGAGGAAAGAGAGCTGGGAGTGCTGGTGCGGGGCAGGAGGCAGTTTGCAATTTCAGCCATGCAGTTTGCATGGCTGAAAGACCCCACTAAGGAGGTGACGTCTGAGTAAAGACCTGAAGGAGGCTAGGGAGTGAGCCTGTGGATACCTGAGGAGGAGTATTCCAGGCCAGGGGGGGCCGCAAGTGCAAAGGCCCTGGGGCAGGAGTAACCCAGCAAGTTCCAGGCACAGCAAAGAGGCTGGTGTGGCTAGAGCAGAGTGATAGAAGGGGAGCAGCATCAGACACATGGGAGAGAGGTGGGGGGAAGGTCAGGTCATGAAGACTGTCACAAGGACTGTGGCTTTTCCCCTGAGCCAAATGGGAGTCCCTGGAGGCTTGTGCGCAGAGGAAGACTGTGATGTGCCTTATGTCTTAACAGAATGACTCTTGCTGCTGTGTTGAGAACAGACTAAAAGGGAACTAGGAATTCCGGTTATTATTACTATTACTGTCATCACTGCTAACAACAGCTACAACCAGTTATTGCACCTGCGTTGGGCTCATTGCTGCCAGTTTTATTGTTGTTATCTAGTTTAAATCTCACATCAACCTTGCACAGAGAAAGGGCCATATTTTTCCCATGTTACAGCTGAGGAAACTGAGGCTCAGCCAAAGGCAGAAAGTCACACAGACAGACCCTCTCCTGAGCCTGGCCACGCTCCCCTGTCCAGCCTGTCCTGCCCCTGGCCTCCCGCCCCAGGATGCTGCTCCCAGCGTCCCCAACTGCACGTGTCCTTCCAGGCCTCTGATTGTTTTGCATATGCTGTTCCAGCTGCCTAGAATTCTCTTCTCTCACACCTGCCACGTAAATTCCAACCCATCATTTGATAGACAACTCGAGTCCTGCGTCTTTGCGGGACCCCTCCCTGATCGCTTCCAGCACAGCGGCTCATGCCCTCTTCCCCAGAAACAGGAGGCATTTCAATGATCCTGAAGTCGGCCTCCCACACACGGCATGAGTTCAAGGCCTGGGGCCGGAGCTTATCCACCTCAGTTTCCCCAGCCATCAGTTTTGCAACCAGGTAAGTATCAGGTTCAAACCCTGCCAACACTCTGTTGGATTATCCCAGGATATTTCAGATTTCTCCAGTGCAATCTCATTCTCAATCACAATTCCTTCACGCATGTTCATTTCTGTGCACATACCTCTGACCTTGGACAGATGTGCGCAGAACCTTGGGTGATGGGTGCCACCCCCACATTCTCTTTAGCAGAAAGATGCTTGTAACAGAAGAGGAGGTGCCCGGTGCAGAGGGAGCCCTGTGCGCTTTAGAATCAGCCAGACCCAAGTTCAGATCCTGCTCCGCCTCTCACCAGCTAGGTGGCTATGAGCAAATTATTCAACCTGGGCCTTTCTATCTTTGTCTATAAACTGGGGCAAACGATATCCTCTCCCATGAGTTTTGTGAGAGTTGTAAATAGTGCAAATACTATGCCTAGCCCTGGGCACAGCCTCAGGAGATGGCATTAATGCCCCCTGTGCATTAACACTTGGCCACTGTGCTCCCGGGAGGCCTCACACTCCTCAGGGACTTGTGTGATAATTAACCCAGAATCCCCTCTTCTGGCCCCAGTCCTGGCTCCGAGGCAGGGCCTGTAGCTTCCTGGCAGATTCCCCTGCTCTGGTCCCTCCTGAAGAGCGCCCCCCACCCCCACCTTGCAGTGGCCCCCGGCCTGTCTCCACTGCCTGAGCCTGTCCACATGCTCACTCCCTCCCTCCCACCAGTTCCCCTGGATCTGCTGCTCTTCCTGCCAGATTGGCCAAGCCAGCCGACTTCCAACAGACAGTGGGAAATGAAAAAGAGAGGGATGGGGCTTCTTTTGGGGAGGTAAGGAGAGGCGACTCCACAGCAGTGAAACAGGCCAGAACAATGTTTGGTGCCAGGAACTGGCATATACCCCAGCTCTGGTCTTTCGAGATATTGTAACATGTCAGGTCAGGGAGGATTTGAAAGTCCAGCTCCCTCACTTTACAAATGAGAGGCCCAGAGGGGCTAAGAGACTAGCTCAAAGTCACACAGCAGGTGAGGAGGAGCAGAGTCTGACGGGGCATCGCGCTTGCCCGTGACCATGCTCCTGCTGCACCAGGCTGCCGGCTTTGAACCAGACCAGCCATAGGAGCAGAGCAGCTTGTTGAAGGCCCGGTGGCTCAAAAGATACCAAAACCCTCCCAGCATCTCAATCCCAAAAAGCACGACGCCTGACATCAGTCTCTTTGGTGGCCTCTAAGGAAGCCACTTGCCCAGGCTCTGCGCAGCCGCCACGCCAGCTGGTTAAGCTTCCCGTTCCTGGTGCCTGCACTTGCGTTCTCTGTCTAAGGATCGTTACTATGGCAGTGGCGTAACACAGGGGCGAGGGCAAAGGAGGCCGGGACGTAGTGAGCCCCAGGCCCTCACGGTCACACCGCAGAATCAGAACCGTGGGGCTGACATGGAGGCGTGTAGCCCGGAGATGCCCAGCCCTGGGCAGCCCCAGCCAGCTGGGTGGGGAGGATGGGGATCCGTATTATGAACAAGCCGCCCCGGGGACTCTGGCGCACTGCACACTGGGACCAGTCTAGTTCCGCCCTGCCCTCAGGAAGGGCCCTCCTCCTCCACACCCTTTCAGAAGAGCATTCATCCAGGGACCGGGAACTCACTACCTCACAAGTCAGAAATGCCCAGCAGTGAGTGCCCAGGCAGTGCCGAGCTGAAATCGGTCCACCTTCTGTGGCTAACCGTCAAACGTCTCTTCTTACGACACACTATTCTTCCTCAGGGACAACGGTCAGGGCCTGCCCGTGCACACCCTCTGGACCCCTGGCCTCCCGGCGCTGTCCTTGGCCTGGAGACCTCTTGTCCAGCACACGGGCTCTGTCTGCCCCAGCCCCACACACGCCCACCTTGCCATGTGGGAACATCTAGTCCCTCAGCCACACTTAACAACGTGCCAGACACAGTGCCGGGCGCCAGGAAACTATGTCCTCCCCAGCCTGAGACCAGAGCAGGCCCTAATCAGGGACAAGCAGGGCCCTGCCTTCTCTGCCATCTGGCTCCTGGTGCCATCTTGTCAACATTAGATCTTTCCAAATAGAGAAGATAGAAATAACGATCCCTCCTCCCAAGAAAACTGGGCTTGAAATCAAACCACCTGGGTTATCCTGTGACCTCCGCCACTCTGGCTGCGTGACCTTGAGCAAGTCACTGGGCCCTTCTGGGAAGAAATTCAAACAAGCACCAGAGGCCACAGTGCCCTTCCCTCTCAGTGCCAGGCGTTTCCTGCCTTTGTCTGACCCGTTGCCACACCCCCTTGCTGGTCCTTTGGACGAGTGACACATATGCAGCTGTCGCCCTGGCATAGGACCCTGATGTGGGCTGACCAGCCCGGGTCCCTAGCCAGCGGACTAACTAGCAGCCATGAGCCTTAGTAAAATATGTTAGCATGGGGTGCCTAGCACAGTGCCAGGCCAGGTGCGTGGGGGCTCAGTAAATAGCAGTGGTAGCTAGTTTAGGAATGCCAACCCGTGCCCACTGAGCAGAATCAAAAATGTAACAGCCGGACAGGACCTTGGTACTCACCTAGTGCAACCCTCTCATTTTACCAATGAGGGTCTGAGACCCAGGGAAGGGAAGTGACTTGTCCTGGGTCGCCCAGCAAGTTTAGACCACAGTGGCTCAGTTTGCCCAGCCAGAAATCCCCAATGCTCCCATGGAAGGCTGGGGCACTGACAACGTCACAGCTGAATGGGGGACTCCTGGTGGCCCAGCGTCCCTGCAGCACCGAGCAACAGAGTTCAGTAACACTCCCTCCCAGCATCCCTGTCCCTGGCTCCAGACCAGAACTCTGCCCTGGACACCTCAGAAGCCCTCAGGACCTCGGTGCCACCACCTGCTCAAAGAGCATGGAGAGATGGGGGTGGACAGCCCACGTCCCTCCGGTAGGTTATTTATAAAGTGTTTGCAGATGAGTCAGGCACAGAGCTGCCCAGCACCATCAGGGACTGTGCCCTCGGAAATGCCATCATGATCCTGAGCTCTGGAATCCCACCCCAACCCCTAATAGCCTGCTCCTCGTGGAAAGGTAGAGGCAGGAAGCTGGGACCAGCAAGGATCCATGAGACGGTCCTGAAGCCCCTCACGAGTGGTCTGAGCCTGAATAGGAACAGGAGCCCTGGCAGGCCAGGCTTGTGGGGACAGATGGGGGAGCCCCAGGCAGGGGAAGGAGGGCCTAGGCCAGGCACCCTCCTGACCGCAGACCACATGCCCCTCCCCTTCACCTGCCCGGACTAGACTGATGAACAAACCCAAGAAGACAGCCCCACCCCATGCCCTAGGCTCTAGCTGCCCCCACCTCTGTTCCTGTGTGTACGGCTCTCCACCTCCGCCAAGAGACCAGCTATTTCTATCACTCTGGAAAGGGAGCCTGAGCCTCCAAGCCTCCTACCCCTCCCGCTTCCTGCTCCTGGCAGTGCTCTAATTACTTCCTCAGCTGGGTGCCACCTGCCATGGGCACCCTGGCTGAGACCGCCAGGAACAGATGCACCTGCGCTCATGCCCAGCTGCCCACGGAGGCTGGGCCCAGATGCCCCTGCAGAGAGCTGTCCATCCCGGGCCCGGACTCCCTGGCCATGCACGCCCCTTTATGAGCCTGAGCTGAGCGCACATGGAGATCTCTGGGACCCACCCTCTCCTTGCAGCCTCCCACCACAACCCTGGAGGGGCCACTGGCTTTTTAAGGAAACCCGCTGTGTGCCTGGTGCTGGCTCTGCTCTGTTGGGGACAGTGGGGAGGGCAGGGAGATGAATAAGCCTGTCCCGCCCTCAAGGGCATAAACAACTCATTATGCAAGGAGGAAGAATGAAGTAAGTGCTAAATTAAGGTACAAGCTGGGCTCTGAGCCTGTAAGCCCTTAATTTCTTCTTCACTTTTTTTTTCTTATTATAAAAGCAATTCATATTCATTTTACAAAGAATTTGTATATGCAGATAACAAAAGGAAAATTACAATACATTCATTATCCAACCATTCAGGGACAGCTCTGTCCATACCTGAGGCCCAGACTTCCAGATTTTTTAAACAGAGCAAGGACAGGTCTCAAATGGGGACCCTCAGCCTGGTCCTTGGACAGTCTCTGGAACAACTGAAATACCCAGGAAATGGGTAGAAAGATTTCAAAGCAAGATAATATGGATAGTATGACTTGTTTGTGTAAAAAAAAAATCCAAAACTCTCTCCATGCCTAGAAAATGTCTAGAGAGATATACACTAAAGGGTTAACACTGCTCAGCCCGGAGGAAGGGGGTAGAATGGGAGTGGAGGAGCAGAAAAAGGGATTATTTCTTGTAGAAATTTCTTTGAATTATTACAATAAGCATGTATTTATATAAAATTTTATAATTTTTTTAAAATTAAAACTTTTTTCAATTGCTGAATAAGTAATTTCCAAATTTTCTATGGTATTGTCTGTGAACTAAAAATCCTAAGCCTTTTTGCTAGCTTGAATGGGCTCCTCTCAGCCAGGGGGACCCCAGAAACACCTTGAAACTGAGTTCCCAGCCATGACAGGCAGTAGGGGTAAAGCAAACTACATGCATATGATTTCCCTTCATAAATATTCCTGACTCCTCCTATTGCTTGTTAAATATGTGCAATTCGCCACCATGCTCAGTATAAAATCCTATTCCCTTTTGTCTCTTCTTTGAAGCACGTGTGGCTTCTCAACCTACTGGAATGGCCACCCAGCAGTTGGCTACCCTTTATGAGAAACAAATCTCTCCTTTTTCCAAAATATAGACCTCACTAATTAATTTTTTTTTTTAGTTAACATGTCTTATCTTTGCACTTAGAATAATATAATCTTAAAACTGGGGGGGGAGGGCAACATACGTAACCTAAACATTTGTACCCCCATAATATGCTGAAATAAAAAAAAAAAAAACTAAAGGAAGGTGCAGCCATTGTGGAAAACAGTTTGGTGGCTCCTCAAAACGTTAAAAATAGAATTACCATATGACCCAACAATTCGACCCTTTGGTTCAAGAGAATTGAGAGCAGGGCTCAAACAGACACTTGTTCACAAATGTGCATAGCAGCACTATGCACAGTAGCCAGAATGTGGAAACAACACACAAGTCTGCCAGTGGCTGAATGGATAAACAAAGTGTGTTACACACATGCAGTGGAACATTACTCAGTAGAGGAAAGAAATGAAGCACTGACACATGCTACCACATGGATGAAACTTGAAAACGTGACGTGAAGGAAGTCAGACACAAAGGCCACATATTACATGATTCCTTTTATATGACACGACCAGAATAGGCAAATCCATAAAGAGAAAAAGCAGGCTAGGCATGGTGGCTCACGCCTGTAACCCTAGCACTCTGGGAGGCCGAGGCGGGAGGATTGCTTGGGCTCAGGAGTTCAAGACCCGTCTGAGCAAGAGCGAGACCCCGTCTCTACTATAAATAGAAAGAAATTAGCCAAACAACTAAAAATAGAAAAAATTAGCCAGGCATGGTGGCGTGTGCCTGTAGTCCCAGCTACCCGGGAGGCTGAGGCAGTAGGATTGCTTGAACCCAGGAGTTTGAGGTTGCTGTGAGCTAGGCTGACGCCATGGCACTCTCGCCCAGGCAACAGAATGAGACTCTGTCTCAAAAAAAAAAAAGAGTAAAAGCAAATTAGTGGTTTCCAGGGGCTGGGGGAGGGAGGGAATGGGGACTGATTACTTAATGGGTATAGGGTATTTTTCTGGGGTGATAAAAAATTTTGAAACTAGTGGCTTTGAAACTGGGGATTGTACAACATTGGGAATATACTCAATGCCACTGATTTGTACACTTTAAGATGATTAATTGCATGTTATATGAATTCCACTTCAAAAAAAAAAAAAAAACACTGAAATACTAAAAGAAAAAATCAGTCTCACTCAGCCTTCATGTCCCCTCCATCCCTACCCCCGACAACCAGCCTGGCCTCTGAGCATCACGGAGGAGAATCCTCCCACCTGCCCCTAGCAGGGCAGAGCCGCCAGCTCCAAGAAGGCCACGGAGAGTCAGAGGAGAACAAACACGGTGAGTGAGAGAGGAGCAAGCAGGGCAGGAGCAGGGCAGGGCAGAGAGGAGAGGCACGGCCACAGTTCTGCACCAGGCGCCAGCACTCTCATGGACCCCCGACACCTCCAAGAGGTCAGTACTTCGATCCCATTCTGCAGATGAGAAAACCAAAGTTCAGTGTGGCTCGAAGGCAGGGCTGGGGCCCCCTGACTCCAAGGAGGAGGACAGTGAGGGGACCTGGCACAGCCCCAGGACTGCTCCCCACCACTGCCCAATGCCGGCTCCTCCTAGCTGGCTTCACCGCTCCTCACCCGCTGGCCCCTACAAGGCGGGTAAGGGCCGTGGGCATGGGGAGGAGGGAGGCCCTGCCAGGAGTGGAGGGCGAAGGAGCACACCTAGCTCTGCCCCTCGCCTTCCCTGCGTGGGAGTCTAGATGCAGTCCTCTGGCTGTCTGAGGCCCCCAGCCCTCGACTCATGCTTAGGGAGCCGCTAAGGCCCGGGCTCTGGTCTAGACTGCGTGGGCCCCAACCCGCAGCTCAGTGGTGTGACGGCCCTGTGGCACTGAGCTCCCACACCCCCATCTGTTCATTGGGACGATGATGCCAGTTCCCACCAAGCGGGACTAATGAATGAGAAACGCTCAGAAAAGACTGAGCACAGTGACTCCTCACTGTCTTACTTTTCTTTTTAGCCAAACATCTGCTGGGGTTACCAAAGTTTCTGGGGTCCTAGGGATTCAGGCTCAGGCCGGCCCTGTCTCTCCTCCTGCAGCTGAAGGAAGCCTCCTTACTACTGTAGATTCTGGTGAACTTGCTGGGCCTAAGAAGTGCTGGCGGAGCTTCTAGGCTGTGGCTAGTCCAGCCAGCCCTCTCCGGCCCTCCCCCAGCTGCTGCTGTCTGGGATTTCCTCTTTTTCATGTGAGCCAAACAGTTCAGACCTGGCTGTCTGGCTCTTTATAAGGATTCAGATGGTCCTACTTCTGACAACTAAGGCCCGATGACACCATATCATGTTTTGCAGCCTATGAAGCCCTTTGCCAGGTTCACTCAGTTCTTACCAAAATCCAATGCGGGCCAGGCGCAGTGGCTCACGCCTGTAATCCTAGCTCTCTGGGAGGCCGAGGCGGG
>NW_012150175.1:249739-250349 GCF_000956105.1 Propithecus coquereli
TATGCTGAAATAAAAAAAAAAAAAACTAAAGGAAGGTGCAGCCATTGTGGAAAACAGTTTGGTGGCTCCTCAAAACGTTAAAAATAGAATTACCATATGACCCAACAATTCGACCCTTTGGTTCAAGAGAATTGAGAGCAGGGCTCAAACAGACACTTGTTCACAAATGTGCATAGCAGCACTATGCACAGTAGCCAGAATGTGGAAACAACACACAAGTCTGCCAGTGGCTGAATGGATAAACAAAGTGTGTTACACACATGCAGTGGAACATTACTCAGTAGAGGAAAGAAATGAAGCACTGACACATGCTACCACATGGATGAAACTTGAAAACGTGACGTGAAGGAAGTCAGACACAAAGGCCACATATTACATGATTCCTTTTATATGACACGACCAGAATAGGCAAATCCATAAAGAGAAAAAGCAGGCTAGGCATGGTGGCTCACGCCTGTAACCCTAGCACTCTGGGAGGCCGAGGCGGGAGGATTGCTTGGGCTCAGGAGTTCAAGACCCGTCTGAGCAAGAGCGAGACCCCGTCTCTACTATAAATAGAAAGAAATTAGCCAAACAACTAAAAATAGAAAAAATTAGCCAGGCATGGTGG
>NW_012150175.1:252250-259281 GCF_000956105.1 Propithecus coquereli
GTTTCCTTATAGTATGAACATAGATTAGATATAGATACCTAAAATAGATCTACCAGGTAATAGTTTTTGTCCTGAAATCTACTTTGTCTGATATTAATATAGCCATTCCAGCTTTCTTTTGACTAGTGTTAGCATGGTATATCTTTTTCCATCTTTTTTCTTTGAACATATATATCTTTCTATTTAAAGTGGGTTTCTTGTAGGCAGCATGTAATTGAGTCTCGCTCCTTTATCCAACATGACAACCTGTAAATTCAATGGTTCAGACCATTTACATTCAATGTGATTATTGATAAGGTTAGGTCTGAGTCTGTCATTTTGCTGTTAGTTTTCTGTTTGTCCCATCTGTTTTCTTATTCCCTCTTTCTGTCTTCTTTTGGATTGTTTTTGATGATTCCATTTTATCTCCTTTTTTGGCTTAGTAGCTATAACGCTTTGTTATTTTAGTGGCTGCTTTAGCATTTATGATACACGTCTTGACCTTTTCACAGTCTACCTTCAAGTGATGTACCACTTCCCATCAAGTGTAAGAATCTTACAACAGTTACTTCCATTTCTCCCCCCTCCGTCTCAGTTTCCCCTCTAGGTGCCGTGTCCCAGAAACGCTCTCAAGGCACTAAGCAGGGACAATCATAGAGCTCTCTGGGGTCTCCGAACCTTGTGGCCTGATATCTAGTGTCTTGAAAACAATTACTTTAAGTATTTTATCTGGGTTTTCTTAATTGTTTCAGGTGGGAAGGTAACTCTAGTCCCTATTACCCTGTCTTGGCCGGAAGCAGAAGCCCCCAATATGTCCATGAGGAAGCCTGAACTCAGAGGCCAGGCCCTTCCCAAGGTGAGGTAGCTGGTAAGTGGCCAGGCAGGACTCCAACGGGACCTGGTGCTCTTCCCTGCCCCACAGCTCCTACATGAACCACCGAGAAAGCAGAAAGCCCTGTCAGCAGAATAAGCTGACTTTTGCCACTACAGCAAAAAGTTGTTCACACACCATCGTCACCTGCTTTGGAAGCCAGTGTGACAATTCTTTTGCATAAAGTTTCCCATTAAAGAGAAACTTTCTGCATCTTTCAAGCTTCACCTTAAATGCTCTCTTTGCATCTTCAGACACCCTGTGGTGGTGTTTGCTGTCTGCCAGGAGGCACCAATCTGCCGAGGATGCTGGGATGGGCTCCCCACAGAGACACTCAGGAATCCACAACGTGGTGTGACGATAGGACAGTCTCCCCTGTTTACCCTCCCACAAGTGTTTTCTGGCAGAATCTAATGACCTAATTGGTGGACTTGCGGCAACTCTGAGTGTGCACATGTGTGCACATGTGTGTGCATGCTCCGGGGGTGTGTTGATTTGGAGATAAGGAGGGGGTCCCCTTTCTCACCCTAGTCAACTTGCTTTGGGTCCAGGGACCTATTTGGCTCTAATGAGAAGAGACAGTGACACCTTTCTTTAAAATCACCTGGGACAGCTGGCTCAGGCTAGACTCCAGCAGAATCTGCTGGGGGGAGGGGCTTCACCTCCTTAGATTCAACCAGATTCAATCCTCATGTGAGGGTACATGGGGGAGACATCAAACTGGTTACATCATGTTGTGGATTACTGGGTACCTTCGTGGGAAGCCGATTCCTGCACCCTTGGCCCCTCACCCTCTGTTCCCCAGGCAGAGAGGAGGTGGGAGCTCAGTTCTTCCTGTCCTCTCCTCCACCAGCTAACCCCAAAAACACTTAGTTTGGGAAATCAGTCTGAGAGCAACAGTACTGGCTTTCACTCCCCCCCCGCATCTTGCCACATGACGGTTTCATGTACGGCTCCACTATGCCACGGCAGTGGGGCACGGCAGCGTCCTTAACCTGGCCAAGACTCGGACTCCTCGTCTGTAACTGAGCCTGAGAACACCGACCTCCCGGGGCTGGTTGTTAAGTAACAAACATGAAGCATCTGGCACAGGCTGGGAACCTGGGTCTCAGGCTTCTTCCCACTCTCCTCGTCTTCCATGCACTTGGCCGCGTGTTTTCTGGCATTGCCCTGTCAGTCTGTTGCTCACAACTAAAACCAATGAAAGGGAAACCAGTGAACAACACCCGCCCCACTCTGCCTGGATCAGAGGTAACTCTGCTGCACATGAGAATCCCCTGGGAAGTGGTTTAAAAACCCCAACATCTAGGCTGCACCCCAGATTGGTTAAACCAGAATCTCGGGGGATGGGGTCCTGACGTCAGGAAGTTTTTAAGCTCCCCAGAAGCGTCCCATGTGTGGCCGAGGTTGAGAAGCAGTGGTCTTGTCCAAGGGGTCCTGAAGGCTCCCCATGCCCCACCCCGTCCTCCACCTCAGTCCCGGCACACGTCTCGGGCTCCCGGAGTGCCCTGAGCAGGGTGCAGGAGGGCGGGGCGGTGAGACCACGCTCAGGGAGCCCTCATTCTCAGGTTCCCGCAGCAGCAGCAGGGTCTCAGCAGCCCCTGAGAATGAGGGTCTGCTACATTTTGCTCCCCAGGCTCTTCACTCCTAAGGAGGCCTCCCTCTCGGGTTGCTCCAGGAAGCTGAGAATGAGGCCCCCTTACATGCTCCCCACTCCCCGCGCCGGCCATCCCCAGCGTGCCTCCCCCTTCCCGGCACGGAGCCCAGCGACTGTCAGGCCACCTGGCTGAGAAGCAGGTACGCCCATCAAAGGGAAGCGGGCACAAGATGGCCCTCACAGGCCAGCCACCATCCCACTCGCGACACTTGGCTCACTGCCCGGGGGGACAGTTCAAAGATTCCGGGAAATGGCAAGACTTGGCAAAGGCAAGTGTGACCTTTCCTCCAGGTGCAGGAGCCAGAAAGCTGGAGATGTTTCTCATGCCCTTAGCCTGGTGGGGCCTCAGCTGTGCCCAGAGCGGGGTGCTCAGAACAAGGCTCCCCCAGGGGACTGGAAGGTGGAGTTGGCCCTAAGGCTTTGCCCTAGAACACAGGATTCGTGTCTGACCCCACGGCCCTCTCAGCCCCAGCCTCCTCGTCTTGTGGTTCTCATACAGGCCAGCTGGACACCACCTGGGGAACGGCCCTCCAGATGCGGCTGTGGGGGTCTGCGTTTTGAACCAGCACCCCCAGGTGGTCCTGACCCAGGTGGTCCGTACCTTGAGAGCCACTTCCACGGGCTTGGTGCCACCACTGCAGCATCTTGCTCTCCCTCCATCCCCCCCACCAGCACACGCTGTCAGTCCTCTCTCGGGAGAGGATCGGATGCACGCGTCGCCCCTGAGGCGGGAGAGCCCGAGAAGACTTGGACCCTCTAAGGAGGTCACCTCTCATTCCCTCCCCTGTGCGGCCTGCACCCGCTCTCCCCATCCGGCCCCAGGAGCCGAAATGCCTGCAGAGTCAGGGGGCTGAGGCCAGCGGGAGTCGTGGGCACTGTAGGAACTGGAGAAGGCGTGCCCACCTGGGAAGGTCACGGTGGCACCATCTGCTGCCCAGGAGGAAAGTAGACCGGGGTTGCCAGATCTCCCGATTTGTCCAGAGAAGTCAGAAACCAGATCTGTACGGACAATCTCCCCATTTGTAAACTATGGGAGCCAGACAAGCACATGTGAGGGCCAGATCTGCCCTGTGGCCACCCATGTGCAGCCTGTCTGGACAGCGAGCCCCTCAGGACGACAGGCCCTGAGGGCATCCTCGCACCTGGTGCCAGCGCCACCAGGCACAGCCAGGGCCCCAGGAAATGCCCACCACGCAAACAAGTAGGTGAAAGCGTGGTGCTGGCGGGCAGGCAAGAGGGATATTTTTGTGAAGAAGGGGGACTTCTTGCCTTACCGCCCCTGCGAGCAGCCTTGCCAGTCAGCAGGGGCGGGGCCCCGTCTGAAAGTCCCATGTCCCCTCACTCTCAGTGGAGGGCCAGGCTGACGCTTAACTCACCAGCCCTGGTACCTGCCGCTTCCAACACCTCTGGGTGTTCTGTGAGCAGCCCCTACGGCTCAGACCTCTCTCCGCCGCCAGTGTTATCCACTCCCTCCCTAAGGCCCCCAGCTTGGCACCTGAGGACAAGCTGGATCGGTGGGGAAGGGGAGGGGGAGGGTGCTGATGAGGGGGCCGAGGAAGGCTCTGGAGTGACGGAGCTGTTCCTTGATCTGGCTGGTGCTTACACAGGTATATACGCATAGGAAAAAATACATAAACTGTACAGCACATTAAAGATTTGTGGACTTTACCGTATGTAAATTTCACCTCAGTAATGGAAGAAAAGAGAGGAAAGGCCCCCCACAGACACCCATAAGCCAAGAAGCTGGAGACCTGCTTGCCTGCTCTGTGGGAAAGCTTAAAAAGAGGTACAAAGGCCAACGATGTGTAAGAACCTCACTCCCAAATAAGCCATAGTCCTGATCTCTAACAAAGTTAGTTGGCCAGCAGGTGGCCCAAGTTCAAGTGCAAATACATTAACTGAAAATACGCTCATGGAAGGAGAGTTGAAAGCAGGCAGAAACGCTGCACTTAGAGCACTCCAGCCTTCTCCTCCACGTCCTTCGGCCTCAGTCGCCCCAGTTCATCCTCACAGCAACCCCGAGGGGTGGCTACCATTTAGAGGGGCACAAAGAGAGGCCCCAGGGAGTTCAAGGACTTGCCCCAGGTCGCACTGGCGGTGCCAGGCTCAAACCTCGACTCCCAAGTCTGTGCCCTTGAGTCTACCTGCAGAAGAAAGCGTGCCCCTCCTAGGCCACCATGCGTTTGGGAGCAAAGCAGAATTATTTGTCTATAGCAATACCCAATTACAAAGGACAGTCATTTTACCCAAACTTGCTTTGGGGAATAATTTTGCGTGGGAGGCTCGAGGTCAACCTTCTCTGCAGAAAAATCTCTGCTCTCCTGAGACAGCAGTCTTTGGGATGTGCTGGGTTGAGAGCTCTCTCTGTCTCGCTCATTTACAGCCTGCAGATGGCCCAGAGTGCAACCCTGCAAGGTTAGATGAGAGAGGACATCTCTCCCCTTTGACAGGTTTTATAGCAAGGCCCAAAGAGGGCATCAGCAGCTACAGAGGAGGGTCTGACAATGAAGGGGATGTTCTACCCCTGGCCAAGGGACCTGAGGTCTCCTCAGACAGGCGAGGGGTGGACATGATGGCTTCAGCCAGGGCTTGGTGACACAGGGAATTAGAAAGATGTGGTGGGCTTTGAGTGCCCACCCTACAGTCATTTCCTCCTCTTTGTTGCTACAGACTCTGGTTTTTGTTCTAGCCCCAGAAGATGAGTCATGACTAGGCTAAGGCTGACACTGTCATCTCCTTTGCTTTTCCCAGAGTCTCACTATCCCATTTGCCCTTGCAGTCAGGACATAGTTCTACCCAATGAGACACAAAGACAAATCTGCTGAAGGGCTTCTTGCTTCCTGGTGAAAGTGATAGACACTTAATGGAAGAAACTGCCCCTTCCTTCTCCTTCCTGCCTTAAATGTGGTTGACTGAAGGTGTGATGGCTGGAGTTGTGGCAGCCAGCTTGCCGTCAAAAGGTAACAAGCTTAAGAAAAGCAAGCACAATGAGAACGGCTGAGCACAGAGCTCAAAAGAGCCTGAGTCCTTGTTGACATTTTTCATCTGTTCAACTCTGGATCAGACTTCTGAGATAATTCAGTGTCATTATGATTTAAGCTACTGCCCCCCTGGGTCTTCTGTTACTTGTATCCTATCAGACTCAAAGAGCAGAGGCAGACAGACACAGGCTGCAGGATTCAAGTCACATGATTGAGACCAGGTTAAGAAGCTGGGGCAAGCCAGTGGAAGACCCGGAGGACAGCAGGAGGCATAGCTCTGTGGCATCACCAGACCAAGGAGTGCATTCTCATCATTTCCTGGACTATCTGACCTGCCAACAAAAGCCGAACATGCCCCCATGGCCCACTGCTTTGATGACGTTCCAGGTGTCTCTCATCGGTGATTGCCCAAAGCTAGCACACAAAGAGCCATTGCCCTTTACAGCCAGAGTCACACAGATCTGGGTCTTTAACATATTGTAGCCTTGGGCAGAGGAGAGAAACTGATCTGCGAGGCAAGGTGATCTCTTTTCAATTCAGCCCGATACTAAAAAATAGCTGGATTCAATGCAACTGCCGTCCATGCATTAGAGAATAGGGCAGCTGTGGCAGTTTTTTGTATTCCTTCCTGACGGTAAGTTATTTTAAACTGCTTGTGTTGTAATGACTTGTTCAAGTCAGGAAGTAAGCTGCAAAAGCCACATGAATTAAAGATCAGACCTGAGGCTTCAGAAACTTTTCTCACTTGCAGGAGACACGAACGGCGTTCACGCTCCTCTGGCGTCCGGGGTGCTTGCAGGCAGAGGGTGAAGAGGCACCAGTCCACGCTGCCCATGAGCCAATTTATCAGCAACGAGGTTTATCCTCCGAGCATCCAACAAGGGCAGGTCAGAGGGGTAACTCAAGATCTTCCAGACCAGGGATTCCAAATTCATGGCCAGAAAAAGCCACCAATCTAGGGCCAGTTCAGGATCAATATGAAGCCAGAAGTCTGGGTTCTAGGTCAGAGCTGAGCCCTGAAATCCAGAACCACATAGAACAAGACCATAGCACAAGCAAGACACAACAGAAGCACCCTGGAGAGACATCTTTGCCAGAATTTTCTTCATACCCACCTGAGCCTAGACCCACAGAGGGAGGAAAGTACTTTGGCTGGCGCAGGACAGGTGGCGGGAGTGTGGCTGCAGCCAGGGTCCTCACGGTGGTTCATACCTCGGGGATAATCATCACAATGATTTCATCTGAGAGCTTGCTGTGTGCCCAGTGCCATGCTAAATGTCTTTTCAAATCCTCAGAAAGCCCCATGATTTAGACCCTCTTATTATCCCCACTTCACAGATGAGGAAACCGAGGCCAAAGTGACTTAAGTCAGTTTCCTGAGATCTCACTGCTGGTGAGTGGTAGAGGCAGGTTTCAAAAGCCCAAGCTCTGAATCACTCTGAATCCCAAGTCCGCCCACTCTCCGCTCCCCTCCTCCTTCTCTGCAAGCGCTTCCCAGATGCAGATCGCACCCTTCTCTCCCAGTGTGTCATGCTATACAGCG
>NW_012150175.1:261086-264502 GCF_000956105.1 Propithecus coquereli
AGATCTGAGCTGAGGATCTGCATTTGCAACAGGATGATGCAGGCTCGCGTGGTCCAAGGACCAAACTTGAGGACCCCAGCCCTAAACTCCCACCTGCTGCTATTTCAGAGACTCAAGGGTTGGGGCCGAGCCCACAGTTAGAAACACTGTACACAAAGAACCACTTTGAGCTTAAAAGACAGGCCCAGGGGAACCATCCCCACCCTTGGAGGTGCCCAGAGCAAGAACAAAGCAGGTGCTAATGAATTTTGGACCTAAATCAGGAGGTGTGGCACACAGCACCTAGGAAGGAGAGAAGTTATTCAATGTGATCTCCTGAACAGTCGGGGATGAGCCAGCATGTCAGGGTGCTCCTCTGGGACAGGCACCCACAGAACCAGCCCTGGGAGGGAGACTTGGGGAGACCCGGAACTGTGGATGCGAAGGGGGCAGGGCTCAACTGCAGGGGCACCACTAGCCTTGAGGTCTTTGGGAACGGCACCCTGTAGAGTTGCTCACTGCTGGGGTCCCTGAGAACGGGGTTACAAACACACAGTCCAAACCGTCTGCAAAGCATTCAAAGCCCCTCAGAGTCAGGCCCCAGGCCACCCCGCAGGCAGGTGCCTTTTCCCTGAGTGGCCCCTCCTGGAGCTGATTTATTTGCAAGAAACTGGGAATTCTGTGGGCAAACTGTGCTCCCAAAGCATCCCGGGCCCCCGCCACGTGGATCCTACCAGTCTGAACTCACCCAGTTCTTGCTGACGTCCAGATCTTCGCACAGGTGTGCCCCGCCCCTGCCCTGCCCCTGTGTGTCGTGGTGAATCCCACTCAGCATTCAAGACCCCGTCAAACATCTCCTCTCGTGGGAAGCCTTTCCCAGGGCCCTGGACACACGCACACAGCTCTCTGGGCCCCCAGCACTGCCTTGTATTCAAGAGCAGAACTTAGCACACCGCATGTGGCCTCACGGGGGCAGGGATCTTGGTCTGTTTTGCTCACTGGTGTATCCCAGTGCCTAGGACAGTGCCAGCACGCGGGAGGTGCTGTGTAACACTTGTGGAATGCATGGACTTCGCAGGACAGGGGCTGCTGGCCACTTCCACCAGGCGAACCAGCAAGTCACCCTGGAACTAATATTCTCAGCTGGACAAAGAGAGTCCTGGGATCCCCTCTTGGTTATGCAAAGGTGGGACGAGCAGACATTCATGGCCCAGGATCTCCTACGGCCTGCAAAGACCTCTGCTCCCCATCTCCCTTGGTTCACAGAAGTAATTACTGTGGAGCAGGTGGGTAAACTTGGAAGGACATCCTGCCCCACCCCTGCACCCTCAAAGGTGGATAAGGTGACATCCACGTTTCAGGACACAGCATCCTACGTCCTGAGAGTTTGAGAAGCTTCACTCCAGTGAAGTGGTTTGATGCTGACTGAGATCACCTTGGTAGAAATCACAACAGGCTCCAAGCAGAGCGGGCATGTGGATGCCCTGGGTCTAGACCTAATCCCTGGCCTTGAAGGCTCAGGGAGGCGGTGCGGCTTGGGACCAAAGCTCACAACCTCTTAGGATTCAGCCCCCTGGGAGCTGAGTGAACACGAACTTAAAGAACTAGAACTTTGAGAGCCTGAGAATCGGGCAGCCGCACAACCTGCACAAAAACCAGACCAGAGCATCCCTGCAGCAGCCGGTGAAGAAGGACAGGACCACCCAGGACTGGTCCCAGCAGTTGAAAACCCTGAGTGAAGGGGTCGCCCTCTCCAGATGTCTTTCCACTCCACGTTTCCAAGCACGACTGAGCCCTCTGGACTGAGTAAGCACCATGGATTCCTGGGTCATTTAGGAGTGGCGAGAAGGCCTCACCGGGGAGAAAGAAACCAGCAAATGGATTTTTTTGCAGGATTAATTGGAAAAATAAGAGGCACGATCACATTGTGGCAAGCTGATAATTTAGCACCCATTCAAACCGTTGTTTGTAATTATTTACACAGCATGTATTTAGCGAGGATGAGAGAAATTGCTTTTCTCTTATAAAGTTGGACACCTTTCTTTAGGTTCAAAAATGGATTTATTATAGGCAATTTTCTAAATCAGACAGCTTCCTGGGAAACATAGGCACCATTTAAAATTTAGAAGCTGAGTAAATCACTCGTTCTGGAAAACAGTACGGCCCTGGGGTGAGCCGGTTCATAGGCTCAGCTGACTGAAGCCATTCACTGCGGTGGCCACAGAGGACCCGCCCCGGGTGGGCGGACGGCAGGGCCCGGGGTGGGGGGCGTGGCTCACTGTGTCTTGCAACCAGCAAGTGCTCATCCAAACAAAAACCTCTCCAGAAGCAGGGCAGCCGTGGTGAGGAGGGTTTTGTTGTCTTGTTTTTGTGTCTTGTTACTTCCACTCAGGCACACTGTCTTCTCCGGTCAGAGCCACAGCCGCTGACGTGGCCCCAGGGCCGGCAAACGCTTCCTGCAAAGGGCTGGAGAGTAAATACTTTAGGCTTCGCAGGGCCAAGAGGCAAAACTGACCAACTGTTCTAGCTGAAGAGCTACATAGTCTTTTTCTTCACATTTTATATTTAAAAATGTGAAAACTGTTCTTAGCTCAGGCAGCACAAGACCAGGTGCTGAGCTGGCTTTGCTGCGTGGGCCGCATTTTGCCAACTGCTGATTCAAATCAGGCGGTTATTGGGGGAAGATGGAAACCTGAGTGCTCAGGCCCCAGGTGCGTGACTTATTAAAGGGAGGTTTTGGTCCCTTTATTAGGGCAATTTCCTGGCTGATAAGTCCTTAAAACAGTTCTGAATAATGCTGCCCGATGTTTGCAGAGCACTTTACAGCTTCTTCTCCAGCTTAATAAACGCCACCATCACCCCCAAGCCAAAAACCCAGGAGTCATTCTTAATTCTCCTCCTGCCCTTGCTTCCTCGTCAGCAAGTCCTGATGGTCCTGCTCCAAAATACAGTTGACAACCCACCATCAGATGCAACAGATCCTTGCGCACCAGTGTTCACAGCAGCATTATTCAATACGGCCGAAAGGTGGAAACAACCCACATGGCCATCGGCAGGGGAACGAAGTGCGGTGTGTCCATACAGTGGAATGTCATCCAGCCTTAACGTGGAAGGAAACGGGTGAACCTTGAAGACATTGTGCTAAGTGAAATAATCCAGTTACTGAAGGACAAATATCGTATGATTCTAATATATGAGGCACCCACAGTCGTCATGTTCATAGAGACAGAAAGTATAACAGAGGTGACCAGGGACCGAGGGAGGGAACAGGAAGTTCCTGTTTAATGGGTACAGCGTTTCTGTCTGGGGTGATGAAAAAGTTCTGGAAATGAATAGTGGTGATGGTTGTACAATATTGTGAGTGTACTTAATGCCTTTGAACCGTATGCACTTAGAAGTGGTTAAAATGATAAATTTTATGTTATGTATATTTTATG
>NW_012150175.1:267907-269061 GCF_000956105.1 Propithecus coquereli
TGGGAGCCTGAGGCAAGGAGGACCCCTTAAGCCCAGGAGTTCAAGGCCGCAGTGAGCTGTGATCGATTTAGTTTCAAATACTAGAAAATCCCCCAAATAACAATAGCTTTCAACAAAGAGTTTGTTTCTCTCTCTCTCTCATGTCCCTGACATCTGAAGGCAGGGAGTCCAGGGCTGGGGGTGCCTCCACTTGCTAGGGCCTCAGACGCCGGCTCTCTAGCCTGGGTGACAGAGTGAGACCCTGTCTCTAAAATTAGGCAGGGCCCAGGGATGCTAAACATACTAGAAGGCACAGGAGAGTTCTGCACGGTGAAGAACTGTGCCACCCAAAATGCCAATAGTGCCTCCCCTCAATTTCTATAGATGATAAACTGAAGTCCAATGAGGAAAAGTGATTCAGTCAAGGTCACGGTGGCAGAAACTGCCAGTTGCCTACAAATTCTCCTTTTCCTTGTCTTCCTCAGAAAAAGAATTCCACAAACAGCCCAGGATCATCCAGCTCAGAGGTTCCATTTCCTCACTTCCCTGGCAGCTCCATGCCAGCCGCATACAAGGTCTGGTCCTTGAGTGGGCGGGTGTGCCCTCTTCCCGCCCTGCCTCCTCCCCCGGCCCAAAGCACAGGTGCAGCTAGAGCAGCACTAAGGATGGAGGGGCAGCAAGGTGGCCGGCGTCTGAGGCCCTGGCAAGTGGAGGCACCCCCAGCCCTGGACTCCCTGCCTTCAGATGTCGGGGACATGAGAGAGAGAGAGAGAAACAAACTCTGTTGAAAGCTATCGTTATTTGGGGGATTTTCTAGTATTTGAAACTAAATCGATATAGTTATGTAACTGGTTCACGTTAATACTCATCAAACACATTTTGAGCATCTATATGTGTCAAGCAGCATGATGGGGATGTTGACAGGCACTATCTTAGAAAAACGGATTCTTAATCCCAGTGTTGCTGATAAACTATTTAGAAAACCAAAGGCCTAAAAGGGGAAGTAACTTTCTCCTCCAGGGCAAGGAACGAGTAAGTGGCAAACCAGCACTGAAACCAAATCTCTGACCCCTGGGCTACTGCAAGAGAAGAATTTGGGCTGAGGGAATAACTATATGGGGACAGCACTACCCATCCTGCTGACTAAGGCAGGTGTGATCTTTGTCAATATGGGG
>NW_012150175.1:269316-272763 GCF_000956105.1 Propithecus coquereli
AAAAAGTTAAAAAATATATTTTTTAAAACCCAACCACCAGCCCCATCTCCCCTGCCACCACCCTAACCCAAGTGACCAAGTGATTTCTGGTCTCTTAACTGGTTTCCTGGTGTCCCCCCGGCCCCCTACACTGGACTCTCCCCAGAGCCACAGAAAGCAGGTGAGCACTTTCTTAAAACTCCCCAATGGCATCCACCTGTGTTGTCCCATCGGCATCTGCTGCCAGTGTGTCTAAAACAGAATCTCAGACCAGCGCATCCTGCATCCTGAAAGTTTGAGACGCACTGGCGTGGCAGATGCTGAGGTTCACCCGCTCCCCACCCTCCAGCCTAGCTCTCCTTCCTGTCTCTACCTTGGGGCCAGAAAAGTTCATTCCTGTACTTGGCTCCTTTTTCCAGCCTCCCTTGCAGCTAAGAGCAGTCCTGATTAAGGAGAAGCCAGCAGAATCTGTCTCGTACATAGATGTGACGCCTAGAGCTGCCCTAGCCACTTACAGCAGGAGGAGGAGAGCGCGGAGAGCCACAGAAATGTCAGCCCAAACACGGTCAAGCCACCAAGCCAGTAGCAACGGCCATCTGGCTCCAGTCTTCTTTTCGAGTCAGAAAAATAAACTTCTATTTGTTTATGCCACTGTTGGTCTAGTTTACTGCCTCACAACCCGGCTCCGTTGCCCTGAGAATGAGATCCAAACGCTTCAACTCCAAGTGTGACCACTCAGACTACCTCTCTCTGCCAGTCCATCTGATATAGATTGAGCTCCTTCACCCTCTTATCTTATTCTGAGCGCTGAGCACTCTGAGAAAGAAACACCATATTGTTTATTCATTGATTTGTTGCTCGTACATCTCCCCACCCTCACGCTAGAGTTTAGATCCCCCGAGAGCAGGGACCTTGCCTGTCCTGTCCCCTGCCGTATCTCTGGGCCCTAGCATGGCAGCCGGCACAAGATAGGGCCCCATAACTCATCATTGATTAGATAACGAATGAACTTACGAACACTCGTGACATCCCTCATTCAGTTGATTCTAACTGCTACCCTGTGATGTAACCAGGATAAGAGCATTTAAAGCCCTTTTGCTAATGAGCAAAAGGAAGCTCAGAGAGGTGGAGGGGTTCACAGAGGATAGATGGCGTATGTGTCCACGGCACGGAGGGTGGCCTGTGAAGCAGACACCGCAGGATCCAGTCTCAGCCTTCACCCTTTGCCTGCTGCGTGACTGTGACAGGTCACCAGCTGTCACAGTGCAGATTCCTCATAAGATTCCTGAGAGGATTAAAGGAGACAGTTCATAGACAGCACTTGGCACAATGCCTGGCACATGGTGAGCACTTAAAAAACAGTTATTCTCATCATTAATTCATATTGATTATTCACTGGCATCTGTAGTGAGAGCGCCATAACTATTATGTTAGCTTAAATACTATACTCCGTAATAATGATGCCAAAACCAGGATTGGCTCGTGGGTCTTCTGACCTCAGACCCAGCACATCCACCAGAAGCCCCTCTGTCCCCCGCCACAGTCCTCACTCTCCCTCTCCACATCTAGCAGCTAGTGAGCCGTGGACAGGCAGGGGTGGTTCCTGTGGGGGAAGCGAGGGGCCCCAACGGTGGCTCTGTTTGCCTCACCGTGGCCCTTGAGACCCGCTCCATTCGCGCTGTGTGCGACCTTCCCCAGCGCGGAGCAGGGCAGGCTCCTGAGCAGCTGGCTGACTCAGGAAGCCACTCATGGGCCCATCAAGACCTCCCTCCCTAAGGCCTGGGCAGTTTCTAAGGGCATCTCACTTCTGGTTGGGCCAATGCTTCTCTCGAGCTCCCAGCACACATTCCACAGTATAGCTGAAGATGAAGACGGCGCTGTAAGAGTGCACGCAAGCTGGCGTCTGCACCCGTGTCTGCAGGGTGGGGCTGTCTCTGAGCTGCGTGATGGACTCGGCTGAGGCAGCCGGGGGCTCAGGGTGCATGCTGAGGCTGCTCCTTCCTTACAGGGAACCCCTCTCTTCGCTGCAGGGTGGCGGAGAGCTCGTGCTTGGAGGCGGGCAGGCCCCTGTCCGCGCTGGCTGACTGTGGAACCTGCAGCAAACAGCTTGAACCCTCCAAGCCACAGTGTATGCACCAGGATCGCCAGGACCAGGGACAAAGAGAGAGGTGGGGCTCCACCCAGAATAGCAAGGACTACCACTTACTGAGCGCCTACTGTATGCATGCACTCTTCTCCACACTCTACCCAGATTGCCTCAAAGCAATGCCAAGACATGAGCTGTTATATCTCCACTTTGCAGATGAGAGAACAAACGAGACAGAAAGGTTGAGCAGCTTGTCCAGAGTCACACAAGTCAGTAAGTGTGGGAACCTGCCTGGCATCCAGGCAGCATGAACCCACCTCCTCCTCTCTGGCTCCACCAGAACCCACTGGGGTGAGCACAACATGATCCACCAATTGCCCCCCTGCGGCGAGGACCACGGGCAGGAAGGGGCTGAGAGCCTGCAGGAGAGAAGGCAGAGCCCTGGGCACCAGCCCAGTCCTGAGGCCTCCTGGTCCCGGGGTTCTTTCATCATCCCTACCAGACTTGGCATCTGCTACTCTAAAGGTCAGGCAGGCCCCACTTATGAGGTCCTGCCAATGGATGTGGGAGCCACTAATAAGGGCATCGTGACAGATGAAGGCCAGTGTGCCAGCGTCTCAGGAAATGGCTGTCCCTCCATCCCACACGGCAGGGACATGGGGAAGGGGCTTGGTGAGGGGCAGTGGGCCCCTGCTGGGACAGGGTGTTCTGGTTTCTGCCTCCCCTCCCTCTCACTCCTTGGAAAGTTCTGTCCTGGCCCCTTCTATCCTTCTGTCCTTTCTCCTTCTCTGACCACCTGGAGGCCAGTGATCTCGATTCCAGCTGTGTAATGATTCCTTTCTCCCCCAAAGGCAGGGAGAGCTCAAGAGGCAGACATCTGCGTTCCCAGCCTCTCCCCTTCCCTTGCGCACTTGACAGATGCAGTTGCTGAGACCCAAGCATTACAGAACCACAGGCTCACACAATGCCACTGTTTGGAGGACTTTAGAATCATCTTGTCCCCGGGTTCTCCACAGAGAGTAGTATTGTCCCCTAGGGGCAATTAGAAAAGAGTGGGGTTGTTTTGGTGTCACGATGCCTAGGCATGCTACTGGCATTTAATAGGCAGGGCCACTAGGCACGGTGGCTCACGCCTATAATCCCAGCACTTTGGGAGGCTGAGGCGGGAGAATCACTTGAGGCCAGGAGTTCGAGACCAGCCCGGGCAACACAGTAAGATCCAGGGTAACTGCAAAAAATTTTAAAATTAGCCAGGCATGGTGGCAGGTGCCTGTAGTCCTAGATACTTGGGAGCCTGAGGCAAGGAGGACCCCTTAAGCCCAGGAGTTCAAGGCCGCAGTGAGCTGTGATCGATTTAGTTTCAAATACTAGAAAATCCCCCA
>NW_012150175.1:273743-318123 GCF_000956105.1 Propithecus coquereli
TGCAAGAGAAGAATTTGGGCTGAGGGAATAACTATATGGGGACAGCACTACCCATCCTGCTGACTAAGGCAGGTGTGATCTTTGTCAATATGGGGAATTTTTCTGATGAAAATAAGCCCAGGAAGGCAGAAAAGCCCCCTCTAGAGACTAAGGCCATGATTGCTATTTCTCTAGGAGTAAAGTCACTGTCACTCATTCTTTGTGTAAGCTTTTGGTTGTGGTATTCCTGGTAATTCAGGCCAGTTTTCCACTGAGGACAATGAAAGGGAGTGACCCAAAAAATTAGAAAAACATCTTCTTGAAAACACCAAAGATCACATAGTACTGAGGAATTGCTGCGCTAAGGCCTGGGAGAAGACAAGAATCCAGACAGATAAGTCCAGCCTACGAAGCTGCTTTTGTCCAAACGACATTTGCTTGCCTGGGAGAAACAAATACGGGAGCAGGGCTGTGCTTTGGGCATCGCTCTGAGGGCTGGAAGGAAAGAGGTGAAAACCCAGAGCTTGTTGAAGGTGGGAATGCTGAAAACCCATGCTCTGTGCAAAACTGAGGCTACGCACCCTGGATGGGGTACAGGGCAGGCAGGGAAGGAACCTAATATAAATGAGCCCTCACACAGACTTACACCCTGGTTTCTTACCAGGAAATAACTAGTCTTGAAATTGAATTGTGACAGTTCTGAACGTTAACACTCCCAATCATTTGGCTGAAGCCAATAAAAATGCTCTCTGGATTTTGAATCCTAGGCTTCAAGATATTATTCCACAATTCATGACTAGAATAAAAGAAACAATAGACAAAAGAGAGGCCCAAAAGTACACAAAATATTAGTTTTATTAGACACAAACTAAAAACAACTATGCTGACTGTGTTCAAAAAACTAAAATTCTAAGCTTAAACATAATTGACAGGGAACTAGAGACTATAAAAAATGACGTAGCAGACTTGAAAAAGAACTGAACAGAAATTCTAGCTCTGAAAAAAAAAATAAAATCGGGATCTAAAGGGATGGGGTTAATAGCAGATTAGATATAGCTGAAGAGAGAATTAGTGAACTGGAAGTTAAGTCTGAAGAAACTATCCAGAATGTAACACAAAGAGATTAAAGATAGAAAATACAGAAGCGAAAGTAAAAGATATAGAAGATAGAGAAGGTTCATCAGACTTTTAATAGAAGATCCAGAAGGAGAGAAGAAAAAGCATGTGGCAGAACTGGGATGTAGAGTGAGAACTGAGAAATAGAATGCTTTTGCCTGGGAGGTGTAACTTTTAATTTCATTTTGTTTTTTTAAGAGACAGGTCTCACTCTGTCGCCCAGTCTGGTCTTGAACTCCCAGCCTCAAGTGATCCTCCCGCCTCAGCCTCTCAAAATGCTGAGACTACAGGCGTGAGCCACCATGCCCGGCTGCAACTTTTGTTTAAACATGAAATATTTTACTGAATCTGAACAATATCTTTAAAATTGATACT
Source organism: Propithecus coquereli (assembly GCF_000956105.1). Taxonomy (NCBI): domain Eukaryota; kingdom Metazoa; phylum Chordata; class Mammalia; order Primates; family Indriidae; genus Propithecus; species Propithecus coquereli. The sequence continues at coordinate 275,214 of NW_012150175.1, forward strand.
TCCTTTATGTTTGTTTCAAAGCTAAAGAACAAGTTATGAAAATAATTACTGATTATTACATGATTATTAGTGAAAATAATTTTGTCATATCGATCATTCTAAGATGGCCTCCAAGATTCCAGCCCCCTGGTGTGTACATCCCTGCACCATCCCCTCTCCCTGGGTGTGGGCAGGACCAGGGGGTGAAATGGGATATTACAATCCATTGACTTTGAGTTAATCAGAAGAGAGGTTAGCCTGGGAGGGTCTGGCCTAACTGGGTGGCCCTTTTAAAGATGGTGATGGGCCAGAGAGCTCTCTCCAGCTGGCCTTGAAGATGCAGCCTCCACGAAATTACAGCTGCCAGGAAATTAATTCTGCTGAAACCACATGAGTTTGGAAGAAGCCCCCAAGGCTCAGATGACCCTACCTGCCCCCTCCAACACCTGGATTGCAGCTTTGTGAGACCCTGAGCAGAGGACCCAGCTAACCTGTGCCTGGACTCCCAACCCATGGAAACTGTGAGGTAATAAATCTGTGTTGTTTTAAACCACTGAACTTGTGGTCATTTGTTACAGCAGCAATAGAAACCAGTTCACGGCTGTTTAAGGCCTCACGCTGGCAAGGGCAGAGCCAGGATTAACACATCACAGTCCTTGCACTATGCAGGAATCCTTATCACTGCTTTGCGGATGCCAAAATAGAAAGGTGAAGTGTCTTAGCCAAGGTGACACAGTTGGTGAGTGACTGAGCCAGGCCAGGAGCCAGGGCCTCCAGCGGGTTTGCTCCACGACGATCCTGCAGGTGTCCGGCGGGCTAACCCCTCCCTGCTCTCACTGTGAGGTCCTTATGGGGATGCAGGGTGACTTCTGGTGACAGTAGGAGCCCACGGCTGAGAAGCGCTTGCAGAGGAGGCAGTCCCCATTCACAGACTCGCACCGCCCCATCCCACCTGGTAAACTAGGTGAGCGAGTGAGGGTCCCCAGGTACTGCCTATCTCAGCCTCCTGTTTACTTCCTGTACACACTGAATCCACTAGCACCTGCTCTCTTCTCCTCTGTATGCCTGGCACACAGTAGGCACTCCATGACTTTGCAGAATGGATCGTGGAGTAAAACGTGATGACTTCTGTTCCTCCTCTAGATCGCAGGCAAGGCAGAGGTGAGATCTGAGATCTCGGGCCCAGGAAACTCCATCCCTTCTCTTTCTTGCCCAGGTCTCTAAGGAATTGAGACTGTCTTTTTGCGGGGAGGTCTAGGATGCAGCCCCCACCGTTGCCAGCTCTGCTCCAAGTCACCCAGTCCAGCCAGCCTCTGGGCTGAGTCCAGGACAAGAGCACCCCTTGCCAGGCGGTCTCCTCACCTGGAGCCTCCAGCGTTCCCAGATACAGCACCTGCTCCCTCTGCTGGTGGAAGCAGACAAATGCGTGCTGGGAAGGCAGAAGGGAAGGGCCACGGGGAGCTCCCAGCCCGGATCCCCTGAGCCTATGAAGACGCAGGTGGGGAGGGCTGGGGGGAGTTGGTAGCCTGGCCTGAGTCCTGCCGCAGTGAGGGGCTCCTGCGCTGAGGGGTGCGGGCCTGGCCTCAGCCTGCTCACAGGGCTGGCAAAGCAGCTACATGCCTCAGATGTTCTGTCTTTGCTGAGCAAGGTCTGGATTGGGGTCCCCAGCCAGGAAGGGGGACATTGCTTCCAGCAAGAGAACATTCTACTCAGAGAGAGGGCAGCCCTCTATCGGCCCAGCTTGCGAGCCACCTGGCCCATCCCATCATAACAGCCAGCACTGCACGCCTACTGCATACATACCTCATCTAATCCTTGCAGCCGTCCTGCCGGCGGATCATATTGCTTCTAACACACAGATGAGGAAACTGAGGCACAAAGCAAATGGTGGAGTCAGAACTCGAACCCAGGTCTGTGTGGCTCTGAGAGTCCCTGCTCTGCCTGTGCCCTGTGCCTCGTGCATTACTTTTAATCCAACAGCCAAGGAGGTCCCTTACCCCAGCTGGTCCTGAGTGGCTTCCAAGCCAAGGCTGGCTTGGCTGTGACAGAAGCTGGGAAGTGCCTGGTGTGGTGGGAATGGCCAGGCTCTGGGACCCGACAGCCCCGACCAATACTTGATGTCAACCGCATGAGAGATCCTGAGTCAGAACCACCCAGCTAAGACACTTGAATTCCTGATCCACAGAATTCTTCATTATTATTATAATTATTTATTATATGATTGTGAGATCATAAATGTTGGTCATTTTAAATGTGTTGCTTATTGGTTATGAAACTATAACACACTGTATAACCGGCATCCTTGGGCGGCAATTGCTGAGGCTCAGCTGCCCCATCTCTGCCATAGCTGCGGTCACGGAGAATGTGCACTGAACAGGAAAGAAGTAAGAACTAATATTCACTGAGCACTTGCCATCTGCCAGGCATCGAGCTAAGCACTCTACATTCACCTTCCTAGCAACTCTTCCCAAAAATGACAAGGTAGAGGCTGTCATCATGCCCACTGTACAGATGGGGAAACTGAGGTGCCAGAGGTTGGGTAACCCACCCGAGATTACACAGGGCAGTAGCAGAGCTAGGATTTGAATTAAACGCCACAACTCCAGCGCCTTGGTGCTTAGCCAGTGTGTGGCATGGTCCCCTGAAGTGCACAGTGGCTCCAGGGCCCATTCCCTGCCCTGTCCCCCCAGGCCCTCCCACCGCCACCACCCATTTGCTCTCCTGGGAGGGTGACTAAGACAGGTCCTGGGACAAATCCAATCCAGCCCATTGTCCCTTAGTCAGGGGGCACCTCTGCCCACACACACCCTCTGTTGCTCTCCCTGCTGACTTGTTGAGTCTGCCCTTCGTCTACCCCAGTGCTGGTCACTGAGCACCTCTAAAGTGTAAGGGTCCTTTGTGTCATCTAGTCCAATCCCTGTCTCCCCTGCCCATTTTTTTCAGATGTAGAAACAGAGGCCAAGAGAAGTGCGGTGAGTTAGCTAAGGACACAGGCAACTGCAAGGGCACTGAGGCCAGAGCCCAGGCCGCCTGGCTCCTCGCATCCCAGCCTGCCTGCTGCCCTCCCAGCACGCCGCTGCTCCAGCGCCCGCCATAGGCCCCACCCACCCAATCCAGGTACCTGGGAACGGCACCTGGGCCAAACTTCCCAGCAACCTCCACTGGCCCAGCCCCCGAGGGGACCGGAGGAGGGGGCTTATCTCCACCTGGGATGCAGTGTTGTCTCACCCCACCCCCAGCCCTCCCTGCCAGGCAGCCTTGATTAATGGGCCAGTGCTATCTTATCTCCCAGCTGCAGTGGTTAGGGGTTGATGGGAGGTGGCAGGGCCTGGTCAGAACACACTCTGCCCCCCACACCAACCTAACAGCTCCACAGGAGGGTGCGGAGCAGGAGCAGAGGTTTCCGAATTGGGCTGTTCTCCAGCCGCCAACTTCCTCTCCCACCTGAACTGGCTGAGCCACCGCAAAATATGTAAAGCACGAGGACAGGGTCCAGTACTTAACAGTGACTCAATAAATGGCAGCCGCCGTCACTGTTGCTAGTTCTTGGAGTCCTTGGGCCAGAGCCTGCCCTGAGGTTGAGCTGTTGCTAGACAAAAGCAAGATCCCTGCACAGCCCATGGGGTATAACTAGGAAGTTGCCTCCCCACTCCTGCCTCAGGTGTCCCCTCTGTAAAACAGGCACATGTTTGGGACTTGACAATGGCGTTGTAGATCTGATTTTCTTTTACATTATTTTACTTAGTAACCTGAGGGCGGGCTTAGGGACCTCTCCAGCTGTGAGGCTTTCGCAAATCCCTTCCCACTCAGCGTTCCCATCTGTACGGGGTGTAGCAATCTCCACACTGCCCTCCACACGGCGTTGTGGGATGAGATAACTTCTGGAAAGCCCTGCAGGGACTATTCCATGTCATACCGGAGCATGGGCTTTGGGATCCCAGAGGGAGTCAGACACCAAACTCGGACCAAGGGGTCGATGTTGTGTATTTCTACTCACAGGGTCAACCCCGAAATCCAGCTCAGTCTGGGAGAGAAAGGATGCCTGAGTCAAGGCCCTCCCAAGGCCGGGGCTGAAGGAGGCCACAATGTCCCTCTGTGCCCTGGATGGTCCCGGGCTACTCCTCTTGCCCAGGTGAGGTAACTCCTAGTGTTAATAGCGCCACTTTCACTCTCCAAAGTGTCCCTGTTTGGACAATAAGTTATATAGTCCCTGGGTTGAAGGAACAAGGTTTTGTCCTTCCCTCGGGGACTGTGGGACTGCATCTGACCTTGAGCAAGTGGCCAGCATGTCTGAAGTGGGGCAGGTAGCTCTGCCCGGGCTACAAGGGCCCAGACTCAGAGCGCCGTGCCTGGGCTCGGTCACCACTGAGGGACCAGAGGACGCCCACCCGCCCTTCCCTAGCTTTCTAGAGAAGCATGGTCACCACACAGGGGCAGGAAGACAGGAAGAGGAATGCGTGGCAGGGTGGGGAGAGGTAGAAAGGGAGGGAAGAACCAGGGAGGGGTGGACTTTCAGATGAATAAATAAGAATGAATGAATTGGAAGAGAGAGGGAGGAGAGAGAAATGCATGAATGGATAAAAGGGGAGAATGGGTGAATGGAAAAAAGGAGGGATGGAAGGATGTTGAAAGGAGGATGAAGAGATGGACAGACAGATGGACGGAGGGAGGGATGAGGAGAGCTGGATGTCAGTCCTGCGGGCCCTTCCCCCATCCCTCTGGCAGGGCACAGCAAATAGGGAGCCCAGCGAGGACTCTGCTTCCAGAAGGACACACAGACTGATTCCCTGGGGCCCCAAGGAGCCCGGCTTCCCTCCCCCACTGCAGAGACACTCCTAGGACCACCCCGTCCCCTCTGCCCTCCTGGCCCCTTGCCACTGCCCCTTCCCCAAGGGCAAAGGGCAGCACAGCCAAGGAAAGCTATCTGCTATCAGCCCCGTTTTAACCAGCGCTGTTTACTCTGGGTCGGCAATTAACCGAGTCCCCTTCCCAGATCAATTAATAGTGGGGACCCACAGAGGGCACCGGGAGCCGGACGGGCCAGGTTACTCATTGACGAACCCGGGGAATCGGTGGGCACTACTCCTAATCCTGCTCCGGGGGTCCCATCAGCCACCCCTTCCCGACTCAGAGAGGCACCCAGGTCCCGGGAGCCCTTCGCTCAGAAAGGCTGGCATGAGATGCAACCGGAAAGCGCTTCCTCGAGCTGTGCGCTGTGTGTGTGCCGCTGGGGTCCCGGTCTGCCTTCCCCGGCCAGCTCCGGGATCGGATCGGGCTGCAGAGACCGCGTAGCCCAGTGGTGAAGCTCACGGGCCTCAGAAGGTTCGCAGACCCTTCTCTCCCCACCTACCAGCTGTGTGACCTTGAGCGAGTTACCTCATCACTCTGGGCCTCTGTCTCCCGCTCTCTAGATCAGGGATGACGGCAGGACAGACCTACGGCACAGGGTGGCTGCGAGGATTCAGTGAGTTAACATATACAGTACACGTGGCCCCAGATCGTGCTAGATGCGTGTCAGCCATTGGCCAAAGCTTTGGGCTGCTTTGGGGAACTGGGACACCCTTCTCAGTCATCCGTTCTCTAGCTCCTTCTACCCTCCCATGGGGATCCCTCAGGTACCAGCAGACACTGGGAGGCCTCACTGCCCAGAAGGTGCCAGAGCTTCCTGGTTGTCCAGCACACTAGCCACCAGCCACATGTAGTTATTTAAACTTAAATTAATTAAAATGAACTAAAATGAAGCAATTAAAAAGGAATGCATGGCCAGGTGCGGTGGCTCATGTCTGTAATCCCAGAATTTTGGGAGGCTGAGGTGGGAGAATTACTTGAGGCCAAGAGTTCAAGACTGCCCTGGGTAACATAGCGAGATCCATCTCTACAAAAAAAAATTTTTAATTAAAAAAAATGCAGGCCAGGGACAGTGGCTCATGCCTATAATCCCAGCACTTTGGGAGGCCAAGGTGGAAGGATCCCTTGAGCCCACAAGTTCAAGACTAGTCCAAGCAACATAGTGAGACCCCATCTCTATAAAACAAAATTTAAAAATTATCTGGGCATGGTGGTGTGTGCCTGTAGTCCCAGCTACCCAGGAGGCTGAGGCGGGAAGATTGCTTGAGCCCAGGAGTTGAGAGTTATAGTGAGCTATGACGCCACTGCACTCCAGCCTGGGCAACCAAGCGAGACCCTGTCTCTAAGAAAAAAAAAGGGGGGGGAATGCTTGCTACAATATGGAAGAACCTAGAAAACATTATGTTAAGTGAAAGAAGCCAGACACAAAAGGTCATATACTGTATGACTGCATTTATATGAAATGCCCAGAACAGACAAAGCCAGAGAGACAGAAACTATTGTGGTGGCTGCCAAGGGCTGGGGGAAGCGGGGGATAGAGAACAACTGCTTAATGTGTCCAGGGTTTCTTTGGGGGCTGACAAAAATGCTTTACAACTAGATAGAAGTGACACTTGCATAACATTGTGAATATACTAAATGCCGTTGAATTGTTCACTTTTAGATGGTTAATTTTATGTTATGTGAGTTTCGCCTCACTAAACAAATTTAAAATCCAGTTCCTCAGTAGCACTAGGCACATTTCGAGTGCTCAGTAGCCACGTGTGGAGAGCACAGATATGAAACCTCTCCATCATCGCAGAGATTCTACCAAACAACACTGCCAGACACACTTGACCTCCAGGTAGTCAAATGATTATAGCGATAAAACCTCTTCACATACATCTCACCTGATGCTCTCACCAGGATGGCATTATCATTTTCCTCTAAGAGGTGGAGAAATTGGGACCCAGAAAGGGGAAATGCAACCCCGCAGTGGCACAAGAAGTGGCAGGCCAGGGACTCACACTGGGTCCAAGGTCCTTTCTCTGAGCGTGGCCAGGACGGTGTTACCCAACTCCTGTCTGCCCGTCTGGCTCTTCTGCCCACACTCTGACTCCTGGTTTCCTATCAGATCTGCTTTCCCCCAGTAGAGCCCTGGCACCAGTTTAAAGTAGAAAAGGGTGTGAAAGTGTGTGGTCTGGAAGTCAAAGGGTGCTCAGTTCCCGTTTGCAGACAGTGTGGGGAAGAGAACTTATTGCCAAGTGATTTGGAATTTGCGCAAAAATTCCAGGAAGCCAGAGGCTGGGTAATGTGAGCTGAGGGAAGAATGCACCCTTCCCTGACCCCAAGCAGCCTCGCCACAGAACTAGGTCAAGAGGGCACAGACCTCTTTGTCTCCATCGGACCCTGAGCTGGCCTCAGAGCCCCCCAGGGAGGGTTGGGGAGTGGCAAATCTCAGGCTTTTTTAGTTTTCTTGACTTTGGCACAATCTTGACTCGTGGGGTGATGGGAAAATCATGGGATGTTGGGTGAGTCAGAGCTTTGTTCAAATCCAGCTCCATCACTTACTGCCTGGGAGATCTTGAGTAAGTCAACCTCTCTGAGCCTCAGTTTCCTCATCTGTGAAATGGGGACTATGCATGCATGCCTCCCCGGTTGCTGTGAGGATGAAACAAGAGAGCAGCTGTGACTCCCAAACACCCCGTAAAGATAAGGTATCCTCCCCAGGACCCCAGCAGTTCTCAGATCCATGGGATCTTTCCTTAAGCACGAACCTCTGGGTGGTCTTAAGACTCAGGTTCTCGTTGATAATACTAATAACAGCACCACTCACCCAGGGGCGATTATGAAAACCCAGACAGAGCACGGGCTGGCTGCCCTCCCTGTGCTCAGCGTGAGAGAGAAGGGTCAGATCAGGACACCCCCACTGTGTGACCTTGGGCAGGCTACTCAATTACCTCTGATTCTCATCTGTAAACGGGCTGATAATAATGGCAGGTGTCTCACGGCATTGTCAAGAGGGTTAAATGAGATGATAAGGCACTTAGAGCAGGGCCCGGACACACAAATGTCAGTTAACACCATTATTAGTCACAGCCCTGAGCTGGGTGCTGGGGCAGATAAAATGGACATGAACCCAACGACGACCCCAGGCAGAGGGGGACAGGGAATAAGACAGGACAGAGGAGGGAATTCCAGGATGTGTGGAGCTTCCAGAAGGAGAGAGTTCTCATTTCAGCCTGCAGGAGGCCCAGCAGCAGGGCCCTGGAGAGAGGCAGTGGCCTGTATGGGGCCGGAGAGGCAGGGGCCAGGCGGGGAGCAGGCACAGCCCCCGCCCGAGCCACCATTTCTCATCCTGGTCTGCACTCCGCTGCGTCGAAGTCGCGTGGGAGGGAGATGCGTTGAACCGAATCTCTGCAGGCGGCACCGCAATATTTGCAATATTAGGTTTGGGAACCCCTCTCCTCTCCTGGCTGTGGGGTGTGCCAAGTCAGCCAGCTTGGTCCAGGTAGGCCCAGGAGGCCAAGGACAAGTCACAGCCACAGGAAGTTAATCCCCAAATCGCATCTGCCCATCATGCCTCTTAGAATTAAACAAAAGCACACACCATGTGGGGTAAGGAGTGCCAACTGGTACGGCACAGACACGGCTCAATTTCAGCAGAAGTCCAACCAATCTGAGTAGACGCCCGGCCAACAGAACACCCAGAACGGCCAAATAGCGCCCACCAGCTGCAGAGAAGCCCTGCCAGCAGTGTGAGGACCTGGGGAACGTGCACACTGGGCAGGGGCCGCAGGGCAGGGGAGTGCCTGGTGGGTGGGGCTCTGAGCCCTGAACCAGCCCTGCCGGCACTTGCCCCTTTCATGTGTTTATCTGTTGAGTCCCCACTCACCACATCATTTGGAAACAGGATCGCTCAAAGCATTGACCTATCAGTGCTTCTCAACGGGGCTCTAGCAGCATTTGGGCAGGACGATCCTTGCTCCTGCAGGGCTGTGCTGGACATGGCAGGAATTTGGCAGCCCCAGCCCCTGCCCACCGAGTGCCAGACAGCCCCAGTCGTCCTGACGGCCAAGCCCACACCAGCCGGGTGGGCTACCCACGGGGGAAAGCACTTCTAGCTCAGTTCCCACTTGTGCAGTGGAGACCCAAGAAGCAGAGCAACCGGCCAAGCAGCAGGGGTGGAGTTGAACACAGGGGAGCTACAGGAAGTGGGCGGAGCCCAGGTTTCCCAGAAAGAGGCAGAGGGGACGTGGGGCGCCCTTTCAGAGAGCCCTGTGTGAACATCCCTGCCCTAAACTGCCAGCTGGAAGAACTAGGACCCAGTAGCCCTACTGGGGCCTGAACTCTCAGCCTCCAGCACAGAGGAGCCATTCTGGGGCCAGGCGGGGAAGCCAGGACCACATCGGTGGCCCCGAGGGCAAGTGTCCAGCCGTTCCCAGGCTGTGGCCCCAGCTCCCTCCCAGCAGAGGACAATTGCTCCATTGGCTGGGGTGGGGGAGAAGAGGATCAGTCAACTACTTCCTTACCCGGAGAGCTGAGGGCTTTTCCCGGGCAGCACCCACTCCTTAATGAGGCCATTGTCAGCTCAGGATTCCCCGGCACTCCTGCCCTGGGCTTCCCCTCCACAGCCCTGCCCTGGGTCCTCCCCAGGGGGTCCGGACTTCCTCCCCTGCACCCCCAGCACAAAGCACCCTGAGGCCCCTCTGACCTGTTGTCCCCTTGCTAGGCAGTCGGTTCCCCCTCCCAGCCTCTGTTTTTTATATTAATCAGAGATGCATGGGCTGCCAATCGACTTCTGTTCAGCATGAGAGAAGTTCTGTCCTGAGAGCATGTAATTCCAGCCAACAGCAAAGAAATCTGCTGTTTTATTTACGGGCAAATGAACCATTCTGTGTTGATTTGGGGAAACATGGAGAATAGTTTATGAACCTTTAGTACTGCCTTTGCAGGCCCTGGGTGGTCAGGATAGCGGATAGAAGATAGTTTCAGCTGCAACATTTTATAAATCTGGGGTCCCCAGGGCCTCACATAGCCATAGCCAGGCCTGAGAGAGTGGGGGCCTGCACCATCCACCTCCGGTGATTGTGCAAAACCCTTTGACTACTTAACACTAGCAGGGGTTTTGTTTTGTTTTGTTTTTCGTGGACCACCTCCATAACAAATTTTTTTTTTCGAGACAGGGTCTCGCTCTGTCTCCCAGGCTGAAGTGCAGTGGTGTCATCATAGCTCACTGCAACCTCGAATTCCTGGGCTCAAGCAATCCTCCCCCCTCAGCCTCCTAAGTAGCTGGGACCACAGGTACACACCACCACGTCCAGCTAATTTTTCTATTTTTTTTAGAGATGGGGTCTCACTATGTTGCCCAGGCTGGTCTCAAACTCCCGACCTCAAGCTATCCTCCCACCTTGGCCTCCTAAAGTGCTAGGATTACAGGTGTGAGCCACTGTACCCAGTCAACAATATCAGTTTTATACATCTTCAAGTACTTCTCATTTAATCTTCCCAACAAATCTGCAAAGAAATCCTTCCCATCCCTGTTGTGCAGGTGGGGAAGCTGAAGCAGGGGGAGTCACACCTTATCCGAGTTCCCACAGCCCGGAGATGGTAGAGGCAAAAGCCTAACAGGCATCGGCTCCTTTGACTCTGCATCCAGTGCTCTTCCCACTTTCCACAAAGAGGATGCTCTGGAGCACCTCTCCACCCCCTGCCAGGGAGTCACCTGGTTGTGATTACAAGCTATCTGTGTATTTGTTTATCGGCTGGCTTTCCCTCCAGACTGTGAGCTCTCTAAGGGCAGAGACCCAGCTGACATGGTCACTCCTGCTACAGCCTCGGTGACTTGAGTCTCATGGAAGAGTCTGCTCCCCTAGGGCCCTCGTCCCCTGCAAGGCAGTCTGGGCCAGTGTTCGGCCAGATGGCACTCCCCCCAGTTACTTCTCACATCCACAGAAGGAAGTCCTGGCTCTGCTTCTTGGCTGTGTGACTCTGGGGAAATGACTGGCCCTCTCTGAGCCTCAGTTTACTCACATAAAATGGGGATAATAAGGCCTCTCTCACAGTGCTATTGGGATAATAAAATGAAATAATATAGGGGAAAGCACAGAGCATACCAGGCACCTAGGAAGTCCGAAACAAGTACTCAAGACAGGAAGGATTTAAGCAATTTTTAAAACTAACTCTAACCTTCTCAATAATCCATAAGGAATTATAGTTTTTAATATCCCCATTTTACAGATGAGGAAACTGAAGCACGGAGAGGTTTAAGTGGCATTGCTGAAATTAGAACCCAGTCTGGCTCCAGGGTTCATGCTCTTCACCAGAACATGTGACTGCCTCTCTGATGTCCTTCTAGCCAGGGTCGCCTACTAGCCACAGCCTAGGGACTGCAGGCGCGCTGGGAACCCAGAGAGAAGGGAGCACGATTCCACCTTCTCCCCACTCACAGCCCTTCTAGAGAATGCCAGCGCTGTCCATCCCATCACGCTTGCATCTGCACTTCCAACCGGCATGCTTACCACTGGACCAAGCCCCGGACCCAAGAGAAGCCTGGCCTCTGCCTTTGTTCTCCGAGCCCTGTGAGATCCAGGACAACCTGAAGAGCCTGTCAGTGGCCAGACTCACGGAAGGAAAGACTGAGGCTCGCCCACCTGGCCACTTGATTTGGTGGCCAGTGAGCCCAGCTCCAGCCCCGCTACGGCCAGCCCCCACTGCTGGGAGGGGTGCCCGGCGACCCTGAGCAGGCCTGCCGGAACTGCAGGCTAGAGCACAGGCTGCACAGCAGAGAGGCCCTGCACAGCTGGGGGCCCCTGGGACAGATGTTGACTTTACTATTGACGAAGCCAAAAGGCTGGAAAGTAAAACAGTGCTGGAGGTGTGGTAGGAAGAGCTCTAGACTGGGAGTCAGGAAGGCCAATTTTTAGTTTCCTCTTACAGAAAATGGTGGGGACAGTAGGTCCCGGCCAGCACTGATAGTTCTATTAATTACACAGACCACTCACCCCGGCTGTTTAACGAGCACTCAACAGTAGCTTCTATGAAGACAGTGTCCCGGCAGGGGAGCCCTGAGATTGTAAAGGACAGATGATTCCAGGAGACTAAAATAATGACAAGACTCTGTCCTACCACTTCAGGTACCCCAGCCTGTGCTGGCAGGACCTCCTCACAGCCCGGGGACAGGAGAGGTGACAGGGACCCTGGGGGCCTCCTTCTATTCCTCAGCCCCCCCTCAGGCCAAGGACACGTCAACCTCAACACTGTCATCATACCAAGCCCCTTCCCTTTCATTATCTCATTCGATCCTCAAGACAACCCCACGATGGATCACGCAGGGCAAAGTGGTCCTCTCTATTTCACAGATTCGGCAACTGAGACTCAGGGGGCGGGAGGGGCTCGCTAGCCAACTAAAGATGCATAACTCAGATCTTTTCAATCCAAGTTTGGTGCCCTCTCCACTGTCCGTAAGGCCTTGTAAGGAGGCACGAATGGGGAGGCGGCGTGGACTTCCTGGCCCATGGCTCTGTTATGGCACTGATCACACAGTTACAAATACAGGGCACTCTGCGGGTGCTTCTCTCATCCTCTCATTCATTATGTCAATGAGTCTTCACTAACATCCAGGAAGTAGATGCTATTAACTCCATTTTACAGATGAACAAACTGAGGCTCAAAGTCCAACATACACATGCCCCCAAGGACACACAACTAGGAAGTACTCAGAATTCACCACAGACCAGTCTGACTCCAAAGTCCAGACTCTTCCTGCTATACTATATTACCTCTGTGCGTCTGTGTTCTCCACTCAGACGAGAACCAAAGCTTTTTCATGTCTATGCCTGGCCCACACAGGTTCTAGTTAATGTTGGTTCATGGAATCATTATTCCCAAATCCTAAAGCATTAAAAGGAACAAAGAAGGATATTTCATGCAAATAGAAGTTACAATCCAACCAGAGGGTATAACAATCATGAAACGCTATGCTCCTAACAACAGAGCATCAAAGTATATGAAGCAGAAACTGATTTTTTAAAAAAAGGAAAAATTCACAAACCCGCAAGCACAGTAGATTTCGTATACCTATATCAGAAAGCGACACATGAAGCAGGCTAACAGTTCTCAAACATTTTGGTCTCAGAACCTCTTTGTATTCTTCAAAACTGAGAACCACAAAGACCTTTTGTTTATGTGGATTTGCATATATATCACTGTTCATCATATGAAGAAAATTTTGTTTATTTATTAATTCATTTAAAATAATAATAAATCATTATATGTTAACATAAATTATGAAAAATAATTACATTTTCCAAAACAATTTTACTGAGAAGAGTGGCACTGTTTTACAATTTAGCAAATCTCTTTAATGTCTGGTTTAATAGAAACACCTGGATTCTCATATCTGCTTCTGCATCCAATCTGTTGCCATATGTTGTTTTGGTGGAAGTATATGAAGAAAATTTGGCCTCACACAGAAATGTAGTTAGGAAAGGGAGGAGTATTTTAATGGCCTTCTCAGTTAATTGTAGATATTCTTCTTCGATACTACTCCAAAAGTTGGCATGTAGTAGTAGCTTCTTAAATGTTCATTGCAATATAGAATCTGAAACCGTATCAACAAGCTTCTCTGACTGTATTACCTTAAAATCTCCTGGTCTATCTTGTACTTTGAATGACATTTGAATTATGTGCAATTTTGACCTTATATACCACGGAAAGGGTCTTGGGGACTCCCTGGGGAACCCTGACCCCACACTGAGTACCACTGAAATAGACAATAAAAAAAGTAGACAATTGTAGAATTTGATAACATAACTAGCAAGTTTGATCTAAGAGATATCTATATAGAACAAACCATAAATACACATTCTTTTGAATAAATGGTCCCCTCCATCAGCTGGAGGAAAGGTCTGGACAGACTGCAGATGCCACAAGATGGACAGATGCCCAGCATGCCAGGTGTTCCACCCAGCTGCCAGGGCCTGGTCCAGTCTCATCAAGAAGGGGCACCACATCAGAGCACAGCCTCTGTCGGGACTGCAGACCACAGAGAGAGAGAGAGAGAGAGAGGAGAGCCCCTGACGACTGCCCCAAGGCACAACCCTCATCTGGGCTTGGTTTCTGTGAAGAGCTTCCCTCCTTGCTCTCACCACAGGGTCCTATGTCAGGGAGCCTCCGAGAGTCCCCCAAGACGGAGTTGCCAGGTAAAGACTGTCCATCCTCCTCTTCCAGGGGGCTTCCAGCCTGGCCCCACTGCCCTTTCGAGCCCCCGGAGCTGTCAGGTTTAGACTCATTTGGCTTTCTGGCCACGTGCAGCTCTTACATAAGCAGCAGCGGGAACAAAGCCTGCTCTGTCCAGGCCAGGCACTGGGACGCCAAGAACAGCACAGCCGGCCAGCTGCCCAAGGAGCCAGCACCTTGCACAACCACCTGGGGGGTTCCAACACCGCTGCCAGTGCCCATGGCCACACCTCCCCTGGAGGGCAGAAGCCTGCCAAGCCTACAGGGGGGTAGGGGAGTCAGAGTGCAGGGAGCAGAACTGCTGTTCAGAGCCCAAAACCGGAGCCAGGGACAAGGTGTCCCAAGGGGGCTTTCAGAACACACACCACATTTTTATCCCCAAATCGCACATCCCTTGGGGGTCTAACATTCCCAGGTGCTCACTGCATGCTGGCACTGTGCAGGGGGCTTTCTTTCCTGCGGAAGTTCCATTTTACAAAGATGGAAATCGAAGGTCAAAATGGTTAAGTACTGGCCTAAGGTCACCCAGCTAGTAAGTGGCCAGGATTTGAACCTGGCTCTATCTGCCTGCAGAGTCCAGGCTCTTGCACCATTACGGAACTATGCCTGGCCCTGCCAAGGCCAGTCCTTCACTTTCTGAGTGGTCATCTGCAGAACCTCTCCATGCTGTGGGCTGGGACAGGGAGCAGGGGAAGAGAAAGCCCCAGCTGCTCTACCTAGACCCAACCAGGTCATCTGGTCATCAAACACATCCTGCCCCACCCCTGGGGCTCTATCTGCTGAATCTTCTTCTGCCTCCTCTGCCTGACTTATGCCCGTTTCTCACGACCAGATCAGATGAAGCAGGGCCATGTCTTCTGCACCTCCGTGTCCCCATGGACACCCCGCCCCATGCCTTGCACACAGTAGGCGCTCCATGCATGTTCACTGAATATTAAGGAGTGGTGCCTCACCCCTCTCCACTACCACTGCAAGGACAGACCTACGGGAAGACAGGAGCCCTGAAAATATTGGGGGGCAGGGAGATAAAGGGAGGAGTGGAGGGGGCAAGTGCGCCAGCCCTCCTGCCTCCCAGCCCTCCTATGAGACACCTCCCCAGGGCACCCTCCCCACCAACGGCTGGGAGGTCAGGTGTCAGGCTAGACTCTCAGGAAGGAGCCCCCCTCCCTGCCACCCCGCCAAGCCTCTTGTCCAAGTTCTTCTCCCAGGAAAGCCAACAAAAGGTGGGACCCAGACAGGAGAAAAAGGCACCAAGCATGGGGTTCCCGAAAGTCACCTCTGCTCTGCTGCTGCCCTGTGTGCCCTCCTCAGAGACACTGTCACTTCCTTCTCCTCCCACAGCATTTCCTACCCCAGGTTGAAATTTATCCTCCAGCAGGAAGCTCTGGCCTTTGGAGTCCAACACCTGGATTTGAATCCTGGTCCCTTCACCTATGAGCTGGGTGACCAAGAGCCGATTACTTCGCCTCTCTGAGCCCGCCCCCCATAGCCATTAGGCCTACAGACTCAGAATCCAGACCTGGTTGTTTTTGGGCTCTGACTCTGGAATCCAGGGTCAAATCCTGGCTCTAATCCTTACTTAACCTCTCTTTGCCTCAGTATCTTTATCTGTAAAGTGGGGGTAATAATAGTACCTACCCATCTTGTAGCATTATCCTGAGAATTAAATGAGGGGATGTATGCAATGTGCTTAGAACAGTTTTGGCACACCATCAGCGCCCACTAAGTATTAGCCACCACTAGAAACAGTAGTTGATAAGACGTACCTTCCCGTCCCTGGCACTTAATAAGAGCTCACTCAACAGAAGCTCCGATTACCTAGACCGCGCCATCGCTGGACGTGGGTCCCGGGTCATGCCCATCTTTGACTCCCCAGCAGCCAGCACGGTACCCCGCACCAAGCTCGTGAACCCTCGGGACTGAAGTGAGACCTGCCCAGAGGACCTGGGGGTCCAGGAGGTTGAGGGCAGCCAGGAGCCTCCCGCCGGGGAGAAGAGGAACGGAGGTGTCAGGAAGAGAAAACAGAGCGGAGGGGGAAAGGCCGCGGCGGAAGATAAGCAAGTGAAGTGAGCGAGAAAAGGAACAGGAGAGGCTGTGGCGGAGCGCGATAAGGGGCAAGGATGGAGAAGGCGAGGGGCGAGGAAAATGCCAAGGGAGGCGAGAGCGCCGCGGGGAGAAGCGCAAGACGAGGCCGGGCTGCGGCGGGGGAGCCAGGAGCCAAGAGGGGTGCACGGCCCGGCCCGGAGCTGGGCGGGACGCGCGGGCACGGGAGGGGCTGGGGGGCTCCACCCTGCCTCCCCGCCTTGGGGCGGGGGCCGCGCGGCCGGAGATTGGCTGGGGCGCGGGGAGGCCGGGGCCGGAGCCCCGAGGTGGGAGGCGCCAGGATCACTCGGGGCACCCGCGGCGGAGCGAGGGCTGCCACCCACTTGGACGACCTCGGCGGCGGCTGCAGGGGAGCGCCGGGCCTGCGCAGCCATGCGGGCGGCGGCGGGGGGCGCGCGGGCGGCCGCGCTGGCGCTGCTGCTGGGGGCGCTGCACGCGGCGCCGGCGCGCGGCGAGGAGTACGACTACTACGGCTGGCAGGCTGAGCCGCTGCACGGCCGCTCCTACTCCAAGCCGCCGCAGTGCCTCGACATCCCCGCCGACCTGCCGCTCTGCCACACGGTGGGCTACAAGCGCATGCGGCTGCCCAACCTGCTGGAGCACGAGAGCCTGGCCGAGGTGAAGCAGCAGGCGAGCAGCTGGCTGCCGCTGCTGGCCAAGCGCTGCCACTCGGACACGCAGGTCTTCCTCTGCTCGCTCTTCGCGCCCGTGTGCCTCGACCGGCCCATCTACCCGTGCCGCTCGCTGTGCGAGGCCGTGCGCGCCGGCTGCGCGCCGCTCATGGAGGCCTACGGCTTCCCCTGGCCCGAGATGCTGCACTGCCACAAGTTCCCCCTGGACAACGACCTCTGCATCGCTGTGCAGTTCGGGCACCTGCCCGCCACCGCGCCTCCAGGTAGCGCCGCCGCCGCCGCCACCCCCGCGCGCCCCGACGGCCCTGGGTGCTCGAGAGCTGGGCCCCAGCGGGATGCCGCTCCCCCAACCCTTAGCACAGCTCTGCGAGCCCCCGGAGAGGTGCCACCCCCCTGCACACACTCATGCCACCGTCTTCGCTCAGCCCTGAGTCCCGGGAATTGTCCCCCACAGCCTGCCCGCCTTCCACCTCTCCATGGACTGCCAGAGCAGTGTCTCCCTGCCGCTCTGGACCTTCCCACTGGCTCTCCGTTCCTGAACACCCCCGGCGCCCCTCGCAGCGCCCAGCTAACCAAGCGGCTGAATCCCTGGGGTGCCCCCAGTACTGTCCCCCCCCGCAACCTGGGGCGTCCACATAAATGCCTTATCTTTCCCCTCAACCCAAGAATGCTCAGGGTCGCTAAACAATGCTTTTCACCGGAATCCCAGGGCACCAAGACAAGCATCGCCCCTACCCCATGTTGGGACCTTGGAAAGGGAGGAGGGGTGAGGGAAGGGATGTGACAAAGAACTGGGGGCTAAGAGTGCTCCTGGGCTATGGTCTCCCCCCGTTTTCTGCACTTGGAACCCTAACTTCGCCACCCTCTTCCCCAGTGCCCTCTGCTGGGAGTCTTTTGGGTGGGGCTCGGCAAGGCAGAGAGAGCAGATTAGTCAGGCTCTGCTCCCAAAGAGGAGCCCTTAGGCAGTTGCTTAACTTCTCTGAGCCTCAGTTTCCCCATCCATAAAATAGGAAACGATCCCAGGTTCATGAAACCTATGAGATCCTAAGTCCCACCTTCTACCCACACTTCCAGTCCCATTACCCCTGATTTCTCCCTGGTCTCAGCCTCCCCCTCCCTGTGCTGGTCCACACAGCCCTTCCCAGATTGGCTCCACCACCCCTCCCCGTTCCTCTCCCATCTGCTGGGCTCCTTCCAGGGGGCCTGGGCACACAGAGCCACTGCCGGGACGGGACAGACAGCGCACTGAACAGAAAAGCCTTGCTTGGGTGGTTAACACAGAGTCTAAGTAACCCCCCAACACTGAAGCTTCCCAAAGGGATGGCACCACACCCTCTATTCCTGTCCTCCCCACTCCCCCAAAACCCAAGTAGACCCCACAATGCCCCATCCCACCCCCTCCAGGCTAACCTAACTTGCACGGTGTGCCCAGCCTACTCCCTCTCCCAAGAGGCGCTGTTGGGTGGGCGTCCTGTGCCTGGGCAGTGCTGGAAGCAGGGAAACTCCCTGGCCTGGGTGTTGGCCGTTGCCCAGGGAAGCAGGGGAGAGCCAGCTCCAGCAGGGATCCCTGCAGGGTTGCTCCCCTGGTGTTTCTGGAGCCTGTGAGCATGGAAGTCCCAGGCTCTGCACCCCCCGGCCCTGCCCTCCACACTCCCCCACCCTCTTTGAGCCGCCCTTTCCCCAGCGATGGGTGCCCACCTGGAGGCAGAGACATAGGTGAAGCTGTGCAGAGGTCAGGCACTAGGTGGTGGCCTGAGGACCAGGGGTGGCCTGAAGAAGTGTTTGTGTGGCCACTAGATAAAATTCGGAATATTTCATATAAAAATTGAGAGTTTTGGCTTCCCTCAAAAAATCGAAGTTCCGGCCGGGCGCGGTGGCTCACGCCTGTAATCCTAGCACTCTGGGAGGCTGAGGCAGGCAGATCGTTTGAGCTCAAGAGTTCGAGACCAGCCTGAGCAAGAACGAGACCCCGTCTCTACTAAAAAAATAGAAATTAGCTAGACAACTAAAAATATATAGAAATAATTAGCTGGACATGGTGGCGCATGCCTGTCGTCCCAGCTATTCAGGAGGCTGAGGCAGGAGGATCGCTTGAGCCCAGGAGTTTGAGGTTGCTGAGATGCCATGGCACTCTAGCCCGGGCAACAGAGCGAGACTCTGTCTCAGAAAAAAAAAAAAAAAAAATCGAAGTTCTGTTAGCGCTAAGCCGCCCTCGTTGGGAGGAGTGTCCCTCATTTTAGTGAAGGCCCAGCCCTGCCAGCTCCACTCGTTTACCCACCTGCCTGGATCTGTCGGCCTCTGCGTTCCTGGAGAGACCCTGCAAACATCCCACCTTAGCACTAGACCGGGAGTCGCAAAGCCAGGTTCTCACTAACTTTGTAGACTTGGGTAACCACGTCGGGCCTCAGTTTCCTTTTTTCTAAAATAGGAATAATAATACCTACTTCATAGGCTGGGGATTCTATAAAATTTGGAAGACAATGCACATCATGGTGGTAGCTGCCAGGGTCATGGGGCAATAAGTGTGCCTACCTGGCAGTTTTGTCTCTGCACAATCTTGTCTCATGATTGTCCATCACTCGATGAGCAGAGGGTGGTATTACTGCCATCATCCCATTTCCTGACGAGGAAGTGGAGGCCTGGCGGGGGAGGTGGCTGGGCAGTGGGGGACCCTGCACTGCTAAGTGACTCTCTGGACTCCAGTCCCCTCACCAACCATCCCCCAACCCCACCCTGCCTTCTCTCTTCAGTGACCAAGATCTGCGCCCAGTGTGAGATGGAGCACAGCGCCGACGGCCTCATGGAGCAGATGTGCTCCAGCGACTTCGGTGAGTGTGGGGCCCACACAACTCCCCGGTGCCACCCCGAGCCCCTCCTCCTTGACACACACGTGAACATACGTGCCCACATCCAACACGGCGAGTCCTCACAGTTTCTGCACCATGGACCCCTTTTAGAATCCGATGGTGACCACAAACCCTCTCCCAAGGGAAACACACTGCTTTTTGCACATCATCTCAGGAGTCTCACAAGCCCTCAATGCCATGGTCCACGGGCTCAGAAACCACCCCTGGCCAGGGCTCCTCCCTTGGCGCTGTCTTCAGGGGGCCTCTGCAGCTGGACTGTCTCTCTGGAAGATGCGGGCTTAGCCCAGAAATGGATGGGGCTGTAGGGGGAGAGGATGGGCTCCAAATGGAGCCCCCTTGTGCCTGGGCACCTCTGCCCAGGCGAGCTGTGGTCACCTGACCCCAAGCTTCATCCCAGAGCCTCCCCATTGCTGGGACAACCCAGCCAAGTCTAGTCAGGACCTGGCTCAGCTCATGCACGGACCTCATGGTCCACCCTGTGATCTTTGCCAGGTCAGTTCCCTGTTTCATGTCTTAGCCTCCCTGTCTATAAAAAAGAAAAAAGATAATAATGAAGTCCTTCCTTCAGAGGAGTCTTACGTCAGCAACCCGTTTCAAAAGAGAATATTGCCATTGCAAGGGATATGTGTGTGTATCAGAGAGAGAAAGGGAGAGAAGAGGAACAAAAAAAGAGAGAAGGAAGGAGATTTTATGACAATGTCCTTCCTAGAGTGGGCAAAGTTCTCTGGCTTCTCCCTGGCCGCTCGCAGAGATGGCGGCCCAGAGGCCTGCAGAAGGGAGAGACCAGCCTAAGTGACTCCCCACCCCATCCCCAAACCCAAGACTCCCCGTCCCCAACCGTATTAGGCTCTCTGCAGCCACTGCAGAGTGACTCGGACCACGACTCCCTGGCCACAGACCCTGCCTTCACGCATGTCCCCAGCCACTCCCCACACTCACGCTCCTATACATGCCACAGACACACTGGCAGACACAGAAACACACCACACACACACAAATCACTATACAGTGGTGTGCTCACACCAGCAGGAGCTGAACTGTGAGTGTCTCTTCCCAGCTCCACGCCCAGGGATGTGGTCAGTCGTGGTAGAGGATTTACCCCATGTCACCAAATGCTACAGAGAGGGATCCCCCTCCTCAAAGCTAGCTGTTAGACATGTGCCAGCCCATCACCGCTGCAACCACACTCACACCCTATACACACCCCCATATACACTCCACACCATACACACACACAGCCAGAAATCCCACCGGTAATCATGCCCAGAGAGCAAGAAATGCAGCCTCCCTCCATCACGGGGACCCCTCCAGTGGTCAGCCCCACTCCCTGCACCCCCCCCATCAGGGGCTCTCCACACCGTGCCGGGTGTTGCGGAAGGGCTTGGCCTCTAGAGTTGGCCAGACCTTGGCTCAATCCAGGCTCTCAATTCGGGCAAGTCACAAGCTCTCCACGTCTCATGTCCCCACTCCTGTACCCCAAGGACGAAAGGTGATAGTATCTGTCAAAGTCCAGCACATGATAGGTCCCTCATAAATATTAAAAGCTCCAGTCCCCCAGTCCCCCAGCCCCCCAGCATCAGGCTCTCTGAAGGTCCAGAACACACCAGCGCCCACTCCGGGGCCATGAGCGTCCTGCGCAGACCTGACCGTTCTCAGGCTGCCCCTCTGTCCCTCCTTCCCACAGTGGTCAAAATGCGCATCAAGGAGATCAAGATAGAGAATGGGGACCGCAAGTTGATTGGAGCCCAGAAAAAGAAGAAGCTGCTCAAGCCGGGCCCCCTGAAGCGCAAGGACACCAAGAGGCTGGTGCTCCACATGAAGAGCGGCGCGGGCTGCCCCTGCCCGCAGCTGGACAGCCTGGCGGGCAGCTTCTTGGTCATGGGCCGCAAGGTGGACGGACAGCTGCTGCTCATGGCCGTCTACCGCTGGGACAAGAAGAATAAGGAGATGAAGTTCGCGGTCAAATTCATGTTCTCCTACCCCTGCTCCCTCTACTACCCCTTCTTCTACGGGGCCTCGGAGCCCCACTGAAGGAGGCCTGCCCCGGCCAGCCAGCTGTGCTCACCCTCTGGCCTCGCCCCACCCCCAGGCTGACCCAGCCCCTGCTGGAGGGTGGTTTCACGCAGTTGTTACTGGCATGGCCCCAAGGGATGGGCACAGAGTCTGGGGCTGTCCTCCTTGACCAAGGGGCCCTGGGATCCCTGGGATCTTGGGCTTTTTCTCTTAGGAGCGGGGCTTTCTCATTTGTGGGGAGAGCCCAGGGTCTCAGAAAGCAGGCAAGTGGAGGAAGGGTGGAGGGGCTCTAGCAGCCTGAGGACGTGGTTCCAGAGGAGACGTGGTGTCAGCTGCCCTCTGTCGGTAGTGGGGCCCACCTTGGAGGGGAAAGTCTGCGTATTAGGCTGAGCTACTTGGGGGACAAGTCTCCTCCCCCACTGCCCCTTTATGCATCCTCACCGTAGCCCCCAAAGAAGCTGGGGTCTCAATGCTTCCAGTCATACCGCTGCTATCCCCCACCTGCCCGTTTCCCTGGTCCCCACCTGGAGGCCTAGCACTCCCGCAGGCCTGGAGAGCAAGCCCAGCCCGCGGTGTAGACCCTCCCACGGGATCGCTTCGGGTTCAAGCCGCAGCCCCTGCATCTCCCTCTTACCCTGATCATGAGTAAGTTATTGCTACTGCTGTGAGGCCATAGGTACTAGATAAACTGATACACATAGGGTTTGGTTTCCATATTTTTTTTAACTTTTTAATTAAATCAAAGAAAACAATAGTTGGTTTGGACCAGGTGATTTCTTTGTCAGCTGGTTTCCAAGAGGTTGGGGGACAGGGAGGTTTAAAACAGACTTTCTAATTTTTTTTTTTAGACAGGGCCTCACTTTGTCACCCAGGCTGGAGTGCAATGGCATGATCATAGCTCACTGCAACTGCCAACTCCTGGGCTCAAGCAATTCTCCTGCCTCTACTTCCCAAAGTGCTGGGACTACAGGCCCGAGGCGCTATGCCTGCCCTAGAATGGACTTTTAGAAAGAAGCCCTTATCTTAACCCACGGCCTGTCCACACATAGACCCACTTGGAATGCCTAAGAAAAGCAATGCCTGTTTTTATAGGATCCCCAAGAGCACATGGCAAGGGTCACCCTCTCATCCTGATCACTAAACCAGGGATGGAGATGGCTGTCCTTTTGTCCCTAAAGAGGGACAGAGGTGCCAAGTTCCCAGCCTTCCCCAGTCAGAAGACTCCCACAGTCCTGCAGCATCTGTCCTACGAGGGCAACACCTAGTCTGAGGAGTCCAAGAAGGCTGGGCCACAGGGAACCATGCCTGAAAAGCCTGAGGTCTAAGATTTGTCACTCCGACCTCTGGCTTTCAAAAACCCCCACCTGGTCCTGACCTGTCCCTGGACCAGCAGCGTCAGCATCATCTGGGAGCTGGTTAGAAACTTGGAAGCTAGCTGGGTGCAGTGGCGTGTACCTGTAATCCCAGCCACTCAGGAGGCAGAGGTGGGAGGATCACTTGAGCCTAAGAGTTCAGTCCAGCCTGGGCCCCACAGCAAGACTCCATCTCTTAAAAAAAAAAAAAAAGAAAAGAGGCCGGGCGCGGTGGCTCACGCCTGTAATCCTAGCACTCTGGGAGGCCGAGGCGGGTGGATGGCTCAAGATCAGGAGTTCAAGACCAGCCTGAGCAAGAGTGAGACCCCGTCTCTACTAAAAAAAAATAGAAATAAATGATCTGGACAACTAAAAATACATACATATATAAAAAAAATGAGCTGGGCATGGTGGCTCATGCCTGTAGTCCCAGCTACTTGGGAGGCTGAGGCAGAAGCATCGATTGAGCCCAGGAGTCTGAGGTTGCTGTGAGCTAGGCTGACGCCATGGCACTCTAGCCCGGGCAACAGAGCGAGCCTCTGACTCAAAAAAAAAAAAGAAAAAGAAAGAAATGCAGACTCTCAGGCCCCACCCGAAACCTGCTGCATCAGAATCTGCACTTTAACACATAAACATTAGAATCATCTAGGGGCTTTTATAAAATACCGGGCCCCACCATAATGCAGTTAAATCAGAATCTGTCAGGCACCCAGGAATCAGTATTTCTGATGCTTCTGGGGTGATGTGCAGGGTTGAGAACCACTATCTAGATAAGCTAACGACCGAGGCAGGTAGAGCCTGAGGGGCTTCCCCAGTGGGCTCAGAGCAGATGGCGCTGGAACCTTGGGGTGGATGGTGCGGGGAGGGGAGAAGGCTTGACATGGAGGCCAGAGGCCACTCCCACTGTGCTGGGCATCTGGCAGCGTGGTGCGAGGACAGAGCTCCCTGGGAGCCCATCAGCAGAGGTGCCCCCAGGGACCAGGCAGGTGTACCCAGGGCAGGGGTTGGGGGGCACCCCCTGAGGGGCTCTCCTCGCCAGTGGGGATAGAGCTGGGATACCAAGTCCAGTCAAGCCTTGCTGCTCCTCCGAGACAAAGGAGCCACATTCCTCTGGAGCTGAGGAAAACCTCAGCTCCCGCAGCTCTCAGAGGAGCACGGCACCTCCGAGAAATGAGCAAGGCCGTATCTCCAGAGGGCCGGAGGCCCGACTTCTGTTGTGGGGCCAGTGTGAGCATGCTCCCCTGAGGTCTGGCTAACAGGTGGTCTGACTGGGCCCATAAATCACCCCCGGGCAGTCAGGTGGCCTGGCCGCAGGTCAGGAGCAGCAGAGGCCTACTTGTTCCTCCTCACCTCTGCGGAAGCCCCGCCACCCCCCTGCCCCCCGCGCCCAATCCCTGCCCTGCTTCACTTGGCTGCCTGAATCTGCCCCTTGTCTCCCCGCCTCCCACCCTGACCAAATATTTATGGACACTTCTATGGTCGACCAGGACCAGGGATTATTTTTCCACGGAACACACAGGACCGGGCCTGCTCCAGCTCAAGTACAATGCTGACCTCTGTCAGGTGCTGGCAGCGGTGGGGCAGGGGGGAGAGGGCTCCCTCGGCCCACCCTGGGAAGCCCAGTAAGGCACTCCTCACCCACCCCCGACCAAGGGGTCAGGACGGCACTATATATCTGCTCTGTCCCCCAACATCTGCTGTCAGACCCCCCAGGAATCTCGTTTCTGGGACCAAAAGGAATCCTACCAAGACCAGGGAGGCCCTGCAAGGCCCGAGTGCCACTCTTCACTCCCTCCATCACAGGAGGCTTCCTCCCTCCCGGCTGCCCTGTCCTCCCTCCCTGGGCCTGGAGACAGGCAGCTGTGCTGCCCAGAGACACCTGGGCTCAGTGGGTCAGTGAACGCTCGCCTCTGACCATGTGGAACAGAAACCCAAGGAGCAGGGAGGTGGATGGGGGAGGTCTGTGTCCCAGACTCCTGTCTCCTGCTATGCCAGGGTGGCTTTTGTTCTCAGGGTTCTATGATGATGCCTCCTCCCAACTTCCCAGCCACGTTCCAGGCAGTGAGGTGGGAACCGGCTCACAGCAAAAACAGCATGTCAGCTGCCTCTGGCCCTTCTGATCAGGAAAACAATAATTTCCCACCAGTCCCACCTGGTAGATTTCCACTTCAAGCTCAATGGCCAGAACTAAGTCACATGGCCACCCCTAGCTGCCAGAGAGCAAAAGTCAAGTTTTTCAGCTGGGTACGAAATCAAAATTCTAATAAAAAACAGGAAGGACTTGGACACTCAGCGTCAGGGTGAAAAGAGGCAGCATAGCCCAGGATAGCCCAGTTCTGGGGCCTAATCCTGTGACAGTGATTTTGTGACACTGGGAACACTGGCCAGCTGTAAAACGGAATAACGGCGTCTACTTCACAGGGTGACTGAGTGTTGAGTGGGAAATGCATAAAAAGTACAATGCACAGCATTTAGAAGATGTTCGGTTAAATGGTAATTAGTATTTTTATGAGCCAAAAGCCATGACCTAGCAGTGCCTGCACATAGTAGGTCCTCAGTAAAATTCCTAATTGATTCATTAATTAACTAAAAAACACTACTGGCAGGAAGGCAGGAAAAAGACAGGAGCATCTCAGCTAAAAGCCAGAATTTTTCCTTTCAGAAGGGGATAGAACCTACATCTGGGGTTTTGCTTCAGAAATACATCCCGGGGTGGTATGTAAGCCAATG
Organism: Propithecus coquereli; assembly: GCF_000956105.1. NCBI lineage: Eukaryota > Metazoa > Chordata > Mammalia > Primates > Indriidae > Propithecus > Propithecus coquereli. The sequence goes on from NW_012150175.1 coordinate 300,957, forward strand.
CTGGGGAGAAGATTACTAGTATTACTGTAATACGAGTAGTCAATAAATATTACCAAGGCCACAATAGGTGGCAGGCACTACTCGAAACAATTTCACATTCTAATTTAAGCCTCTCAACTGCCCTTTGAAGTAGTGGCATTTTAATAATGACGGCTGAAGCTCAGAGAGGTTAAGGAACTTGTTGGAGGTCACATAGCTTACAAAAGGTGGTGCTAGGATTTGACCTCATGCTCTTAACCACTACACTACTGTCTGCAGGGGTGAAGCCAAGGACAAGCTGGGGGGCGGGGTGCAGGCAGCTGCCAACCTGCCTCCCAGGAAGATTTCTGGGAGCCCTTCTCCATCCACCCCAAGGGCCCAGGCAGAGGCAGAGGAGCCAGTGGCTTTTCTCCGGATTCCCAGAGACGACCCACCCCCAACCCCTCCTCCTCTCTCAGCCCTGCCAGCATCCAGCCTCTTAGGTCCCCACAAAGGAAGCTCACATCCCGCAACTGTTTAGTCGGCTGTAATCCTGGCTAAAGTTCACTTCTTAGGAAATCTAACGTGGGGGGTAGCTGCTGCTGGAATGTGTGTGGCTGGGACCCAGTGTCCCAGCCCTGACAGCAGGCTCTGCTGGGGCCAGGGAAAAAGCAAGCAGCCAGGGGACTCCGGAATCCCCAGCCCCCAGCCGTGCCAGAGAATGGAATGTGCTGCTCCGGGTGTAGAAATATACCCAGCCAAGGCTGGAGGTGGGGTTGCTGGGAGCTGGGGGCTCCTGCCACAAGGCTGCCTCTGTTCTCCTGAGGCTGAGCCCACTCCACTAGGGCTGGGCGGGGGGGGATTGTGCTTAGTGGGCAGGCCCCTCCTGGTGGCTCAGCGGCTAGCTCCTGCATCTAGAAGGGGCCAGGCAGAACAGAGGGGAAGGTGGCCACCAGGACTGCCACGTTCATCCAAAGGCTCTCTTGTGAGGCCTTTACAAGCGCCTGTGGCACAATTCACAACCCGGCTCCACAGCTTACTAGCTCTGTGACCTTGGGCAGGTTACTTAACCTCTCTTATGCCTCTATTTACTCATCTGTTAAACAGAGTTACAACAGAACCTAGTTTTGGGGACTGTCATGGGATTTAAATGAGATAATGCACTCAGCATGCTGCCTGCCACAGGTGCTCCATGAACAGGTTATCACTATCCTGAGGGCCACCACCTGTAGGATAGATGCTGGGGCCAGGGCCTCTCTAAGGGGTGCCTTGAAGGTTCCACGGAGACAAGGGGATGAAGACAGAGCTTCATGTGGCTTCAGCCCCAAGGGCCACAAATCCTGAAGACTGCCAGTTCAGGGTGGACCAGGGCTCACTGCAGGCTGCTCAGAACCGTGAACAAACCACAGAAAGGATGGGCAGAACCCCGAACCCAAGCCAGGCTATGGGGGCTGGAGTCCCAGGTCTGCCCCAGCAGGTGCCAGGGCTGCAGCAGAGCCTGGCTCCCCGTCCCCTCTCCCTGGCTGCCTGAGAACAGACTGGAGGGTGTCTTTTACCCCAGGCATCCAATTCCACAATGCGGCGTGTCTACCAGAATGCCCACGCGCAGGTCCTCTCCATGCCGCTGCCCCAACCAGCTGCAGAGCACAATCCCTCCCACCAACGCGTCCGTGGCTTCACTTCCCAGTGGTGCCTGCACTTGAAGGTTGCCATCCCCTGCCTGCTCTCGCAAATACCTCCAGGGGACAAGGAGGCGGTCCCTGGCTTCCCCTGCTCTGAGGCCGCTGACCCCTGAGGATGGAAACCTGACCCCTGAGGATGGAAACCGCTTTTCTCATGTCTCTGTAGCCCACGGCTGCAAGTTACGCCTGTTACAGTCAGGATTTTGCCAACATTAGGCATTGTTTTCATTTTCCAAAAATAAAATGATACTGACTCTGCTTTTTCAGACTACACTCATGCCTCCCCCTGATATTCGTCTCTGAATAATAACCTAAAATTATTCTCTGGTTTAAAAAAACAAACCACTGTTCTAACCCACCCAGGGCGGAGCTGTTTGTTGTCTCCCCCAGAGGTTGTCAGAATGACGGTAATGAGGTCGCGTGTAGCGAGTGCTCCGGCCTCACGTGGACTCTCTTTCCATCCCCACAGCAGCCCCACAGGGGGGCATCACCATCACCCACTGCACAGCAAGGAGAGCAGCATGGAGACACGGGCCGACTCAGCCAGCCCCGCTCCAGCAGAGGGAAAAGTGGGCCAAGCGCAGAGCTGGCCCACAGCAGGCACCACCCTCTACTGCGCTGTGCCTCTCTGCTCCTGCTTTGGGGAGAACAGCGCCTACACCTCACAGAGTCACGGTAAGCAATAAGGTGAACAACAAATAACACGCGCAGAGCACTTTCCACCGAGCCCAGCACCCAGCAACCGCCCCACCCGCCCAGCGTGGAGGGCACGGCTTGCACGGCTTGCACTTGCCACCTCGTGGCCAATCCCCTTTCCTGCTGGCTCTCGGCCTCCCCCCACCCCCAGGGCTGAACCTTTTTGGCTTTCTCAGAGGGATTAGTTAAAATCTTTCCATCCTAAAGCGGCATTGCTTAGTGGTTAGCAAGCTGTGGTCCCACCCCAACCCCCAGCCCTAGGTCCTCACAATTTGGTCACAAGATGGGCCTCAAGTCAATCCCACAAGCATGTGCTGAGCCTCTCCGGCGTGCAAGGCACAGCTTTCCTCCTCTCGGGCCCCAGCTCCCGCCAGACCAGACTGCAGCTCCCACGCCCCTGCCCTCGAGGGTGCCCCAAAGGCCTGCCCCTCAGCCGGGGTCGTGCAGGCACAGAGCCCAGGCCTGCAAACTGGGCCGTGCCGGAGAGATCCGGTCCTCCAGGCTCAGGGAGAACGTCAGCGCAAGGACAAGACAAAAACATAAGCAGCTTGAGGCCTTTTTATTGACAATCCTCCATATACACAGAGATCATTTTAGCTCCTCTCCAGTGTAAATAAAGCACAGGATACTTAACTCTCATCTCGTAACAGGACAAAGGGGGTAGACCAAGGCCCACCTGGTTCCCCAGGGACTGCCACCTCCACGGGCCTAGGGTGAGTCCCTGGCTGCCGAGCCCAAGCTAAACTGCTTGGCCTGGCGAGAAAGCTGGCCTGGCATGGGTTCCTTGTCTCCCCAACCTGCCTCCTCGGGTCCCTACTCCTCGGGTATAGAAACGTCTCAGCCACCTCTGGTTGTGGGCTCCAGGCAGCCCATGACCCCAGACCCTCAGTGAGAGAGGCCCCCATTCCTTTCATCCCATTCCCTGTGCTACGTGTTCCCAGGAACCGTGCAATAAATAAATAAATACTTCAAAAGGCAGGGCAGCTCCAGGGCAGAGAGGGGTGCCTGAGCCAGCTCATGGCTTAGGGAGAGACACCGAGAGCCCCTAAGAATCCAGAAGTGAACATGAAATTGTTGGAGAGTGGATGGGACCCCAAGTGGCCTTATGCCCTCACTGAGCTCCAGGGAACAGCTCTGGGATCCAGAACCCAGCCCATCAAGACCTGACACTTCCCAGGCCCCCAAGGGTCCAGGGCTTCAGGACCTCTGCTCTGCTCGCCAGGCCTCAGGCTCCCTGGACGAGGGGCAGGGGAAGGGAGACAGAATGCTGGCCGGGGAAGGGCTGCCCAGACTCTGGGCAGGAGGAGCAGGAGTGACCTGAGTACCCTGCAGCTGCTCCAGTGGAGCTGGGGACACCAAGGCATCATGCGGGCTGAGATCTGCAAGTTAAGGTCTCTGCAAGGTGGGGGGCTAAGGCCCTTCGAGCTGTTGGGGTTTCTCCATGCTTTGCTCCACTCAACACTGAAGGACTCGGCCAGCCCTTCTGTACACATTCTCCTCAGGGGGAACTTGGGAACACCAACCCTGTTTCTGGAAGCACTCCTGGTCTGGTTAGCCCTGGCCACGCCCTCTGATGGGGAAATGATCCTGGTACATGAAGGAACATTCAAGCAGAAGAGTTGGGGCCTGGTCCAATACCCTGAAAGGGAAGAACTCTTTTCCCAACCTCAGGTATCCTAGAATTCCCAAGGGTGGCCACGCTGGCCCTGATCATCAGAGCCCAGCTGATCTGGCCTAGCTCGCTGCTGCCCTCTAGTGGATACTCCCTGCGCAGCCCTGAGTCCACTCACTTGGCCCAGGGCAGAGCAGGGTCCACACCCCAAGCCCTCCAGGGGCTCCTCTCCCCTCAGGGTTGGACAGCAGCCATTGTCGGCCACCCGCAGGAGTGGGGAACAGCTCCAGAACCCAGCTGGAGGCAGTGAGGGAAGGAAGGGGAAGCCTACCTAGCATTCAGGCCACATTTGCCCAGCACACACCACAGGGGGCCAGGGCTGGGGAGAGTGGGGGGTCTACTGCTGGCCCCAGGGTCTGGTGCCCAGTTGGACACTGGCCTCTCTTCTCACTTGCTCAAGGTCTGGTTACACGAGGCGCACACAAACACAGTCTCTCTCTGGGCTTCGGGGGCTGAAAAGAAGGAAGAACTCGGTGAATGCCCCAGCTACTAGAGCCACCCTCCCAGAGCCTGACACAGACCACCCACCACTCAGCCTATGCCCTCCCTGACCCAGCTCACTAATCTGCCTGCAGAGACTCCTCTTTCCAAGGGAACAAGGGACTCTGGGGGTGACAACACCAATAGCAGGCCTCTCCCAGGTGTACTATGTATTACACATAATTTTGGCACCAAAATACCAGAGGGAAATTTCCCAAAATGTTTAACGGCAGTTATCTTTGGGTGGGGAGATTACAGGATTGTTCCTCTCTTCCTCCTTCTTCTGTACAGTCATTTCCAAATTTTCTAGTTAATTAGCATGTGTTACTTGCATATCAGAAGGGAAAAAAATTTGGTTTAATGTTATAACACAAAACAGTAGGTGAAATGCGATCACGTTTTTCAAGAACACACATGTGCATTTACCCAGCAAACATGCTGGCAAACGGGCAGGGTCCACACCCAGCCATCCTCTCTGGGAGGGAGCACAAATATTTTTCTTCCTCTTGTTTATCTGTATTTTTTGTTTTATTTAAGATGAATATATACAGCTTTTATAAAAGGAAAAGAAGATTTTTTTGTTAGAAGTGTTAATAAGGTAATGAAAAAAAGATTCAAATTCAGGATGCTGGTTTCCTCTGGGAAGGCAGGAGCGGCACTGGGAAGCCTCGGTGGTATTGCTGATGCACTTGTTTTTTAACTTTAGTGAAATGGTCACAGGCATTTAGTTTTCACACTTCGTAATTCACAGGTACATCGTATCTGTCCTTTTGCATGTATCAAATGTTTCCGGGTTTGGTTTGTTGAAGCAGGTGGAGAAAATGTCACCGCAGGCCTCGGACCACAATCCCAAGGTCCCTTGACCTCTCGCTGATGCCCTCATTCCTCCCCTATGATGGGGCATCCCCTGGGGGGGACCCATCCAAACCCTCCCACCACCCTGCCACCAACGCCTGCCCCACTCACCTGTGGCCCCCATGGAGGACTTGGGCACCTTGAAGGAGCAGCACCGAGAGCAGAAGCTATTTCCACAGTTACTGCAACTCCGCTGCAGACAAGAGCCAAAGTCAGATGTGTCCCCCACCCCCAGGCACCTGGAGCCCTCCGCACCTCCCTCCTTTCACCAACTGATCCCACCCAAGGAAACTGGGACTAAGGAGCCGCCCGAGTACAGCAGGAGTGAGAGCAAATGGAACACCCACGGGAAGGCAGGTGAAGGCGTGGGCATAAGGGCAGCGGAGGACACACTCACTTTAGCAAACCACGGACACCAGGCCCAGTGTCACCCAAGGAGTCACACTTCATCAATGACTCCCCTCAACTCCCCCACAAGCCAATGGTCACAAGCACACTGTCCCCAGCAAACACACCCTCAAAGACACTTACCCTCTTCTTCAGCACTGAGAAGGTGGCAGAGCAGCCCGTACAGTTCCCTAAGAAACAGAGGTGGCAGCTCAGCCTTGTCCCAGCCTAGGCCTCTCAACCCTCACCTGCTCGTGACTCTTCTAAGTGGGGACACTCAGGACACCAGCAAGACTCCCTGGCTAGGCACAGTGAGCAAGGGAGCAACATCCAGATTCTCAACCAGGAGGAGGGACTCAAACTAAGGAGGAGAGACTGAGGGCCTGGAATCACAGCCGCCAGTCCCCGCACCGCCCCCCGCCTCCGGGGCAGAGCGGCCCACCTGCAGATTCAGCAGGAGTGGAAGAACATACAGCAGAATCCACGCCCGGAAACCCAGCTAAGCCAGCGGGGCCTGACCATAGGCATCCTCAAAAGAAACCTAACGTCTCGACCCCTTCCAAAGTGTCCTTGCAAATACCCCACCCACAGAGTAAAGACAGATATGCTCCTAAAAACCAAAACTCCTGCTTTCTGTCCTCTGAAGATTCCAGGAGGGAAGCTCAGAAGAACCAGGCACATTCCAAAAGGACACAAAGGGCGCATGCTCTGGCACCGTGCGCGCTGGGTGGCTTGGGGGAACACAGCCGAGGGAGATCTTCCCTGCACTACCAGAGACGACAAGATGACAAAACTTCAGACCATGGCAGGGGGGCAACTGCAGCTTAGAAAATGGCTGGGAGGAGGCAAGAGGGTGTAAGGAGAGATGAAAGATGAGGAAGGAGGAGGTTTCTGGGACATGAAGCCCAAAGGCCTGCTGTGATCTGGCCAGAGCAACTGCTGTGCCTCCCAGGTCACCTGTCTGGCCAGGCATGGAGCACCAGGCCTCACCTTCACACAAAGGCCCCAAAGCTTTACTGACAGCTACATGTGGTCTCCTCCTCTGCCCAGCCCAAATCACCGGCAGCTCTTGCTAAAGGAGACTCCCTGGGTTCAAGGAAAGAAAGACCCCAGCTAGAGCCAGGAGAAACCTGAGGCCAAGGTGCTTGAGGTAAATGCCCGTTGCTATCAGGCAGCTAGTGGCCCAGGCAGAGGAAAGGAGAGAGAGGCGCATAGCCCTTGCTGCTGCTGGTGCCAAACTGGACACTGGCTGCCCAGACTCTGTCCCCACACTAAGAATCTGGGGAAGCAGCCTGCGCGGCCTCTCCTTAGCAAGGCGGGGGCAGAGGAATAGATAGGTGAAAGGAGCTGCTCAAAGACTCATACTCTGGCCCGCGTCTAGGGATTCCTCTAACCGGATGGAGTGCCGGGGCCAAGTACCCGAGGGCAGCCACGCGGTCTGGTGAAGCAGCAGTGCACCCACACACAGACCCGGGGCCAGGGAGGGCTGTGGGAGCTGACACCAGCTCAGCCGGGCAATGGATTCTTCCAACACCCACCAGCCCTTTCTGCCCCCGATCTCAGCAACGGTCTCGACTCACCCAGCCTGACTCACCACACAGTGATGCCATGGAGACAGTGAGGGCGCTAAGTCCCCACGGGGCCTCCCCACCAGGACTCTCCCACTTGGAGGCCTCAGAGAAGCTCCTGTACAGCCCGTCCTCACTCTTCCCATGCCCCCCAACCCCACAGTCCACTGGCATCCAGAATGGAATAGCCCCTGCTACGGCCCCCCCAAATTCCTGTGGTGAATTCTAACACCTACGTGATGGTATTAGGAGGTGGGGCCTTTGGGAAGTGATTAGGTCATGCGGGCAGTGCCCTCATGAATGGGATTCATGCCCTTATAAAAGAGGCCCCAGAGAATTTCCTTGTCCCCTCCACCATGGGGGGACACAGCAAGAAGACACCATCTATAAACAAGGAAGTGAGCCCTCACCAGAACCCAAACATGCTGACACCCTGATCTCGGACTTCCAGCCTCCAGAACTGCAGGAAATAGATTCCTGTTGTTCAAAAGCCACCCAGTTTAGTGTATTTTGTTAGAGCAGTGAACAGACTAAGCCTCCAAAGCAGCTCACCTCGGCCTGGCTTGTGGGACCCAGACCGGGAGCAGAGGCCACAAGAGCAGCTGCTGCACCTGCCCTCACAGCACAGAGCCCGAGGACTCTCAGGGAACGGAGAACAGCAATCCTGAAGGGCGAGGAGCCGGGAGAAGCTTAGAAAAACAAGCGTTTTCTGCCCTTGCCATCCTCGAGGGAGCCCAAAAAGCCTGGCAGGGATTATCTAAGCCAAATACCAAATACAGAAACAGGACACACATGAAACAAGGGACTTCAGACATCAGGGCAAAGGAAAGTTGGAGAGGGAAGAGGATGAAGTAGAAAGAACACAGGAGCCAAAGCAGAGGGCCTGGATTTGAGCCACAGCTCTAGTATTTACTGGCTCAAGTCTTTAGGCAAATCACTCTCTTTACCTCAGGTTACTCATCTGTGAAATGGGAACATCTAAGTGCCTTAAACTTAAATGTCATATATATGAACAAATTATTTTCTGGACCAAGAGTAATACTTCTTGTGGAGTGTTACTAGGGACTTCTGGAACCTGCTCCAAGTCCTTAAGAATTGCCTGCTCCTGTCCCATCTCCCACGAGGAGGAAATGAGAACACGTATGTGGAAGTGCGCTAACACAGAGTGCCCTATGGAAGTCAGTGATCTGCATAATAAAAGAAAGGGATCGTGAATGACAGGGGACAGTCCCACAGTGAAGGAAATAGCCAGACCTCTAATCCTGAAGAAACAACTGCCCTGCTTGCTGCAGGGGCAGGAAGGTAAGCCCCTGGAGGCCCTGGGTCAAATTCCTCAAGATAAACCCAGGGGCTTCTCCCAGGACACAGACCCCAGAACTCACTCCACACCAGAACAGATGGTACTGCCAGCTACCCTGCTCCTGTCAGCTGACAGCGGCAGAAGCAAGGCCCTTCCTCAGGACCGTGGTGGCCCCGGGTCACCAGCTATGCTGGGTTTCCACCATCATCTCCTCTGGCTCTGCTCCCAGCGCTCCTAATCCGAGCCAGGTTTCCGAGCTGTGCTAATAGTCAAGTCCCCCCTTCTCCGAAGCTGCCTTCCTGGACCACCCCACTAACCCCAGTACAAAGGAGTGGCCAATCTACAAACTTAGCTGGGGAGATGTGACCTCAGGGCTCTACTGTGCCCAGAAGATGATACTGTTTACTTCAACTTGCTTCCCGCTGGATCAGGAAGACCAAGACAGGCTCCTAGGAACCCACAGCGTGGGCCAGGGTCTCCCATATTAACTGCACCCACTTACTAAGCACTATGAGCCAGCCAGGCACCGTGCTAGCCCTTCGTAACCACTGTAGCGTTTGAGACCGGTAACACCCTACAAAGAAAGAACTATCATCCACCCTTTACAGAAGGGGAAACTGAGGCACGGGGCTGTGGCATAACTTGCTTAAGGACACCCAGTTGAGCTAGGATTTGCACCAGGCACTGAGACTTCACTCCATTCTTAGCCATTTAGCTGCACTTCTGAGGTTCTGTCAGCCTCAGGATTATAGCTCCCTATAGTCCTGGGCTGGTGTTTCCCAAACTAAGGTCCTTGTCTTCCTGCAAGCTGACGTTTAACAAGGCAGAGGGAAAAGAAAGAACCCACACTCAGTCCTTCAACAGACCTGCTGCGCATGTGCTAATTTCCCTGGGTCCCGTGGATATAATTCTACAACCCACTCTTGTTACGAGTCAGCACCCACAGTTCTAAGACCACCCCTGTGGCCGGGGTCCCCCCACCGCCCCTTCAGCCCCTCCCAGCCACTGCTCCCTCTCTCCACCCAGCCCCATCCCTCTTCCCTGGCCGTACCAAAGTTGTTGGTGGGGTAACGCTTGCGAAGCCGCTCCGTGAGCCGAGACACCTTGCTGCGCAGCACCTCATTCTTGCTCAGGAACCCGTTGTCTTGCAGGGCCAGCTCGTCCTCTGCAGGGCACGGGGCACCCTCCTCATCCTCCTGTGGGAACAGCTCCGTCCAGTCCCGCCCAGCTCTTGGCAAGGCTCCAGGACCTGCGTGCGGAGGCACCTGGCACAGCAGACCCCACGAGGTGTGGCCACAGCTGGCTCAGCCGCCCCCCACCCAGCCCCTGCCCACCTCAGCACCGCTGCTACTCACCAGCACCACCAAGTGGGTCTCCTGCCTCCCGAGGTGCAGGGGAGAAGGAGAGAAAAGAGAGAGAGAGATAGCAAGAAGAAAGAAGCTGCTGGGAGGGGCCTCCAGGCAGAAGGAAACACAGGGGTGCTGCTCTGAGCTCTGCATACTGCCCACAGCGTGATGTGAACAGATGCCCCCCATAAGAAGATCCCAGTGACTAAACTTGGAGAAAGGTGGGGACTCCTGCTTTTCAAACTGGGTGAAATTAATTTAGTGGGTCATTATTTGAATAAAACAGAACAGAGTAGGAAAGAAAATAACCCTTACTATATATTTTCAGGAAACTTTTGTGTACTTAAGTTTTACATATTTTATAGATAATAAGTGTGAACTGGGTCAAGATGCAAAATGTGTTCCTTACTGTGGTCATGAAAAAAATGCTTGAAAGCCCCTGGGATACAAACCCTCCCTCACCAAGGTTCACAGTCTACAGTCACGTGTCAGAATCTTGGCGCAACCTTTCAGCAGCTGAAAATTCAAATGCCTGCACGGCCTAGGCTGACGTGGGAGTGAAGCGGGCGAGGTGTCAATCACAAGCCTGCTGAAAATCCATAAGACTCTCCTTTCTTACATCTCAATTTCCTGTTTTACAAAGAGATGTAAACAAAGAAAAACTATTTCCTACTTTAAGAAAAATAATAATGCAAATGTTAATGGCAACCGCCATTTGGCCTCAGTGACGGGGATGACAGGTGGTGTTGGGGACCACGTGTAACCACAGCAAGTGACCTGTCTAAAGGGGACAGTTGCCCCTCAGCTACACTGACTGCTGTAGACTCAGGGATACCAGAGAAACTGGAAATCTAGAGTTCTAACTAAAATCTCTCCCCATGTCTAAACACTGGCTCAAAAAATTATTTTGAAACTTTGTATGCCAAATAAAACACTCCTGCTAACAGTTTGTATCCCTGTCCTAAAATCAACAAGGCTAACATTTAACTTCCCCCGACCTAGCACTTGGCCATGCAACCACTTTCTCCAACATCCCCTCCCAGCCCCACAAAGGGACATCTTCCAGAACTCATTCTGCAGAAGAGCAGAGACCAGAGCAGTGACCTCCTCCAAATCTGCCTTGCCTACACCAAAGTCACCAAGCCCCTGCTTTCCAGCAAAGGCAAGAAATCATCCAATTCCCTCAACAAGGCATTTCCGAAAGGCTACCATAGCCAGTCCTGCCCTGGGCACCCAGGACAGATGGCTGGCCCAGAAACAGGACAGGGGAGGGTTCAGTGGCATCCTTTCAACCTGTGAGTTCAGCTCAGAGCAAGCTTTGGCTTCCCACTTGGATGTAAGAGAATAAGCAAATATTAATGAAACAAATTTAAAAAAAACATAGCTCTAAGACCACCCAGCTTCTGAGCTGGTCAACAGAGGGTGCTGGGGAAGGGCCACCCACCTCAATCGCATCTTTAAACTCCTCATCTGGCTCAGCCTCTTCGGCCTCCTCCACGCTGCCTGGCGTGAGGTCCTGGGAAGAGAGACTCTATGATGGAAGGAGAAAGATAGCAGCCCGGGCAGAGGGCCGCCTCCCTGAGCCAGCATCCAGGCTTCCCAAAACACCAGGAGGTGGCATGACTGCAAGAAAGAAGGAAGTCACGGGAAAGAGAGCAACCTCCAATGCTGCAAGGACAGGGAGGGGAACAAGACCATGACTGGACCTGTGGTGGCCAGTGGTTAAAGGCACGGGCTCTAGAACACTAGGGCGGGGGGCCTGAGACCCATCCCCACCACCCACTAGCCGTGAGACCTTGGCCAGCCACTCTGCGCCTCAGCCTTCCCTTCTGCAAATGGGAAGAATCGCGCTCTCGGAAATAACCTACAGTCCATGGTGTTAATATCAAGAAAGTACTTGGAACAGCATCTGACACAGAGTAAGCATTCCATAAGCACCGAGCGGCTATTTTTATTACAATTATTGTTATTAAGCACTTCAGAGGGGACCAGGCCTGGGATGAAGCAGAAACTACGACAGGCCAGCCCAGGAGCCAGGTATGAACAAGCTGGTCCCAGGGGGCCCACCACCTGCCCACAGCAGGCTCTGCCCTGAGGTTGGGGGCACTCACCTCCGTGGGCGTGAGGGCAGGCGTGCTGTCCAGCACAACACCCTTCCCCGCACCATCCGGCGGCAGTGGGCTCTCGAAGGCATCCTCCTCCTGCTTGGGGTTCCGGCGCCGCTGCAGAGATGCCCTGTACTCAGACACCACTACCAGGGCAAGGAGAATGGGGTGGGAGGCAGAAGAGACGCTATGAGTGGCACTTTAAGGGCACCCACTTTCACGGCTGGCTGGCCTCTTCCTCCAGCACCCCAGCTTCTGCTGCAGGAAAGAGTCACCCTCCTAACTCTGAGCAAGTCACCTTACCTAAGCCTCATAAACAAAACAGATACCACCACCTGTCCCCCATTGCCAGCGAAAATAAATGTAGTAAGTGCTCCACAAATTATGACTTCTGTATTAATCACCCTACCACAGGAAGAAAACAAATACAGCAATCACCCACACATACGCACGGGCCCAGGCCTCTGTGACTCAGAGTCTCGCCACACTGCCTCAGTACTTTAGAAGCCAAAAGACAGAAGGGTACTCTGGGATCACACAGAGATGTGGCAGCAACCCCCGGTGGCTGCAGCCTGGGGGACAGGCATCAGCTTTAGGAAAACATCCCTACCTGATCTCCCAGGTCCTATCATATAAGCAGTGATGCATTCACCTTGGGAAGGGAGTGGGGACCACTACCGTAACAGCGCCCCCTGATGAGACATCAGCTTTATCTAACAACTCAGAGATGCAGAACGCATAAGACAGCCTCGGAGGGAGGACCCCACTGTGGTGTGGCCCCCTCATAGAAGGCACAGCAAACAGATGCAGAGACAGAGGAGCTGGGGAGCCTAATCTCACCCCCAGAGCCAGCCTGGGCCCCACCTCCGTCAGCCTCCTCAGGGCTTACCTCGGAAAAACTCCACATTCCCCAGAAAGAGCGTGCTGTTTAAAAGGGCAAGGACCCAGCAGAGTGGCAGCAGATACAGCATGCAAACTGTGCCCAGGAGAGCCCCATAGAACCTGGATGACAGAGAGGAACCACAAGATTAGGAACTCACAACATCCAAAAGAAACAGGTTTGGAGCACACCCACATACCCGAGGTCCAGGTAAGAAATAGCTCTGGGCACACTTAACAAACCAGCCAGACATGCTAATCACTGCTAATCAAACCAGTGGAAAGTAGTGACCAGGAAAGACTGGGAACTACCCACAAGTTTCTGGTTGCTGAGAGTGACATGGTGAGGCTGCAGCAGTGTCTGAGGCTGGGGATACATAAACTGGTTCAACCGCCATTACTCCCCAGGGGACAGACTCTGCAGTCTAGAATAAGACAGACTGGCACTGGAATCCAGCTCTGCCTCTTCTCATCCTGAGAAGTCTCTTGGTTCCCTGGGCGTTGCTTCCCTCATACATGAAGTGGGTCTGAGCAGCGCCTACCTAACAGTGACCACGAAGAGTGAGGGAATACACAGGGAGAGACGGGCACAGTGCTGGACACAGGGGAAGACTCAGTAAATATTAGTTATCATTATTCATGCACAAGAGCCTCAAAAACATTCATTCCATTTGATGCAGTAGTTTCATCCTTGAATTTATTCTAAGAAAACATTTTCAAAAGATTAAAGCTAAATCTACGAAAATGTTCACCACACGGGTAGCAATGAAAAGTAGAAATTGACTATATAACAGAATGGGTCTATAAATTATAATATATTCGCCATCTACATTAATCTGGTCTTAAAAATAATTCCAAAGGCTGTGCAGCAACAAAGAAAACCATTTATGACATAACAATAAGGGGCGAAAAAAAAGAAAAATCTAACATACACTATGAAGCTATATAGCTATAAAGTATATGCATATGACAAACTCTAAAAGGCAAGCCAAACATGAGATCAGCTGCTAGTTCCTGGTGGTGGATTACATGGTAAGTTATTTTTCTATGATTACAATATTTTTACCACACATAAAGGAAAGTACCTAAACAAAGGCAGTGCACTAGAGTCCACAGCCTGTGTGCAGATCTGCACACAAGAGCCCAGGAGGTGCTCTTCCCCTGGAGTAGGGGGGGCGAAGGCCCTCTCAGGAAGCTGGCTGTGCTCAAGTTCAAGCTGCAAATTCCTACAGGGCAGCAGCGAGAGGTAAGGGGCCACTCACTGTGAGGACACGACGGGGTTCTCCCAGTGCAGCACACGGTAGGCCGCTTCGCAGGTGCAGCACAGGCGGCTCAGGAAGGCCTCCAGCTGGATCAAGCTGCAGACACAGGGGCTTCAGTGAGTGGGCAGGCCCTGCCTCACCCGCCCACAGGGAAGGACCGAAGCCCTGGGGATGCAGAGCCTGGGAATCTCTTCAAACACACTGGAAGGGTCTAGAGAACATGGGAGAAAAGAGCCTGGCCGAGCCACCCCAGGTACATTTCAGTCCCCTTTTCAGGGGCCCTTGCTGAGGTGGAAACAGGTTCCTGCTTTGTTCTCTTCCTAGCTGCTGATGTAGGGCAGGCTACTTAACTTTTCCAGGGATGCAGTTTCCTCATCTATAAAAGGAGGATCAGAGTACCCACTTTATAGGTACACAGCAGCTATATGAGGACAAATGGCAGGACGTAAATCAATGTTTCTTTACCTGAGAGGTGACAGACTTCCTTAGGGAGTTGTTTTTTTTTTAAACATGGATGTACCCAGAAGCCATGACTACATCCTGCACCCAGATCTGAGTTTCTGAAGGACTCCCTGGAGAAAAGGCTGATTCTAGGGCCAGGGCAGGAAACTATAAGATGAATTGAACATCCTGCTGTAACATAAACATCCTGCTGTATCATAAAGTAAGGAAGCACTCAAAAATGATGGGGGCTGGACACAGTGGTGCATGCCTGTAGTCCCAGCTACTCAGGAGGTCAAGGCAGGAGGATCACCTGAGCCCAGGAGTCCAAGACCAGCCTGGGTAATAGCAAGACCCCATCTTTACAAAAATTTTTTAAAAATTAGCTGACCATGGTGGTGCATACCTAATGTCTCAGCTACTCAGAAGGCTGAGGCAGGAGGATTGCTTGAGCCCAAGAGTTTGAGGTTGCAATGAACTATGATAACACCACTGCACTCTAGCCCAGGCAACAGAGCAAGATCCTACCTCAAAAAAAAAAAAAAAGAAAGAAAATCAGCTTTGCAACCATTGTAGTGATAAACGGATTAAGGCAAGACCCATCAACGGATTTTAAAGCAGTGGGTGAAAGTTCGATAAGAAACAAGATATTCACACAGTCTCAATGTATCTCCCCTCAAGTTACTATGATGGAAGAATAAAATGATAATTTACAGTGTAGAAACATTCACCATGTGATCAGAGTTAATAATTCCTGACATCATGTGTCTCCTGCTATGGACACACTAACAATGACCATTCCCTGTCATATTCCTGCCAAAAATGCACAACCTGAATCTTTTGTTTTGTTTTGTTTTGAGACAGAGTCTCACTCTGTTGCCTGGGCTAGAGTGCCATGGCGTCAGCCTAGCTCACAGCAACGTCAAACTCCTGGGCTCAAGCGATTCTCCTGTCTCAGCCTCCCGAGTAGCTGGGACTACAGGTATGTGCCACCATGCCTGGCTAATTTTTTTATATATATATATATTTTTTTTTTTTAGTTGTCCAGCTAATTTCTTTCTATTTTTTTAGTAGAGATGGGGTCTCGAACTCCTGAGCTCAAACAATCCGCCCGCCTCGGCCTCCCAGAGTGCTAGGATTACTGGCGTGAGCCACCACGCCCGGCCACAACCTGAATCTAATCACAAGGAACCAAATAATCCAAAACTGAGGGAGATTCTAAAAAATAGAGAAACAAATGAGGAATTGCTCTGGGTTAAAGGAAACTAAAGAGACAATAAAAACTATTAAATAAATGTAATATATGATCCTGGACTAGATCCTAGATCAGGGGAAATTGATACAAAGAACTTGATTAACACAGGGTAAAATGAACTACATATTACAAACTGTGTTAGCTATGAACTGTATCAGATAACAGTACTAATACTAATGTTATCAATGTTAAATTTCCTAATTTTGATTACAGTACTGTGGATATATAAGAAAATGCCCTTGGTCTTGGGAAATACATGCTGAAGTATTCATGGTAAACAGGCATAATGTGTGCTACTTTCAAATGGTTCAAAAGAAAATAATGTGTATACGTAGAGAGACAGATGAAGCCAATGTAGCAAAATTTCAATAACTGCTCTATCTGGGTGAAGGTTATATGGGAGTTCTTCATATTATTCTTGCACCTCTTCTGTAAGTTTAAAATTACTTCAAAGTAAAAAAGTCTTTTAAAAAACCAGATATCCAGGCCCTGCTCCAGATAACTGACTCAGAATTTCTGAGGCAAGGTCCAGGGATCTTTTTATAACTTTTCTTACCCCTGCTATATGTCAAGAGACAACATACAGCCCGGTCCAGGGAAGAGATCAGTAAATGCCCACTGCCACTGAAGCTGTTACAGTTAATTATTCAACCGTCTTCAAATGCTTGCCCAAAAGTACCAGCTCTCTCATCGTTAGGAAGTTTCTCCACAGTGATAACGGACTATGCTTACTGAACACTTCCTGGGTACCAGACACTAGTTCAATCTTCACACCCACCCTACGAGTAAGCCCTATCATCATCCCATTTAACAGGTGAGGAACCCGAGGCACAGGGGCGCTGAGCGATTTGCCCGACATTACACAGCAAGTAAACAGAAGAGCCAGGATCGGAACCAGGCAGTGGCTCATGCATGCGTGTGCTTAGTCAAGACCCTAAACCATCTCTCTAGTGGAAAGAACACAAACTGTGAAATCAGCTAGGTCTGGATTCTCATCCCAGCTTGGCCACTTTCTAGCTGTGTAAGGAAGCCCTTTTCTGCATCCATAAATGGAGGACAGTAATGGGAGCTACCTCCCAGAATCGTTAAAAACACCACATAAAATAACATCTGTGGGCAGGGCGTGGTGGCTCACGTCTGTAATCCTAGCACTCTGGGAGGCCAAGGCGGGCGGATTGTTCGAGCTGAGGAGTTCGAAACCAGCCTCAGCAAGAGCGAGACCCCGTCTCTACTAAAAATAGAAAGAAATTAATCGGACAACTAAAAATATATAGAAAAAAA
>NW_012150175.1:318238-332193 GCF_000956105.1 Propithecus coquereli
TTGAGCCCAGGAGTTTGAGGTTGCTGTGAGCTAGGCTGACGCCACAGCACTCACTCTAGCCCAGGCAAAAGAGTGAGACTCTGTCTCAAAAAAAATAAATAAATAAAATAACATCTGTGGTTTGCCGAATACAATGCCGGGTGCACACAGCAAACAGTGTGGAGGCTGCTATTATTGTCATAATGGGCTTGTGCCCCCACCTCCATGACCTCTCTTCCATACTTACAAGCTCTTCACCTCAGCCACAGCCTCAGGGCGAGACAGGCGAACTTTCTGCAGGTCCTCCTGCCGCACCGTGTGATACTTCCTCCGCATCAGCTCAGACTCGGGCAGCCGTGCCCGGCACACCTCCTGAAGATAGCCCAGCAGGGCGGGCACTGAAATCACCAGGGCTCCTACTGAGCACCATGCGCCTACGGGACCAAGAACACTGCAGGTGACACAGGCAAGCATGGGCCAGGAGCCTGCCCACCCCGATGTCCACCACCCGAAGGCCTTCCCTGATCCCTGTATGACACGGGATCTCACGCCCACTCTCCAGCCCCCTCAACCTAGCTTCGTTTGTCCTCAGCCCTTATCGCCATACGACAGATTGTGGGCATGTTCACTGTCTCCTCCACTCATGGAACCAAGCTCTTGAGAGCTGGGACTTCGTCTCTTTGGTCACTGCTATAGTCTCAGCCTTGTTTTTAATACATCTAAAAATGCTGCTAGCACACAGTAGGCAGCTTATGCTGGAGTCTCGATGCTGGCAGCTCTCAATGACCGACATGAGGATCTCTGGGCCATTAAGGCAGATGGAAGCCTTTCCTTTGGCTTTTACGAGACCACAGACCACTGTGGATTGAGAAATGGTGAGGCTGAGATAAAATTCAAAGAAGGAACTTCTTCCATGTAACATAGTACCCCAATAGCAAGCAACAGAGCAGCAGGCCCATAATGCTTGTTAAACATCTGTCCTATAAACTGACTGACTCTGGGAGTATATTCAGAAAAATCTAACATCCTAGGAAGCTTTGATCAAGCAAAGAGGAGTCCAGCTAAGAAACAGAAGATGAGATCATGTGTGAACTGCATTTATTTTCAACCTGCTGAATCCTTATCTCCCTGAGAAACAAAGGAGACACTTGAGAAATGAGTTCAATATAAGAAAGAACACATGAATAGAGGCCCAGCTCCTCAGAACATTCTGTCCCAGACCCTCCACTCATTTCCGCTGAGGGGTTTGGCTTTTTCTGTAGCTATCTGCCAGTTCCAACCAGGGAAAGGTCTGGGTCACATCATCATAATAAAAGGTCTGCAGGAGACACTCCTACCCAGGACCCCTAGACCCCTACCATCCACATTTCTTTCTCTAAGGCTTCCTGTGGCTCCTCGCTGCTGGTGACTGTCCAGCAGCTCCTGCCAGCTCACTTGCTGAACCAGAGGAATCAACAGATACGGCAAACATCCCTTAACAGCTCATCTTCCTAGTCCCCTTACCCCATGCCATGTCCCCAAACGACCCCTCAATCAGCTTGGGAACCAAAATGGAAAAGGGTCAATGTACCAGCAATCAGTCAAGATGGAAGCAATAATAATAGCAGCTATAATGTATTGGCTGTTTATTCTGTGTCAGGCACTATGCCAAATGTCAAACTATCTCATTCCTCACAAATACTCTAGGAGGAAAGCACTGTTATTATCCTTCCTTTAGAGATGAGAAACATTAGGCCTTAACAGAGAGGTTCAATAATGTGCCTGAGGTCACAACAGGCGACTCGGCCTGGTCTCTGGAGCCTGTGTTCTGGCACCAGGCAGACACGGAGGAGCGCCAGCTCCAGGGCCAGAGCGGCTCCCTGCGCAGGGCCGCGTCTTGCATCTCAGCGTTCTTCCCCCACACTCATTCACAAAGCCACTGGACCCTGCGAGCAGTTCTTACCCTCATTCAAAGTGAGAAACAAGATGTTGAGGCCCAGGCAGGTCAGCAAGGAACACAAAGGCGTCTGCCACCTACAACACAGAGAGTCCTGGTCACTACAGAGCACTGCTCCTCCAGCTGGGGAGGGGAGGCGGGGCAGCACAGGCAGGACACCCCGGCAGAAGAGGAGGACACCTGGGACACCTCCTGGGACATAGAACACATGTAGAACTTTCTTCCAAAAGGAAGAATTTATAAAATACCAGGTAATGCTGCTTAACCTGTGTTTTCTAAGGTTGTCTTCTGCTTAAGAGGTAAAGCTGATATTTTTCTTTAATATTTTCCTTTATTCTTTTTTATAATTTCATAAAAACGTATAATCATTGCACAAAATTCGTCTAATAGAGAAATCAAGAAAGAACAAATTGTGGACTTTTTTTGACCCCATTTGTGACTTTATCTTCTTATATCTGTAATTTTGAGAGTTTGAGAGCTTATTTTGAACATACATTAATTCAAAAGGAGAAAAAAATGATAAAAATTTTATTTTACTATATTAAAAAAATGAAGATGAAACTAAGGTACAGCATTCTGTCAGCAAAACACGGAAATAGATGGACCCAAACCCAGATGCAGCTCCCCCATCACCCCCATCACATGGCAGCGCTGGAGCCCCCAAGGGGGATGAGAGACAACCAGAGTCCCAGGGTGCTGAGGACAAGCAAATGCTGCTGGCTTAGTCCCTGATGAGGGACATTTAGTAGGCAAAGAGGAGTGCAGACATAATAATGAAGCAACTGACACCCAAATTCTAGGGGCAGTGTCAGTATATAAAAAGTGAGCGATCAGAGGAGAGACAGACAAATCAGAAAAATAAACAGATAAAAGTTGCTTGCAAGCAAAGTATTCAAAATGTAAATGGATTTTCTTGTGCTCTAAACTGGAGTTATAAATGAGGGGAACTAATTTATGTGGGGCTTTTACTTTTTGATAAAAATTATGAGCGAGGGAACCAAATGACCTAGCTTTGCTTTTCTCCTGAAATTCAACACACTCCACTTGTACCACCCTAATTAGGCCTCAGAACCTCCGGTGACAGCCACCAAGGTAAAAGCAAAATAAAAGCCAGGTCCAAAGCCAATCCCTTCTCAGAAACAAAAACATCACACCACCACTGAAGTCATTTTCATTTTAAAACGTCTCCCCTTCTATCAAATGTCTTCACTGACACTTTGGTCCTGGGAGACCCACCTAGCAGAGTAGTTGATCCCAGAAGAGATTCTCTTAACAATTTACTGCAACTCTTAGCTTCAGACCTAATAGCCAGAGCCCAAGATTAGGTCCCTCTTCAAAGTCAAATCCTCTTTCCTAATCCTACGGCTACTTTCACAGACCAGTGCTCCCTTTCCCAGCAGCAGAGAGACAACAGAGTCCTGGGGGCTTTTCGGTCAACGCTCCTTCCCCATCCAGCTTTAAACAATCCTCCCACATCCTCCAATTTCTAGTAATAATTCCACAAAATGGAAAAACCCTAACACGTTAGTGTGTCAAGAAGCACTATAAACCAGAAAAGGAAAAGGAGAAGGTAGAGATATATTTTTTGTGCTTTGCCACAAAAGGGCAACACACACACAGAAAAAGTCCTTCCCCTAAGGAAAGCCCCTGGCCCTAAGCAGAGCCCCTCCCCTAAGGAAGACCACAGTGCATTTCAGCTGGTTGATCACACATGCTGGGATTGTAAAACGAAAAAAGAACCCCTTCTCATATCATCTTCCTACCCCTTTCACCAAGAGCCAATGATCTTACAGTAAAGAACATAGGTTTGAAAAAGCAACTAGCTCATCTCTAGGGATACTGCCATAAATTAAAGGAATGAACAAGAAAAATATAGGGCCTTGGTCAGAGAGCTAATGAACAGCTGCCCACTATTTCCAGACTGAAGCAAGGATGAATATTCAATAGCAATTGCACTCTTAAAGGTTAACCTGACTCATCCTGCTTCCTACCAGTCTCTCTCGGCATTTTACAGGGTTGAAGATCTCATGAGAATCTGGATCCAGAAAACTAGCAGCTTTTCCCTAGAAACACACATGTGCGCATATACACAATTTTACATACAGTTTTATGGAATTCATTGACCCCTTAGACCCACTCGCAGGCTCCAAGTTAAGAACCTCTGCTCTTTAGGACAACCGGGTTTTTATGTGGCTCCTGATGCAATTAGGAACACAACATTTACCTTTGCTACAAAAAAAAAAAAAACTTTTCTAACTTGAATCTAATCCAACCTTTAACTTCCAGTTTGCACCGTGAGGAAGTAACCAAACAAACCCAGGTAGGAAATTCCCTGATAGTCAGCTCAGTCTCTTCAGCAAGTCAGTGTCAGGAAAGAAGAGACTGTTTTAGATTGAAAAAGACTTAAAGAACACAATAACCACATACAATGCACGGTCCTAGACTGGAACTTGATTTGGCCGAACTGATTATACATGATATACATTCTTGGGAAAACTGAGGAAACTTGAATATGAATTGAGTATGAGATAGTATCAAGGAATTGTTAATTTTGTTAGGTATGATGTTACTTTGATTGTGAAAGACAATGCCCTTAATCAGAGACAGAAACTGAAGTATTTGGAGAGTGGGATGCCATATGTCTGTAATTTAAAATACTTTTAACATAGGAAATCAAGTGAACTGAAAGGAGAAAAAAGAAAATTACAGAGGATGAAAATCAAAGCAGAATAGGAGAAAAAATATGAGATCCATAATCCCAAAGGATTAGTGAAAATGGTACCTACTTATTCATAGGTATTTGTATTTCCCCAACTTTTGTTCAAAATTATATCCTAATTTTAATATTAATTATACTAATGTTCAGAGAGAAGAAAAAAATAAAATCTGCTCTAAGCTGTAGAAGGTCTGATGTTCAAGGCCGTTCAACAGTCCTGAGGTAGGTGCTTACAGAGTCACAAAGAAGAACCCTGTTGAAGGGCCAGATCGTTCCCAGTACCTGCCTTTCAGGACTGGGCTTGAGACACAAGGTCAGCCTGGATAAACCCAGAGGTCCCACAGGCCTCCCAGAACTGCTCCTCACTAGGGCAGAAAGGACAGCCCAGCCACTGTCTAAATGGTCAGCATTACTACAGAGCAGGAAAGCAAAAGGCACAGCAGACCAGAGCAACTCCACAAAGTCTGTACCTGAGCAAGTATCGAACACCATCACCTGCATCTTTCAAGGGTTCCAGGTAGATCTCCAGTCTCTTGTAGGAAAGAACCAAGTTGAAAAGATCAAATGCTGGAGACTTGGTAAGGACAGGTGGAGGCTCTGGGAGAGCCTCAGGCATCATGCTGGGGCTCACCTCTAGCCCACTCCCCTCAGGCTCTGATGTCTGCATCCTGTAACAATAATAATTCCTGACATTTGCATTGTCCTTCCAGTCCCCAACACACTTCTACTTGCATTGTTTCATGTGGTGCCCATAATAAATCTGAGAGGTAGGCAGGGCCACATGTGGAATGCCCGTTTCACACAGGACGAAATTGAAGTCCAGCAAGGTGAAGTGAATTACTCACATCTAAATCCTCTAGCCTGAGCAAGAGCAAGACCCCGCCTCTACCAAAAAAAAAATAGAAAAAATTAGCCAGGCGTGGTGGTGCACACTGCTAGTCCCAGCTACTCAGGAGGCTGAGGCAGGAGGATCACTTGAGCCCAGGAGTTTGAGGTTGCTGTGAGATATGACAATGCCACTGCATTCTAGCTGGGTGACAGTGCAAGACTCCGTCTCAAAAAAAAAAAAATCCTGTTCTTTGGACTCCCCATCCAGTAATCTTTTCCTCACAGACTCATCAAGAGTATAAACCACAAAGACCAAGCACATATAGTTGATGGGGTGGGGAGGCAGCCCATGGTCTCAAGAGAAATGATGCCCTGGAATATTTTTCTCCCACTGTTTACCTGGCTAATTCCTACTCATCCTTCAGATAATCAGCTTAAACATCAGTCCCTTGTCCTGGGCAGTCTTTGCCAACCCCTCCCCCAGTATGGACAGTAAAACCCTCTGGAATACGCATATACTCACCCTACCATAGCACTTATCACATCAAAGTGAAACTCCCTTTCTTGCCAGTTTCCCTCCTAACTCTGAGCTAGCCTATATTCACGACTGTTTCTATACACAGCGGGTGCTTAATAAATGCTTGCTACATGAGTGAATGAACCACCATCCAGCAGAACTCCCCTGCTCTCTCCTGCCCAGCCCCCGTCCTCTCCTTGGGTTGCCAACAACTTCCTGGGCTATACGTGCCCAGGGGGCAGTCATCACCTTCCAGAACGCCCATTCTCACTCCCCTCTCTAATGAGGAGAGCCCACAGGAACGCTCACGCTCTTTCCTAATTCCAAAGTCCTACACCAAACGCTAAGGAGGAAATGAGGGGGCAGAACCTCGGCGAACAGCAACCTAAACCAGTCCTACTGGCAGGGAGGTGACAAAGGGGCCACTGGGAGCCCTAAATCCCCGCGGGCCGAGCCACAGCGAAAGCGCCCAGGGGCGGGCGCGAGATAGGAGCTTCAGAAGGTGCGAAGCAGGTCGGCGCCGGCAGGTGCCTGGACCACTATTTCTGCAGCCCAGGGAGCCCAATGAGGGCCCAGACAGGCCAGGCCACGCCCAAGGTCGCTGGGCTGGCAGGTGGCGGCCCGGCTTTGTCCAGGCGTCCGACTTCGCACGGTCAGCAGAGACCTCGGGGCGGGGAGCAGTGGCACCTTACCTACCTGGTCTCTAGCTCGGTGGGGCGAGGGACAGGGACGGGCAGGAGGTAAGGGTAGGGCCACTGGGCCCCGGACGTTCCCTCAGGCCCGCCCCACCCTGACGCCGCGCCTCCTCCCGGGGCCGTTCGGAAGTCGCAGGTCCGAGAATCTCCTCCGCCTACTCCTCCGCCAACGCCGCTTCCGGGACGCGAATCGCTCTGCGGCGGCGTGCCGTGACGTCATCGCGCCCGCCCCGGGTTTAGCTCCGCCCACTCCAGCACAGGTGAGCGCCCTCGTCAGCACTGCGCCTGCGTGCCTTTCGGGGCTTGCTCCTGGCCTGAGTTTGCGCTGTTCCCGAGCACCGCGCTTCGCAAAACCTTGCGGAGCCCTGCGAGCACGCGTCTGGCCACCGTGCACCTCGCTGCCCCGACTCGCCTTAAATGAATCCAGCAGAGAACAATTGTGGAGACACTAAGCTGAAGAATGTATGCCTTCATCCTCTTTCCTCCCAGTTTCGGCACTTAGCTGGCTCAGCGTCACGCCCTGGGGACTGTGAGCTCAGGAAGGGCAGAAACTGTATCCTGAATGCCGATGCCCAGCAAAGAGCGCGGCTGCTTCCTGAGTGGCTGCTCTGTACAAGGTCCTGTGCAGGCCTTTCCCTGTTGGTTCCACTTCACTCCGTGGGGCCCAGTTAATCTCTGCTAAAACACGCACCCGTGGCTTTCTTTGCATTAATAATAACGTTGGCGTTGTGTGCGGAGGCGCCGGGCACCGGACTAAGCTCTCTGTAGGCATTACCTTCTCCAACACCCCAGTTAGGGTTATCGCCATCTTACAGATGAGGAATCTGAGACATTTTAAGGAACTCCTGCAATGTCACAGCTAATAAGCAGGAGCTGGCATTTGAACCACATGTGTTATCTGACCCCAGTGCCCCCAACCATTAGTCCGCATCTACTGGCTTCATCCCCTGCTACTCTCCTTCTGGTGCCTCTTAACTTCAGCCAACTGAACCCCTCCCTTGTTACCTTCAAATGCTCCTTTCCCTCCAATGTCTGCGCACCTTCACGCATTGCCCCAACTGGAAGAAATCACTTCCCTCTCCCAACAGCCAGAGCTTTATCTGCATCTCTTCCCGAATGTATCTCCTTTCAGAAAAGCAGGCGCCCGCCCCTCCGCCAGCACTCAGCTGTGCTCTAAATTCCTACTCCTCTCACTTCCTTGGGGCTTTGCTCTGTCCTAAGGGCCTTGAAATTTTCACTCTCGCTGACTCATCTCCCTCATCCTAGAGACAAAATTCATGAAAAATTTCTCCCTTAACCTTACTTTACCCCCTTTCTCCTTCGCTAGTGGGAAGACTTGCTACACAGCGCTGTCTGCCTCTGCTTCCTCACCCAACTCACTCCTCAGCACTGTAGACCTGCCTCCCTCCATACCACTGGGCTACCTGCCTGCTCACCTGTGACGTCATGGCTGCTAAATCTAATGGACGCTTCCCAACCCCCCTCTCAGGTGACTGCTGGAGCACTGGACACTCTTCCTTGTTGTTACTATTATCCGCCTTAGTTTCCGTGACACCACCCTCTCCCCTTCCTCCTACCTTCAAGGTCTCCTTGGAGCTTTTCTTCCTGCCCTCCAATGCTGGGGCTGCTGTGTGCCACCCTCCTTCCTTCTGACTCCAGACACTCTCCCCCTGGGATCTCAGTCACTGTCACGGCTCTCTAACCTAATGTTTCCCATATCAATGTCTCCAGAACCTGGCACATAGTGGGCATTCTGTAAAAAAGGGTTGCAAGATGTTGCCATTGGAGGACAGTATATGGGATCTTTCTGTGTTATTTCTTATAACTACATATAAGTTTACAATTATCTCAAAATGAAATTAAATGCTTACACCATATGGGTATTTTTTAATAGCTCCCTGATGTAGTCAATTTTTAAAATTACCTGGCATGTGCCAGTCCCAACATGAGTAAGGTAGGAGAGCTTACAAGGTAGGATGAGTTGCTTGGTTGGTTTTTCCAAGTATAAAATGAGGATAATCATAGTAGTAACATTGACATAGGGCTGTATTTAGAATTAAATGAGCTAAAAGATATAAATTCCTGACATATTATAAGTGTTTGAAAATTGTTAGCAATCATTATTATTGTTTTACTCAAAGCCCTAACATCATGAAAGGTGGCCTTATAATAACCTAACGGAGGAAAATAAACTATCAAACAGAAAGTAAGGGAAATAGTACATAACTGCCTCTTTGAAGAGGAAATTCACAACCCAACAACCCCCTTTGTTTCGTTTAGTTAAAACACCTGTGGCCTAACTCATTATCTCTAAGAGTGTCATTTTCTCAGCCTTGAAGAGCCTTAAGCAGACAATAGGGGGACAAACTTTCTGCCTCAGTTCCTCCCAGGACCAGATTCCAAGGACTCAGATAAGCCAGCCTCACAGAGAAAAGAAAAAATAAAGAACACCTGCAACAGCTTCGCTGCCACTTCTGTTATCAGTCTGCTGAAGCAGAGGGGGGAAAGCCATTTTTAGCTTTTTTAAACACTAAGCCGCTTTTCCTCAACTGCCAGCACTACCCTCTATCTTTTCTTCAGTGCCATGCCTTATCCCTTCTTTTCTCTTTCTTTCTTTCTCTTTCTCTCTCTCTCTTTCTTTCTTGGGAAAATAAATAAACGTTCACTTCCCTATATCCTAAACTCTGCGTGAGAAATCTTTCTCCACCCGCAGCATGAGCACCTACTGATTTTTCCACCCTTTCACATCACCACTCCTAGCCCAGAAGTCAGACAAGCATCCATAAAGGTTCTGATTCACATAGCAAAGACAGAAAGAAAAAAAAGAAAAGAAAAGAATTCATAAAGGACCAAAATGTAGACAGATCCAAATCTCACACACACCATTAAGCTATATCCAGAAATCCCCCCACAAGCCCTTAGAGGAATGAGCTCAGCTTTCTGTCTGGGCTAGGCTTGTCTGCAGGACTCTGCCTCTCCCCACTTAGAATCAGTCTTTTTTCCAGAAGGCTCTCGGTCTTCTCCTGCAAATAGCCTGTGAAGACCCCTCTTCTCCATTTCCTGACCTGGCCCCAGGTCTGAATTCCAACGGAGGCCATCTCCCCTCCCACCTCCCCCAGCCTCACCCCTACCACCACCCTACACTCTGTATCCTTCTCAAACCACTGTCTTGCTGGCACTCTGTGACCTCCAGGATAAAACCAAAGCCTGGTATATTTAACTCTGGAAGTTCCCTGAATGTGTCACACCTTCTCCCATTGCTGTGCTTTTTTACGGACATTCTTCCCCACATTCTTTGGTTGGCCAGCTATTCTTCCTTCCTTATTCTTCCTTCTAAACTCAACTAAGAAAAAGAAAAAAAAAAAACTCAGCTCAGATCTCACCCCTTCTTGAAGACTTCTCTGACATCTCCCCCATCAGCAGCCACTATCTGGATTTGGTGCCCTTCTGTTTTGGCTCCATGGGCCTGTCCCACCCCAGCACTCAAAAAGTCACTGTCTGTTTACTTGGCAGCTCCTTCTTTCTCTAGACTGTGAGAGTCCTGAGGGAACTGACTTTAACTTCTGTGTGTGCAGCATCTAGTGCAAAGGAGATACCAACAAATGTTCGTTGAGGCTGGGCGCGGTGGCTCACGTCTGTAATCCTAGCACTTTGGGAGGCCGAGGCGGGCGGATTGTTTGAGCTCAGGAGTTCGAAACCAGCCTGAGCAAGAGTGAGACCCCGTCTCTACTAAAAATAGAAAGAAATTAATCGGACAACTAAAAATATATAGAAAAAATTAGCTGGGCATGGTGGCACATGCCTGTAGTCCCAGCTACTCGGGAGGCTGAGGCAGTAGGATCACCTGAGCCCAGGAGTTTGAGGTTGCTGTGAGCTAGGATGACGCCATGGCACTCTAGCCCAGGCAACACAGTGAGACTCTGTCTCAAAAAAAAAAAAAAATGTTCATTGAATGAATGCATGCCTGTCAATTTCGTCCTGGAGGGCAGAATCCACATGTCTTTCAACAAAAGACCAAGAACAATGCCCATTTCTTAAAATGATGACTGTGACAAGGAGCAGATTCTACCCTCAACGGGCTCTTAGCTCAATAGGCAACACCGAATTGACTCAGCTGCGATACAAAGCAGGGAGCCCTATAGTAAAAGTAGGAGCAAAGAGAAGGGACAGACTTCATTTAAGAGAGGAGATGGGGAAAGTTTTCTGGACAATGTAGCATTTGAGCCAAGGAGGCTCCACCCTTCTTAGAAAGAAGAAAATTGTTTTCTTCAATGTCCTAACTACCTGAAATTCTACCATCAGTAATTTACTGAAAAGTTAAATTTTAGTTTTTTTGCAATTCCTCCTCCTTGCGTCTGTCTGGACCACTGGCCTCAGGCTAGCTGTGGATAGTGATAGTGTTTGTTTTCGATTCCGGCAGCTGTAGAATTGAGAGGTATTACTCAAGAACTCCTAGACATTATTTTCAGGGAACATTGGAGGATACAAGAAGGTCTAAAGACCAGAAAGGGACAACAGTCTTGGCCAACATCAATGAACAGAGGCCTCCCCTGGTGATTAGAGACAAACCAGACAAACTCTGATTTTGCATAATCAACTTCTAGTTCCTTCTTCCCTCCTCCAGCATTCTGAGTCTTCCCTCTTGGCCTCAATTCCTGTTGCTACTGATGTTTTCCTCTGGGTAGCAGACAGGTAGAAGAGACTAAGGGAGAAAATTAAATAAACAAAGAGGATACTTAATTCCATAACTTGACATTTTTCAGAGGTTAGTCTTTGCATCTATAAGTAAGTGTGTTTATGGCCCACATATTCGTAATTGACTCATAAACCTCACATGGCCCTTGGAGAAGTACTAGGTGGAAGCGCTGAGTAGAACAAGCTGCAGAAACGGCCGTGGGGAGAGAAGGGAATGGCTAAGCACGCTTTTCTCCACCAGAGGGCACCCTCGCCCACTCTTACTGAGAACGTTGGTGTTTCAGAGGCATCTTTTTATTTTATTTTATTTATTTTTTTTTTTTTTGAGACAGAGTCTTACTCTTTTGCCCGGGCTAGAGTGAGTGCCATGGCATCAGCCTAGCTCACAGCAACCTCAAACTCCTGGGCTCAAGCAATCCTTCTGTCTCAGCCTCCCGAGTAGCTGGGACTACAGGCATGCCCCACCATGCCCGGCTAATTTTTTCTATATATTTTTAGTTGTCTGATTAATTTCTTTCTATTTTTAGTAGAGACGGGGTCTCACTCTTGCTCAGGCTGGTTTCGAACTCCTGGTTTCGAGCTCAAACAATCCGCCCACCTCGGCCTCCCAGAGTGCTAGGATTACAGGCTTGAGCCACCACGTCCGGCCAGAGACATCTTTTTAAACTTCAAGTTTCTGGCTATGACTTCTCATGCCAGCCTCAATGAATTTCGCACCATTTCCACAGTATGCCAAATATTTTCATGTTTCTAGCTGTATCAGTTATCTCTTGTCATGTAACAAAGTATTCCAAAACTTTATGGCTTGAAACAACAGTAAACATATGTTATCTCACTGCTTTTTGGGTCTTGGTGGGTGGTTTTGCCTCAGGGGTGGGCTTCCAGAAGGTTGTAGTCAGATGTTGGCCAGGCTGCAGTCATCTGAAGTCTCCAGGGGACTGGAGGATGAGTTCCTCATGCGGGTGGCACTTTCTCATATGACAAGCCGGCAGAAGGTTCCAGGTCCTCCTCACTTGGGACTCTCCAGAGGGCTTCTTGAGTGTCCTCATGACATGGTGGCTGAGTTAACCTAGAGCAAGAGATCCAACAGGGACCAAGGCAGGGAGCCAAAGTTCTTTTATGATGTGCCCTCGGAAGTCCCACACCGCCATTTTTGCAATATCCTATTGGGTTTACAGGTCAGCCCTATTCAGTGTGTACGAGGATCATACAAGAGTATGAATACCAGGAAGCAAAAATAACTGGGGCTCTCGTGGAAGCCATCGTGGAAGCTACTTGTGCTGTTCTGCCAGCTTAGGATACCCCTTGCCCCTCCTCCTGACCCCCTCCCACTCACCTTTTAACACCCAGCTTGTGAATGTTTGTGAAGCCCTCCCCAAATAATTCCTCACTCCCATCTCTATCAGGTGCCTGTCACCTGGCATTTCGATCCATCTCTGAAACATGACTATTTCCCCCATTGTCCTCTGAGTTCCTGAGAGCAGGGAGACTGAGACTGGGACTCA
The DNA here is from genome assembly GCF_000956105.1 of Propithecus coquereli. Taxonomy (NCBI): domain Eukaryota; kingdom Metazoa; phylum Chordata; class Mammalia; order Primates; family Indriidae; genus Propithecus; species Propithecus coquereli. Next base: position 331,110 of record NW_012150175.1, read on the forward strand.
GTATCTTGGCAGCCCCATTTTCTACCAAGTATAGGGCCTTGGCATAGTGGGTACTCAATGAATGGATGAATAAAACAGAAAATAACGAGTGACGGTGGAGATGTAGAGAAATCGGAACCCTTGTGCACTGTTGGCAGGAGTGTAAAATGGTGTGGAAAGCAGTATGATCCTCAAAAAAATTAGAAGTAGAATTACCAATAACCATATAATCCAGCATTTCCACTTCTGCATATATATCCAAAACAATTGAAAGCAGGGTCTTGAAGAGATATTTGTACATCCATGCTCGTAGCAGACTATTCACAATAGCCAAAGGTAGAAGCAATCCAAGTGTCCATCAATGGATGAATGGATAAACAAAATGTGGTCTATACATACCATGGAATATTAGCCTTAAAAAGGAAGGGCATTCTGACACATGCTACAACATAGGTAAACCTTGAGAACATTATGCTAAGTTGAAATAAGCCAGTCACAAAAAGACAAATACGGTATGATTCCATTTATATGAGGTACCTACAGTAGTCAAATTCATGGAGACAGAAACTGGAATTGTGGTTGCCAGGGGCTGGAGGGAGGGAAGAATAGGAAATCATTGCTTAGAGTTTTAGTTTTGCAAGATCAGAAGAGTTCTGGAAAGGGTTGCTGGTGATAGTTTCACCACAATATTAATCTACTTAATGCCATTGAACTGTACACATGAAAAATGGCAAATTTTGTGTTATGTGTATGTTTTGCCACAATTGAAAGTTTTTTTAAGGCCAGGCGCAGTGGCTCACACCTGTAATCCTAGCACTCTGGGAGGCCGAGGCAGGTGGATTGCTTAAGCTCGGGAGTTCAAGACCAGCCTGAGCAAGAGCGAGACCCCGTCTCTACTAAAAAAATAGAAAGAAATTAGCTGAACAACTAAAAATAGAAAAAATTAGCCGGGCATGGTGGCACATGCCTGTAGTCCCAGCTACTCGGGAGGCTGAGGCAGTAGGATCACCTGAGCCCAGGAGTTTGAGGTTGCTGTGAGCTAGGATGACGCCATGGCACTCTAGCCCAGGCAACACAGTGAGACTCTGTCTCAAAAAAAAAAAAA
>NW_012150175.1:332243-336482 GCF_000956105.1 Propithecus coquereli
CTAAAAATAGAAAAAATTAGCCGGGCATGGTGGCACATGCCTGTAGTCCCAGCTACTCGGGAGGCTGAGGCAGTAGGATTGCTTGAGCCCAGGAATTTGAGATTGCTGTGAGTGAGGCTGATGCCATGGCACTCTAGCCCGGGCAACAGAGTGAGACTGTCTCAAAAAAGAAAGTTTTTTTAAATGAATGAATGATGTAAACAAAATGTAGTCTATTCATGCAATGGAATATTATTCACCATAGAAAGGAATGAGGTATTGATACATGCTACAACATGGATGAACCTTGAAAACATTATGCTAAGTGAAAGAAAACAGACACAAAAGGCCACATAGCATATGATTCCACTTATATGAAATGTCCAGAACAGGCAAATCTATAGAGACAAAGTAGATCAGTGGTTGCCAGAGACTGAGGGGAGGACGGAACTGGGGTGACTGCTAACAGGTATAGGGTTTCCCTTTGAGATGATGACAATTTTCTGGATTTGGATAGTGGTGATGGTTATACAACCTTGTGAATATACTAAAACACACTGAATTGTACACTTTAAAACTGGGAATTTTATGCTATATTATGTGAAATTTTATGTTGTATGAATTAAGTTTCAATAAAAAAATGAATGGATAAATGAAAGAAGTATCTGACTGGTATGTATCTTTGAATTCTCTTTAATATTTAGATTTTTCTCTAATATTTAAACTTGACATTTGACTGGTGTGTATTTTTGGATTAACAGTTCACTGTCATTGCCCTAAAAAGTGTTTGATAAATACATCTTTATGTTCTTGTACCTGGGAAAGAAGTACTCATGAGTAATGAGTTTTCCAGCTGTGAGACAGTGAGTTGTTGGACAAACATAGCAAGGAAATGAATGTCTGCTGTTACATTCTCACTCAACAGCTCTTGGCAGCCATGAAAACAACCATTCATCAAACACTGGCACAAAAACTCTCACAGAGCAAGGCAATGAAAACCTCAGCAATAAAACCTTTTGCCTCCCGTGAAAGAGACACTTAACTGCCCACGGAAAAGTCTTGTTCCCCCATCCATGATGGAGAGTTGTTGCTAAGCAGCAGCGGCCCAGCCAGAGACTACATTTCCCAGCCTCCTTTGCATATAGGTTGGGTCACATTACTCCCAAGGAAGTGAGTGGGAGTGTTGAGTATCCCTTCTAGAACAAGGCATTTATAAATCAGAAACCTCCTGCCTCTCTTCCTCCACCTGCCAGCTCCAAGCGGAGGGGATGGCTGAGCCACAAGGTAGAAGGAGGCTGGGTCCCTGAATCATCCCATGGTGGACAGTCTTCCACTGCCCAGGAACACCCACAGTGGACAGCTTTGTGAGGAAGAAATAGGTCTGTATGTGAAGAAACAAATAGATGTTATTATATTAAGCTACTGAAATATCAGGGTGTATTTGTTACAACAGCTAGACATCAATATTCATTCATTCCACCAAATGACTACGTATTATGTACCTTTCATAAGAATATACAGAAAAGAGCCCAGAGTTCTTTCCTTGAACAGATTATATTCTAGTGGGACAGACAACCTATTAATAAATAAATATGCCATCAATGAAAGAGCAGTTGGTAACCCACCCAAAAACTTGAATACACCAGTTACCATTAAAGAAATTGAAAGAATCAAACATAAAAAGAAATAAAAATTTAAAACTTCCTAAAAAGCATCAGGTCCAGATTATTTTGTAGATCAATTTTATCAAACCCATCAATAAAATGATATAGTTAAACTCTTCCAGAACATAAAACAAGATGGAAAACTTTCTAATTTATTCTATGAGTCCAGAATTATCCCCTCTGATACAAACGTTGGGCAAGAAGATACACACACACACACACACACACACACACACACAAACAAATCTCATCTGGAATATAGCCAATTTAAAATAATAAAAAATAATAAACCTACCACATGACTGGGCCATTCCACTGCTAGGTATCTACCCAAGAGAAATTAAAGCATATGTCCGCACAAAGACTTATACGTGAATTTCGTAGCAGCTATACTTGCAATAACCAAAAACTTGAAATAACACAATGTTCATCAACAGTTAAATGGATAAACAAATTGTAGTATATCCATACAATAAAATAATACTCAGTGATAAAAAAATAATGAACTATTTCTACCACAATATCATGAATTGATCCCAAAATAATTAAGCTGAGTGAAAGAATCCAGATACCATCTCTTCCTCAAAAGAGCACATACTGTATATTCCACTTACATAAAATTCTAGAAGACGCAGAACGAATCTATAGTCACTGGAAGCAGATCGGTGGTTGCCTGGGAAGGGGAGATGAGAAGGAAAGAAGAGGCAGGACGAAGGGCACACGGAGACCTCCGGCATTACCGATATGTTCATTGTCTTGATCATGGTGATGGTTTCACAAGTGTATACACCTGGCAAAATGCATTACATTGTACATTTTAAATATGTACAGTTTAATGTACATCAAGTATACCCTAATAAACCAATTGTTTTTAAAAAGAAATATCTAGGCAACCACTTCACCTCTCTGAGCCTCGTCTACAAATGCAGTTATGATCTACACTGTTCATCTGTTGACAGGATGGTGAGACAAAATAATAAATGTAAAAATATTTTGTGAACTATGAATACAAGAGTACAGGGACATTGTATACTCTTTATTATTATACTATCAATGTCATTATCAACAGTAATATCATCACAATTGTCATCTCTATCATAATCACCACAAAAAGATTCCATCACCTTGGTCTTCTGGCACCCTACGTTTAGATCTATGAGGTAGTTCATTCATTTAAATTAAAAGAAAAAAACAAACCCAGCAAGTTCACTAGTTCCTAGCATTGGCTGGGAGGAGAGGTCAACAAGCCAATAAATACAACTGACTTTACCAGGGAAATGAGGAAAGTCATGTTGTGAAATGCCCAGATATGTGAGCAACTGCTAGAAAAGCCAAGTACTTAACTGTTCCTGGGAGGTGTCCCTTTTGCCTGAATGAATCTTGGCTCGAATGTGGTCGTGGAAGAGCCTACAAATGCGTAATGAGGGAAGACTACGAACCTTCCACTGCTGACAACTGAACCTGAGGCCAGTTCGTCTCTCCAGGTGGACCGGAACCCCAGAAACCTCCATGGGAAGAGTGAGTCCTCTTTCCAGGCAGGAAGGAAAGCAGAAGGGTATACTGCTTGGTGAACAGAGCGGAGCCAGCAGACTGCAAAAGGGAAGAAAAAGGAGGGCAAAGAAGGACCTCAGACTCTGTAAAGAAGAAGAATCTCAACTTCAGGTAAGTATTAGTAACAATAATTTTAACATTTCTGAGCTTTTTTGTCAAGAAAACTCAGGAGAACGAGGCGTAGTGGCACCTGCCTATAGTCCCAATTACTCAGGAGGCTGAGGCGAGAGGATGGCTTGAGCCCAGGAGTTTGAATCCAGCCGGGGCAACACAGTGAGACCCTATCTCAAAAAAAATAAACCTCACACTTAAGGCCTATTTAACTTAGTTCTTACACAGTGATACATGTGCTCAAAAAAAAAAAAAAAAAAGTTCAAGACACTAAGTGTGGACACCAGAAAGAAGAGTAGACACCAATAAGAAAAAAGGATCGTCTGTGGGTGGTGAGATTATCATGTTAGCATTCCTTAGGCGGGGACCCAGGGTGGAGGGGGGCAGGGACAGAAGGGGAGTCACATCTATGAGCACAGCTCTGACGAGAGGTCGGGCACTGGCTCCGCACTGCACACACATCATCTTATGACATCCCCCAACAAAGTTATACTGCCGAGAGCCGAACTTCACTGACTAAATCACCAAGACGCTGTTTTATGTGTGTATCTCATTCATCCTCCAAGTCCAGTGAGGCAGGTACTAATATTATCCCCACTTACTAAGCGATAAAGCTGAGGTGCAAAGACCTCAGCTTCATGAATTGCCAAGGACCAGACAACCCATAAGAGGTTGGGCTCACCTCTGACATCACAGTCAGAGCTCACCTAAAAATCAGAGCCAGTCGTGCTCACTGCCCAGGACACGCGAAAGGAGGCAGAACAGGGGACAGAACGCGATTGCGAAAGGCGGGGACTAGTTTCCAAATGTTCAGAGTCAGGTCAGGCGGCCATACCTACGGCACAGGGCCTTGCCCCGAGAGGGAGGGGTGGAGGAAGTGTGGGCAGTCTGACACACCTCTCACATCTGGTGACACAGGGACCGTCTCCAGGGA
>NW_012150175.1:337462-339974 GCF_000956105.1 Propithecus coquereli
ATATAAGACACCCATCATGTTCTTGGCTCAGGGGAGGCCCTGTATAAAGTTTGTTCCCTTTCTTCCTCTTCCCAACCTTGACTCAGAAGTGCTTTAAACAGGGAGAGCAGAGTGCCTGCTTCAGGACTCCCAGGGATGGCAGCAAGGAGAACATTCATCACACTGGAGGGAAGGAGGGACGTGCAGGTATGAAGTCTCCGGCAGCTTGCTATCACCATCAGTGTTGGAGAAGGAAGGGCACAGCTTTGGTGCCTACAAGATCCCACACAGCCACTAAGTTCAAAAGGAATGGGGTCATGGAATAGGGAGGGCAACAGCGCTTTCAGATTAGAAGGAGCCAGACTGGAATTTCCACAGGTTGATAAGGTTGGGGTCGTGGGTCCCACAGACCTCCTGCTGGTTATGCCCAAGTGCTCTTGAAGGGTTCTGGCCGCCTCACCAGCACACCTTGCCCTGTGGGGCCCAGAGAGTGTTAGGCCCTCCTCACATCTTTCTAGCTGTCCCCACTAGCCCCAGTCCCTGGGGCTCCCCTCCACAAGACTGGCTATGGAGCGAGACACAGATACCCCACTGCTCGCTCCCTCCTTGCTACCCTTGGCAGGATAGGGGTAGAAAAGGCACCGACTGGGCAAACCACTTCACTTCACCAGGCCTCAGTTTCCTCATGGCTAGAAGAGGACCCACCCCCCTTTTAAGGGTTTTACTATGATCTCTGTAGGGAACAGCCAAGGAGGTGACAAAGTTAACCAATGGAAGGAGTTAACGAAGTTAACCAAGCTTCCAGAAAGCCCTCAGAATTCTTGCAGCCCCAACTACTGTTTACATGGATCTGTAGAAAGAGTTAGAACTACATTACAAATTTGAAAAGCAAGGTGTAGAAGAGTCTGAATATGTGTGTGTGTGTGTGTGTGTGTGCATGCATTCATATATTTAACTAGTTATAAAAAATAAGGAAGGAAAGTTAATAGTTAATGATTTATCTCCAGGGCATGAGATTAGGATGGTGGAATGACTTCTCTTTTTACTCTGTAACACTTCTGTACTGTTTAAATTTTTTAATGGGTGCATATAGCTATTATATTTTATTGGATATATGCATTGCAATTTTATTGTACAAGTAATTATTGTAACAAACAGAATGATAAATACATAAATAAACCTTGCCAACCAGATCTTTCTCTCTCCTAACCCTGCTTTTTCCTTTAATCCCTGAAAATGTTAGTTTGCTCATTCTCTTTTTTACCATTGGCCACCCCCCCAACTCCCACCCACTCCCCCCCTTTCCCTAGAAAAGCAGGAAAAGTAATAGACATAAATGAGCAAACCCCTGGGATTTCCCAGGCTCAGAAGGGCTCCTATGTCCCTGAGGAGCAGTGTCTTATTTCAAAGTGCCACCCCCACCCCACATTAAGCAGGAAATGCCGGATTAGACCATTCCTAAACACCTGGTCCCCAGGAAGGAAAACCAAACTCCACCTAAGCTTCAGAGCCTGCCAAAGGACCACAAGAGTTTAAGAGAATCTCTGCCTTCCAGCCCCTGCCCTGCCGTAGCCAGCTATGTGACCCTCTCTGGGGCACCATTTCCTCTATTGAAAGGGGGGCAGCATTGCCAACTTCTAAGACTGCTGGGAAGACGAAATAGGGTAATGCAGGTAGAAGCACATTTGCAATTGCAAAATACTCCATAACCTAAGGTGGGGCCAAGCAGAGCCTTACCAGCTTTTGCAGAAAGCACAGCCACTTTTTATTTTGCGTGTGAAGTTCATGAATAGACAGGAGAGGGAAAAGGGGAGCAAGGGAGGGGCCTCAGCAGCTGGTGGAATTTTCCTCCACCCTGCAAATCCCAAACCAAACCGGGTGTGCGTGTGTGTTTACGTGTTGGGGAGGGATCTTTGGAAGAGAGTGGCTGTGGTGCACACACATCATCAGATCCCAGCCTGAAGCTGTTCCAGGTGAGTTTTGAGACTTACCAGTAGAATCCTGTTTCCTGGCTGCAGACTTCAGGCCCCGGCACAGGAAGGAGGAGCCAGGGAGGAAGCCTCTTAACTCTACCCGCACATCCTTTCTGGGGCATCTCTGTCAGCAGGCAGCAGCTGGCTGGGCAAACGGTCTCTGGGGAATCTGGGGAATTGGGAAAGCCAGGCAGGGTGTGGTCCAGGACGCAACACCAGAGCAGGCACAGTGGTCTGCAGGAAAGAAACCCAGCGCCTGGGCTCCAGGAGATCCCAAATCTGCCCCTAATCAGCTGTGCCACATCAGGCAGGTTGCCACTCCACCCTGGACTTCATTTCCCCTTCTGCAAAATGATGGGGTGGGACTGGAACAGAATCTTCCTGGCTCCCCAACAGAGGGCCCATTGAGAGCAGGGACAGGAGCCTCTGGAATTCCCTCCAGCCTCAGTCAGAGACAGACACAGGCAGTTTTCTTCCCTCTGGTTTCTGTCCTCAGGCAACCCCTGTCCCCTGCTTCTAACTGCATTGGAACTCTGTAAACTCCTTTTTCTTCCCCCCCC
>NW_012150175.1:340024-340992 GCF_000956105.1 Propithecus coquereli
TGAGACCCTATCTCAAAAAAAAAAAAAAAAAAAAGTTCAAGACACTAAGTCTGGACACCAGAAAGAAGAGTAGACACCAATAAGAAAAAGGGATCAGTCTGTGGGTGGTGAGATTATCATGTTAGCATTCCTTAGGCGGGGACCTAGGGTGGAGGGGGGCAGGGACAGAAGGGGAGTCACATCTATGAGCACAGCTCTGACGAGGGGTCGGGCACTGGCTCCACACTGCACACACATCATCTTATGACATCCCCCAACAAAGTTATGCTGCCGAGAGCCCAACTTCACTGACTGAATCACCAACGATGCTGTTTTATGTGCGTATCTCATTCATCCTCCAAGTCCAGTGAGGCAGGTACTAATATTATCCCCACTTACCAAGCGATAAAGCTGAGGTGCAAAGACCTCAGCTTCATGAATTGCCAAGGACCAGACAACCCATAAGAGGTTGGGCTCACCTCTGACATCACAGGCAGAGCTCACCTAAAAATCAGAGCTAGTCGTGCTCACTGCCCAGGACACGCGAAAGGAGGCAGAACAGGGGACAGAACGCGATTGCAAAAGGCGGGGACTCAGTTTCCAAATGTTCAGAGTCAGGTCAGGCGGCCATACCTATGGCACAGGGCCTTGCCCCGAGAGGGAGGGGTGGAGGAAGTGTGGGCAGTCTGACACACCTCTCACATCTGGTGACACAGGGACCGTCTCCAGGGACCAGGAGAGCTGACCTCAGCACCAGCGAGCTGATTAAACCTGAAGGTGACGATCTGAATTCACTGTAAACCGGGAAGAGAGAAGCTGACATAATTCAGATTTATAATAACGTCATTTTCTTTACAGTCTTTCCTTCCTGCCTTAACTCAAGATATAAATATTTCAAAACTCAGACTAGCTTTGCATGAAGTCTTTGGATGATGGGAAACTGTTGAAGCATCATGGTGTGGTAGCACAGACCTGAGGGGTTTTTTTGG
>NW_012150175.1:344082-356797 GCF_000956105.1 Propithecus coquereli
CTGGGAGGACCTGGCACACAGGGTTACCACAGAGGACCAGGATAAAAGACACAAACGCTGAGATCAGACAACCAAATTTTATTTGGAAAAGCATATTAGTAATCACCACTAAACTACCGAATGAGGCACATTGGTTCCCTCTCCCTAATTCCCCTCATCCCTCCCTTTTGGCCTTGGCAGAACACTGTAGAAATCCTCTCCTGGGTCTGCAAGTGGCCCCAGGCTTTGGACTGGGAGCTGCCCAGGTGGCCTTGGGCTGGACTGAGTCCTGGCGTCCAAAGGGGTGGCCTCTGAGACTGCCTGCAGTATCCAAAAGGGCGGGGCCAGGGCAGATGGCCATTCCTATGGCACAGGACCTGGAGGGAGAGGGCAGGTGTGCCGGCCGTCTTACGAGTCCTTCTCACATCTGGCAGACAGAGGGACTGCCAAGCCGCTGGAAGCGAGCCGGAAGGCACATCTAGAAGAGCCGGTGAGCTCTGCAATGCTACAGGCACGTCTGGATGGATGAGGCACCACGGAGGCCAAGGAGATATCTGCTCCTGAGTAAGGTCACCTGACCACACACAGCACCAGGGGCTGGGGGTAAGAAGGGGATCCTGAGGGGGCTGGACCTGAGCTGAGGATGCAACTTAGAGGGTGATCTAGAAAAAGAAAAAAGAACAAAAGCTCAAACTCAAACCCATTGTTTAGGGTACAGGGGTGCACAGCTCAGTTCCAGGTGTCCATAATCTTATGCCCAAGTCACGGCACAAGAAGAATCAGGAATTCTCTTAAGGCAAAATCAATCTTCACCCATCTTGACTCTTCCACTGGATGGTGTGGAAAGGAAGCTGTGGGGCGGAGGTCACTCCTCTCCCCACCTCCCCCTACTGCCAGTGAGGACTGTGAAACCCTCTGCTGGCCCAGGCCCGAATGGTGTGGCCAGCCCAGGGAAGCGGGCCCTGGGAGAAGCTGGTATGGCCAACCTTGGAAATCTCCATGGCCCCAGCAACATGGAAACCTGCAACAGAAGAACAAAAGTCACTGGGCTTCCAAGGCACCAACTGTCCCAGTGACGCCCACCCCAGGCTCTGGCTGGCATCAGCGGTTGGGGCTGAGGGAACAGTTATTCTTCCTGGAGCATGACAGCAGGACCCAGCCTCAGACAATGAAGGACTCAGGGGTCCCTTGGGACTCAGTGTTCTGGGATTTCCCAAAGGAGAGAAAAAAACAACAAAAATAACCACAATTTTACTAGGTACAGAGTTTCAGTTTTGCAAGATGGAGTAAGTTCTGGAGATGGACGGTCGTGATGGTTGCACTACAGTGTGAATGTTCTTAACACCACTGACCTGTACACTTACCACATTAACTGCTGCGAGAGCTGTATTTAACTCACTCTAGTTTTGACCCTAGGGCCACGTGAAGCATATATAAAATCTTACTTGTTGATGTTCTTATTGTTACAATTAATATTGACAATTTAATTCTAAAAATGTGTTTTAAATGAATAGAAGTCAATAAACTTCTTTTTTCTATTTATGTTTTTACCTTTAAATTACACTTGAAGTTTTTATTCTGTTTTCATAATAAAACACTGTGGCCCCAAGTTAGAGTTTCTGGGTTTTTTGTGTGGTAGTCAATGTGTTGAAGAGGGTTAAGATGAGTGGGTGCAGTGGCTCACGCCTGTAGTCCCAGCTACTCAGGAGGCTGAGGAAGGATTGCTTGAGGCCAGGAGTTTGAGACCAGCCTGGGCAAAAAAGGGAGATCCCTTCCCCCCCTTAAAAAAGGCACAAAAACAAATAACTAACTAACAAAAAACTTTTTAAAAAAATGATTACAATAGTATATTTTATATTTTCTCACAATTTAAAAAAATTTTTTAAGTAACCATATTGACAGTATCCAGCATGTACTGACCTCCTACTATATATAGTATGGCCTGGGTCCTTTAAAGGCCAAACTACCAGGCTTCAAATCCTAGCTCGACCATTCCTCACTAGCTAAGAGACCTTGGGAAAATTATTTAACCTCTCTGGGACTCATTTTCCTCATGTGGAACATGGGAAGAACATTAGGACCCACCTCAGTAGGGTTATTGAAAGAATAAATAAATACCTGTAAAATGCTTTGAGCAGTGCCAGCCACAGAGCAGGGCTACACAGGTGCTGATGGTGACATCCGTAAAACTTACACGTGTGCTCAACACCCCCATCCCCACCACCACCTTCACAACCTCCACAGGGAAACCTAACACCTCTGCTACTAAGCTTTAAAAACAAGCTCACAAAAATACATGGCCTCCCCTATTCTAATTTCTGCTCCAGAGAAGGTAGAGCTTTGAAAGATTTAGCAAAATAGTTGCATTTTCACAACTCTTTAGACGTTGTGGTTATTGTGGTTATTGTGGCCTCTCCAACTTGCTCTGAACAAAAACTCTTTAACTTTTGGAAAAAGAAGAGGCTCTGTGCCTTTTATTCAAATGCCTATGGCCCCCTCCAGAAACCCAAGAAGGGTCTTACCTTCCAGGCCCAGCCAGCAGTTCACCCCAGTTCCAGAGATTGTTCTTCTCTTTGGTGAGCAGGACCCACCCTCCCAGCTGTTCACGTTCAAAGCCCGTATCTTTTACAGGTGACTTTCCTTTAGACTGGGAAACCGTCTGGATAACCTTGGCTTCATTTCTTCAACAATGTAAAGGAATGTTCGAGTTCACCAAGTCTCTGGTTGGTTAGGGGCAGCAATCTCCTTCCTCACTGGGGTGGGTCCCTGGGGTGGGTCCCTCCCTTCGCTAGAGAAATTCCCTGGGAAAGGGATAGAGCTCCCCAGATCTTCAAACAGAACACAGCCAATGGGTTGGGCCCCTGAGGAATGAACGAGAGTCCCGGGACAGCTCAGGACTGCTTGGAACCCTACGGTGGGAAGTACTGGCCCAGGCCCAAAAACAGTTAATACAGTAAACTAAGTTACTTGGGCTTCCGTAACTGCGGCATTCTCAGTCTTTGACATGCTAATGAGCATGGCCAATCTCCAAGAAGGGGAGATAGCACCGTTGACAAACTTAGTTGGCCTTGAAACTCCTTCCGCGGGCTAGCTCCAGAGCCAGCGGTCCGGGCTCACCCCCTCCTCTCCTGCAAACGGCGCTGGACTGCGAGCGCACAGACCCGATTCTAATCTTATTCTGGCTGTTCCCGAGAGCAGGCTCCCGGTCCCCATCTGTAAAAAGAAGGGGTGGGGCTCACCCTACATTCCTCGATGGTCGTGGGAATCCTAATGCAAACATATTGGGGGGTGAGGGGAGGGGAGTAGAAGCCTGTGAGAAGAAGGCTGAGAAGAGACTTGTGTCACTGAGAGGCCAGGAAAGTTAGCGTGTGTTTGGCGCTGGCCTGCATAAACCGCAGGGCCAAAGGCGGAGTAGGGAGAGGCGGGAGAAAACTCGGAAGGTGTAAAGGTACAGCCCGCCGGCCCTTCCTACCCGTCCCCACCTCCGCAGATGGGTCCCACCCCAAAACACCAAAGCACCGAGAGATGGGCAGAGGGGCTGCGCACGATGCCCGGACAATCCCATGCTAAAACCAAACTCCTCGCTCATCCCGGGACCAGCCGAGGCCTGCCCCCAGCTCCGCCTGCGGCTGGCGCCTGTTACGGCACCGGAGGCTGGAAGAGGGGCCAGGGAAGGGGGTGCTCTTCCGACCGCGGGGCGGGAGGGGAGGGGGCCGTGGCGCAGCTGTGAGGCTGGTTCCAATTTGGGAGCCTCCCCCGGATCTACGCGGCGCCTGTCCACGTCTCGCTCTCGGCAGGGAAGGGGAAGAGGAACCGCGAGGTTTCGCCTCGGGGCGGCCCATCTGGAGTGTGCGTCCACCCCTCGGATCGCAGCTCCGCGCTGGTCCCTGGAGACGGCGCGTGCCGCCCGGCGGTCCGGACTCTGGGCTGTGGCGCTGTCGTCGGGCGGGACCTGCGTGTCGGCTTCATGGGCGCGGGTGGCAGTGGAAACGCAGGGCAAGGGGAGGGTGCCGGGGCGCACCGGCGCGGGGCAGCGGCAGCAGGAAGGACTGGGGGCGCTGGTCTCCGGAGGGTCCCCCGCCCCGATCGGGGCCGCGGCGGGCGCAGGCGACCTCACACCACCTCCTGCTTGCCCTGGCAGCGGCGGCAGCAGCCGTAGAACGCCGAGAGCAGGTAGAGGCCGAGGCAGAGGCCGCCACAGACGGCGGACGCCAGGAAGGCGTGGTAGGCGCAGGGCAGCGGGTAATCCTTGAGGTTGCAGTAGCTGTGGCGCTGCGTCTGGTCGATCATGATGCCCGTCGCGGCGCCGTAGAGCGCGGCCGCCACCAGGTCGTGCGCCACGTTGACCACGAGCCAGCGCGAGCCCAGCACGGGCACCAGCTCGTGCTTGCCCAACAGCGTGAGGAAGTAGAGGCCCAGGGTGAGCAGCCAGAAGAGCACGGACACGAAGAGCGCGAAATGCACGGGGCCCTGGTACTTGCTGGTGGCGATGGTGATCCAGAAGGCGGCGCCGGCCAGCAGCTGCAGCAGCCGCAGCACGCCCAGCGGGCCGCGCAGGAAGGGCCGCTGCAGGGTCACCGCGCCCCGGGCCGCACGCGCCTGGGGTGGCGGCTGGCGCGGGGGCGGCGGGAGCATGGCCCCCGGGCGCGGTGGCGGCGGCGGCGGCGGCGCCCCGAGCAGCGGAATGGCGGCGCCTTGCTCGCGGGGCGGCCCGGCCGAGGTGCCCGCCGCGCCCGCCGCGGGATCCTCGCCGCGCTCCCCTCCTAGCCCTTTCTCTTCCTCCTCTCTCCCCACCCTTCCTCCCCTCTCTCCTCCCCCAGCCGTCCTCTCGTTCTCTCGCCCTTTCTCCACCCTCCTACCCGCCCTTTTCCTTTCCTCTCCACCGTCTCCTCCCCCGCTCGCTCCTCCCGGCTTCCTGCCATCTCTCCTCCCGTCTCAATCACCACCCTGGCGCCCCCCTTTCCCTGCCGCGCCAGACTCCCGGCTCGGATTCCTTCATCCTCAGGGCAGGGCGGGGTGCCCTGCACCGATCCGCCTTCCGCCCGTCCGCCCGCGCCAAGTTTGCCACATCTGGGGTCGCCCCTACCCGCCCTGCCTCCCCCGCTCCGGTCCAGCCCCGAGGGGAAAGTCAGCCTCTCCAGCGTCCCAACAGCCTCTGGCCGGGCCCCCTTCCTTCCCCTTCTCCTGGCCTAGCGCCCCTGGGCCTCCTGGCCCTTCCTTGGCGAGGGGGAGCAGAGCTGGGCTTGAGCTGGCACCCATTCTCACCTGGACATCCGCCATATCTTTCCGGGCCACCTGAGACTCATCTTGCCTAAAGCTGGGCTCAGACTGTCTCAGCCGTCCACTTCCCAGTGTCAGTGTGAGAGACCATCAGCCACCAGAGGCTCCCCCCCCCCACACACACACGGCACTAAACATTTCATCCCCACCCTCTTATGCAACCCCTCCTGCCATCCTCCCGTTCTGCCTAGATTCCAAATCTGCTACCTAACATGGCCGGACACAAACCAGCTCCAAGAGACAGCAGAGCCCACGTGCTTAACTGCTAGGCCAAGCTGCCTGCAATGGAGCCTAATGAAGCCTTACATTTTTGTTATTACTGTGTCGACGCTGGACGTGCGTCCCCATTCAAGCTTCAGAACAACCTCAGAGACACATACAATTATGCTCCTCGTTTTACTCAGGAGGAAAATGAACCCCAGAAGGGTTCATACAGCTGGTCTCTCTTCTCTCCCCTTCAGATCCAACCTTTGTACCCCGCGGCATCTTTCTAAAGCACACCTGGTTGTTCATTACACCGCTTTCCCCATTGACCACAGGATACAGTCTTTCTCGTCCATGTGGCATATTTCACAATCTGGCCCCAACCAACTTCCAACTTCCTGGTTTTCCACTTCCTTCCCTTTCCCCTGCTCCCACCCAGCATGCCGGCTCCACTAATCCTCTTAAATTTCCCAGATTCCTCAGAATGCCCCACTTGGCAGCCAAACTCCTACTCATCCTTCAATGCCCAATTTAAATGCTGCCTCCTTTTGGTCCAGTCTCCCAGGCTATTTACTTGCTCTTCTAGGCACCCACTTGGACCACCCCTCTGCAGTAGTTCTGAGTCAGCTACATCATAACCTCTGGTCATGTCTTACCCATCTTTGCCTGTGCCTGGCACATAGGAGACCCTCAGTAAATATAAGTGGAGTAGATGACCAGTGGCCGCAGGAACAGCAATGGAACTGAGAGGGCCCCTCTTAGCCTGCGGACTGTACATGCATCAGACCTCCAGCAGACCCCACGCTGCAGAGCTGGTCCTTCATCTCCTGGTCACAAGGTGAATCCACTGGCCCCCGGCCTGGCTAAGCAGATCCTTCTTCCAGCGGGCTGGCTCTCCGTGGGGGAGCAAAACTAGGTGGCTTCTCGGGGGGCTAATGCCACTCACTGCCAACTCAGCCCACCTACAGATACTTGAGAAAGCTCTGAATGTGCATTTTAAATGAACAAATGGTGATGTACAACAGCCCTATCTAAGACGGCATGGTGTGGAGGCTCTGCGGTCAGACTGCCCCGCTATGCTCACTGCGTCACTACTCCCTAGTGCTGGGACCTAGGCCGAGGGGGAAGGGGCTGCTTGATCTCTTTGTGCCTCAGTTTCCTCATCTGTAAAATTATTTTACCCAGCAAATAGATATTGAGCACCTATTAAGGGCTGGGCACTGTTTTAGGGGCCAGGGATACATCATAAATATGTGCTTTTTATTAATTGACTACTTACTAGATGCTAGGCACCATGACAAGCATTTTAAATTCTTTCTTCTACTTGATCCTTACACCAACCCCATGAAATGATTGTTATTAGCTCTCAATCGCTGATGGGGAAACCAGGGCTTAGAGGGTTAAAGAAGTTGACCGTGTTCACAGAGCTGGTGGTGACAGTTGAAACACCAGCCCAGGTGGAGCTGACGCCATGTCCACATTGAAAGTGCTTTTATATAATTTCCCATATTTTATTCTCAGCTGCTCTCGCAGGGACGCAGAAAGCTTAAGTGACTTGCCTGGAGAAACACAACTTGTAAGTGTCATTGTTGGGACTCAAACCTAGGTCTTCTGACCCCAGTTTCAGGGCTTTTCCTTGGCATCCCTTCCTTGGCACCAGCTGGAGGGACATGCTTAATGCCCTCCTGATGCCATCTTAAGTAGGGCTGAGGCTCAGACAGGCAGCTAGGGGCTGAACGTGGGTGCTGGACTGATGACACGACTTCTGTGAGTGGGGGACCTAAGCGAATAAACACTGGGATAGGGGAGGGAAGAGAATCCTTCCCGTCTTCTAAAAAAGGCCTCCGGAGACTGGAGGCGCAGGGCGCCACCTAGTGGGCATAAACTTTCAGCCTCCGGAGTCCCGACTCGCTCCTTACAAGGAAGCGCCCGGCAGTGGTTTTGGGGCGATATTTTTAGCCTCTGGAATCCTGGAATGTTTTCACATTCCAAGGCACAGTCCAGCAGACTCTCTGGAAAAGCATAACCATGCAGGAAGATCTTGATTCCGTCCAACTCAACAAATATGGTCCAAGCACCTGCTAGATGCGAACAATCTGGGTGTGGAAGGCAGGAATGAAGAGGACCAACCCCTGCCCTCAAGGTGTCTGCACTCTGCTGGCAGGGGAGGGACCGTTGTAGACACAAAAGAGAGGCGTAGATGAGGGTTATAAGGAAAATACAAAGGAAGGAGAGCATACGTGTGAGGGAAGGGCTGGGGAATCTTCCAGCGCAAGGTGTAATTCGAGGCTGGATAGAATTTCCACAAGCAGAGATGGGAGATAGGTTGTTGGGAGCAGCAGGCCACCTTGGGGCCTGAGCATCCCCAGATGTTATCGCTGGGTGTGCCGTGAATGCAAGGCCACGACCGCTCTTTCCCCAACCATGCCTCAGTGTTGTGTGTGCAGCCAGCAACCTTGAGAGATGAGGGAACATCTCCCAAGGAGCCGGCTTGCTTACAATAAAAATGGTGGCGGTGGCAATGGTGATGGGTTCCCCAAGTTCGGCGCCTCTCAGCTGTGTCACAAACCTGCTGCATGTGTAACGTCCACACGCCCCCTTCTGTGTCGCTCCCATGAGAGTTGAGGACAAGGGAGCAGGCATAACTAGGATGGATGCTCACGCTGCCTTGTCTCTAAGGCATCTCATGTCATCTACCAGAATCCGTGAACAACACCAGGCCAGCTTATTAGCTTGTAAGCGGGGTAAAATCCCAGCCCCGACAGGTCTAAACAGAGGGGACTGTGAGAGCAAAGGCAGGGCCTAGGCTGTTCAGAGAACAAGAATAGTGCTACTTGGTTGGTTCTCTAAGCCCCAGTGCAATGACTTTCACTGTGGCCAGAAAGAAAGGCCAGCTGTCAAATCAACCTCAGTGTCCCAAGACTTTCCAGCTGAAGTCTGGACATTGTGGAGCAGAAACAAGCTACACCCGCTGTGCTATGTCTGAATTCCTATGTATTAATCATGTTTTTTATTTTCTGTATTTTATGATGCTTTGACATCTTGAGGCCTTGCAAACCAGGGGAGAGGCTGCCCTGGTTAGTTAGGAATTAGTTAACTGATTCCTAGAGATAGCAAACAACTATCTCTGGAAGCATGACTTTGACATGCAAACCAACCAGTCCTGAGTCCATAGGCTGAACCACTTCCTCTATCTGGCTCTTACACTCTAGGAGGCAATATTCCTTTGCCCCAGTCATCCCAGGTCCAGGTACTGGATAATTAGAAACAGTCCCTACGCCCCAGAGCTCACCAGAATTATTCAAACTAGCCAGTCCTAAACCTGCCTAGCCCATTGCTAGCAAGCCTAGCCTGCTTACTCTGCCATGCCCATTGCTCCCCCAAAAAACACAAAAGGGCTTGTGTCCATGCTTTTCCTTTCTTCTGCCTCTGGCTGACCTGGTGCTTCCATGTGTGGACCTGCGTGGCATAGTATGCTCACTCCTCTTGGGAACTGTAAGTAACAAACTATATCTCCAATAGCAGTCATCTTCTAAGCTACTGGCCTTACCATTCCTGGATAAAACCAAAATCCTGAGTACATTTAAAACATCCTGACCCCCAGAATCCATGAGCATAATAAAATGGTTGTTTTATGCCACCAAGTTTCGGGATGGTTTGTGATGCGGCAGTTGTAACTGGAACACATCACTTACCAGCTGTGTGATATCCTGCAAGTTTCTTAACTTCAGCTCTTTCATCAGTATAATAAGATTAACAGCAATGGCACTACCTTATTGGGCCGTTGGAAGGATTAAATGAGATATAAAGTGCTTAGAGCTCAATATGTGTTGTTCTATTATCAATATTGTCTTTTAAAAGAGCTTTGACACCCAGGTCACTGATCCCCAATGCATCCCTGGATTGCAAGATGAAACCTGCCCTCATCTGAGGTTCTTCATCCTTCTTCACCATCTAACCATCTTGCCATTCTCCACTGTATCAGTCAGGGTCCAGTCAGGAGACGAAAGCCACACAGTAATTTGGACAGGAAAAGTTTAATGTAAAGAAATATTTACTGTAGCAGGGGTTGGAGTACTGAGGAGTTGGCTAATAAGAAAAAGAATGCTAAAGAATAAGGAATACAAGATGGAAGGAGCAGCCACTACCTCCTGGGGCAGAGACAGATACCCAAGGAAGAGCTCCCTTCGCCTCCCTCCCATCAGGACTAAGCTCTAGACCTCACTGGAGAGGATGTGGCTGTGGCTCACTGAGGTGCTGCACTGGTGGAACTTGCTGGAAATCTGACATTTTGGGTGCTGGGGGAAGCTGTACTGTACCTCAGATCGTGTTGCAAAGCCACGAAGGGGGTGCCAAGGGAAGTGGCTAGCCATCGCGTGTTGCTGACTGCCATGCACTGTCGGGGACCCGGGCACTGAAGCAGCTGCCCACACTGCAGAAGCCCACAGTGCTGGAGCCTGGAGAAGCCACAGGTGCTCTCGGAGCCAGACCCTGGAGGAACCACTCCAGAACCAAGGAGAGAAACAAACCCCTGCCTCCTACAGCGTCCTGCCAGCTCCCTCTACTGACAAAGCTGAGCACTGTCAGCTGGAAAAGAAAAAATACAGGCCACTCTCCACTATCACAGAGCACAAGGAAGGGTGGATTTGTTACTGAGAGACGATAAATGGATAACGGGCACAGACAATCTCTTTGGAGACTAGGCTTCCATATACACTCTTGTGCATGCATCTGAACGTCCATACAACAATGAAACAACTCCATATTTCCACCTAAAAAAGCGCAGCTAATCTTTCTTACAAGTGAAGAAGTTCTCACCCTCTCTCCAAAATGAGGAAATACATAGTCCCAACAATCATTGTATCACTGTCTATATTAAATACTTACCAAATTATGTCATAGTCTCTGTTGTTCTGTTACCTAAGATTAAATTGTAACATTAGCTTCCAACAACTTATGTATGAAATAAAAATGGGGAGAAAGAGAAAGAAAAAGGTTAGTGCTGTTGTTATTGAAACTGCAAGGGGGTTTCAGCCTAGGTTATTCACCCACAAAGATCCAATTACTGAGACAATGAGGATTGCCAAGGAGGAAAGGAATTTTTATTACGAAAGAAGTCAGAAGAAAATGGGGAATCAGGTCTCAAATCCGTCTCTCCGATTAACAGAGATCATGGGCTTTTTAAGGAGGGGCCACAGGCATTGGGGCAGGTCGTGGTGTAACTAGCAAAGGGGCTACTTGTGCATTGGGGGCAGGTTGTGGGGGATGGTGAGTCCTGGTATCAGCAGCCTGCCCAGGGGCCATCAGAATTGCTACTCCTTTGTCTTCCAGAAATTCCATCATTTCTGGGAAACAACTCAAGTCATCAAGCCCTACTGACCTGAAAGCCTAAAACATGACAGGGAAAAGACTATAAAAAACATACAGGGGTCACCGAAATTTGTTATAGAGCCAGTTACACCGTGGTCTGAATGTCTGTGTTCCCCCACCCCATTCTTATGTTGAAATCTTAACCCCCAAGGTGATGGTACTAGGAGGCGGAGTCTTTGGGGAGGTAATTAGGTCATGAGGGCAGAACCCCCATGAATGGGATAAATGCCCTTATAAAATAGGCCAAAGTAGCCGGATGCAGTGGCTCTCACCTGTAATCCCAGCATTTTGGGAGGCTGAGGCAGGAGGATTGCTTGAGCCCAGGAGTTCAAGGTTGCAGTGAGCTATGCTGTACTCCAATCTAGGTGACAGAGCAAGACCTTGTCTCAAAAAGTAAAACAAAACTAAACTAAACTAACCATACCCTTACTACACAACAATCCAGCAATTGTGTTCCTTGGTGCACTTTATGTTCAATTTTGTTGTGAACTTAAAACTGCTCTAAAAATGGTCTATTAAAAAAAACAACTGATGCATGGGAATAAATACAGTCCTGGTTGAATTTTACTCACAGAACTGCTGCAGCCATCTTGGGTCCATGAGGAGAGATATGCCAATGTGCTGAGGATGGCAGAGCAGAACAATGCATGAGACCAATGCCCTGCTGAATAAACTATTCCATAAACCCCCTAACTCTGGACTTCCTGATATGTGAGAAAATAAGCTTCTCCTTGTTCAAGCCAGTTTGGTTGGTGTGATATCTTCTGATCCACTTCCAACCATTTTCCACTCTGCTCTTGCCCTGGCCGCTGACCTGTTTCAACTACATCAGGGGGTACCCTTCCTCTGTGGCTTTCACCTGGGTTTGGCCAAGAAAACACACCCACAAGAGATGGGAGGGAGGGAAATGAGTTAGAAAATGTTTCCTGCCAGAAATTTTTTTCTTTTTTTTGAGACAGAGTCTCACTCTATTGTCCGGGACACAGTGCCGTGGCATCAGCCTAACTCACAGCAACCTCAAACTCCTGGGCTCAAGCAATCCTCCTGCCTCAGCCTCCCAAGTAGCTGGGACTACAGGCGCTCACCACAACGCCCAGCTAAGTTTTCCTATTTTTAGTAGAGACAGGGTCTGGCTCTTGCTCAGGCTGGTCTCGAACTCTGGAGCTCAAGCAATCCTCCTGCCTCAACCTCCCAGAGTGCTAGGATTACAGGCATGAGCCACGCCACGCTCGGCCCCTGCCAGAATCTTGAGTGATGATGTTGGATTTTCTGTTACTTGCAGTGAAAAGTGTCCTAATGATGTATGTGTTCTCTGTCTTCTAGGTGGCAATTTACATACTATTTATTTATTTTCTCCAGCTTTATTGAGGTATGATTGACAAATAAAAAACATCACATATATTTAAGGTGTTTTGATATCTTGTTAATATACCTTTGGGTAATGATTGCCACAATCAAGCTAATTAACCTGTCACCTGACATAGTTAACGTTTTGTGTGTGTGGTGCTAACATTTGATATCTACTTCCTTAACAAATTTCAAGTACACATCATTATTAACTATAGTTGCCATGCTGAACATTAGCTCTCTAGAACTTATTCCTCTTATAACTGAAAGTTTACAACTTTTGACCAACATCTCATTTCCACTACCTCCACTACCATGCCCGGCTAATTTTTTCTATATATTTTTAGTTGTCCAATTAATTTCTTTCTGATTTTAGTAGAGACGGGGTCTCGCTCTCGCTCAGGCTGGTTTCGAACTCCTGACCTCAAGCGATCCACC
Source organism: Propithecus coquereli (assembly GCF_000956105.1). Lineage (NCBI taxonomy): Eukaryota > Metazoa > Chordata > Mammalia > Primates > Indriidae > Propithecus > Propithecus coquereli. The sequence goes on from NW_012150175.1 coordinate 356,701, forward strand.
CGCCTCCATCCTTGTAACCCTTGTTGTTCTGTTTTGTTTTTTTTTTTTTTGAGACAGAGTCTTACTGTGTTGCCCTGGCTCGAGTGAGTGCCATGGC
>NW_012150175.1:357284-368452 GCF_000956105.1 Propithecus coquereli
TTTTAAGACAGGGTCTCGATCTGTTGCCCCAGCTAGAGTGAGTGGTATCATTATAACTCACAGCAACCTCAAATTCCTGGGCTCAAGCGATACTCCTGCGTCAGCCTCCCGAGTAGCTGGGACCACAGGCACATGCCACCAGGCCTGGCTAATTTTTCTGGGTTTTTTTGTAGTGATGAGGTCTTGCTATGTTGCCTAGGCTAGTCTCAAACTTCTAGGCTCAAGCAATCATCCTGCCTTGGTCTCCCAAAGTGTTAGCATTATAGGCCTGAGCCACCACACCTGGCCTAACTGTGACATTTTTGAGGAAAAAAGGCCAGTTTTTGTAGAATATCCTTCAGTTTGGATTTATCTGATGTTTCCTTCTGATTAGATTCAGGTTACATAGTTCTGGCAGGAATATCACAGAAGTCATGTCATGTCTTTCCCAGTGCATCACATCAGGAGGCACATTACGACACATTACAACATTACGGCTAATTTTTCTATTTTTAGTAGAGATGGGGTCTTCCTCTTGCTCAGGCTGGTCTCAAACACCTGAGTTCAAGCAATCCTCCTGCCTTGGCCTCCCAGAGTGCTAGGATTACAGGCATGAGCCACTGAACCTGGCCTAGAATGGTGTATTTTTTTAGTGCTTCTATAATATACCATTTCTCTGCAGGATTTGCTATTTTCAGCCTGTCCAGACTGTAAGTGGACAGAAGAGGGCTGTAGTTTAAGCTGCCTTGTGTAATGTCCTAAGCAGAGTGTGCTTTTAAAAGTTTAAGCTGCCTTGTGTAATGTCCTAAGCAGAGTGTGCTTTTAAAAAAAAGTTTAGAAGCCAGGCATGGTGGTGCATGCCTGTAATCCCAGCTACTTGCGACGCTGAGCCTGGAGAATTCCTTGAGCCCAGGAGTTCAAGACTGCAGTGAGCTATGATCACACCACTGCACTCCAGCCTAGGTGACACAGCAAGACCCTGTTTCTTTAAAAAAAAAAAAAAAAAAAAAAGAAATTTAGAATGCCCATGATCATTTATCAAGAAAAACAGCGTTAACTCAAAAGTTGCACAGCTGCCTGTCAGTTGAGTGTGAAAGTTCTCTCTGCTCTCCCAGAAGTGGACAAACAGCAACACGAAATCCACAGGAACAAGTCTAAGCCCCATCAAGGGACCACAACTGTCCAGATGCTTGAACCACCTCTGCAGGACAAAAAGAGGGAAGGATTCCAATCTGGTTTAGCGTCTGTAACAAGGTATATATATATATATGCACTCAGCCTACAGCAACTCACTTCATCCTCACAGCAACATTGAGAGGTGGGTATGATTATTCCTATTTTAAAGATGAGAAAATAGAGAGGCAGAAAGGTGGTCATTTGTTTAAGATTAAACAGCTGGAACCCCTTTCCTAGCCTCTACTTCCCTTGAGGATAAAAACTAGCACCGAGTTGAACCACACTGGAGCCTAAGACAAAAGGAAAAATATGTGCCCCTATATGCACTCACCCAAATATCCTTCCATATTTTGAACCAAATGGAAAAAAATGGGCAAAAGCACCACAATCAAAAAATATGACTATATACAAATCTTGTTGTCCAATCTGTTAACATGCTATTGTCAACCCTCACGAAGCCACTTGTCAGGGAATGCCATGTAGTGCAACAGGGTGATTAGAAATGACCGTTTCTATTGTAAAATAATGCAGGATCATAAACAATAGCCTGTCTTCATTTTAAATTTTGATACTCTGTTCACCAAGGATTTTTTGCATTGATTTTGATCTTTTAAAATACTGCATTTGTCTTGATTACTTAGTTTTTTGGTGCCCTCTTAAATTTTATACCTGAAGAGAATTCCTCACTCACCTCACCTTAATCTGGGCCCTGGGTAAAACGAAATCTTGGCCTGAATTACACCAGGTATCCATTCCTATGAGTTGACCTTCTCTAAACTGGGCTCTACTGGGGAGTGGTTATTGCATCCAGCGCCAGTTTGTGGGTTCCAGATGGGCACTGTGGAAGTGCCCCATCTTCTTGCCAAAAGTACTGAATCATAGAGCTGTAACAATAGAAATGGTTCCACTGTGTGGTAAGCACACGATCACATGCCTGCAAAAATGTTTGGAGACACCAGATATTCTCCACCCAGCCTTAGTCACATCTGACCCAGAAGCCGCAAGTTCCCGATTCCTACCTTGGTATGCTCTTCTGAGCTCACGGCATCAGAAGTCCTAGGTTCTCCAAGCACTGATATGCCAAGAATTTGGCTTTCCTATTGCTTAGAACCGGCCAGAGGAAGTCCCTGGCTTAGAAGCCCAACCTCTGGTTTAGGAGTGGGCACAGTCCCCTCCTTAGCCTAGCATTGGCTAAAAGACTTTGCAACAGTACTTTCCACTGGAGATAAACATTGCTGATTTCTTTGTTCTTTTCAACACTTCCTCGGGGCTTCAGGAAAAAATGAAAAGAAATCACTGTTAAAACCCTCTCAGCTACAGCACAACACTCGCTGATGCTGTTTTTGTGCAGAAGGACGGAGACAGGAACCAGAGATTGTGGGATGAGGAAGAACAGCTCCCAAACATCCCTTTCACCTTGCAAAAGGGAACCCACAAATCCCTGCGTGGCTCTTACTCTTCCCCTTGGAACTTTTACAGAAGAGAAAGCAAACTTAAATGAATAGGAGATCAGCTTTGAAGTGAAAAAGTCAGGGAGACCCAGGTGCCTTTCCTGACCATTGGTGAACAAGTACACAACCACCCCACATCTTCCAAAGAAGAAAACAAGCATTTACCAAGGGCCTATTAAAAACCCTGCATCCACTCCTGCCCCCTCCAATCCAAGTTACAAGCTGCAGCCAGTGTGATCCTCTAAAAACATAAGTTTATCACGAGGATGAAATTAGCCAGTATTTGTAAAGTGCTGACTGGCACTACTGGCACACAGTAAGTGCTACAGAAGGACTATAAATAAATACAGTACATACAATGTTATTCCCTGTGTAGACCCCTCTTGGGATCACACACAAAATTCCTCACTGCCTGTCTGTCTTCTGCTTGCCACCAGCTCTCCCTCGCTAGCCTCACTCCAGGTCTCATTTAATTCCTCCGACTCAAGCTACCTTCTGGTCCTAGCACATGCCCTTCCCTCTTCCCTGAAACACTCCTCCCAGATCCACTCCTTTTCTTTTGACTAACTTCGACTCCTCCTTCCGATCTCAGCCTAAATGTTACTTCTTCAGCCTACCAGGACCTCCCAGAGGAAGCTTAGGTGCCTCCATGTTTACTCTCTTATTGCCATAACATTGATCACGATTGTAATCACATACTAAATGTTTTTAGGTTCTTTAATGTCTGCTTCCCTTATTAGACTCTAAAGTCCCCGAGGGTAAGGGCTGTAGGTCTCTCTGTCACTCCTGTTTACTACTACCTATCAAGGAACCCGGACGTCGCAGGTCACTAACGAACGTCGTCGAATGAATACAAACTTTTTAATACTGGCCCAGGTAACTGGCCCAAAGTAGCACAGCTGATCCGATTCGAACGCACGACATTCTGGCTTTGACGCCCAAGGCCTCACTGCAGCACTAACTGCCCCCTCTAACGCTAAAGCTGGAGCCGGAACGCAGGTGGGCTGGGAGGTGAGTTTCAGGATCTGCAGAGGGCCACGCGCGTCGCGCTGACTTCGGGCCCGGGGGAAGGGGCATCCGTCACGTGTACCCTGCAGGGCCAGCCGCCGCCGCACCCTGGGGCAGGAATGCAGCCCCGCCCGCTCCCGCGCGGGCGAAACCACGCTGGCCCCGGGGACTGACGTCAACGAAGGGGGCGCCTCGGGCGCGGCGCGAGGGCGACGGTGGGAGGGTGGCGGGGGAAAGGGGCCGGGGAGGACACGCCCCCTCGCCGCTGCTACGCCACTGATTGGACTCGGGGAATCTTCGCACTCTGTTTTCGAGGCCGGCGGAGGGAAGGGGGCGGGGAGGACACGCCCCCTCCCCCTCTGCCGCCGCTGATTGGCCCACGGAGTCTCCGCGTTTGATTTTGGAAGGCTCGCCCCGGAGCCCACACCAAGGCTGGGGCCGAGGATTGGCTGTTCCGGAGCTAGGGAGCGCGTTCTCCAGGGAACGGTGGCTGCGACCGAGGTGGCCCGGGCCAGCTCGGGCAAGCAGGTACGTAGGTCGGCGGCCCGGCACGGCGCTGCGGTGGGAGCCCGCGGGCGGACCGTCGGAGCCAGGGTACCATCGGGACGCGAACTCCCAGGTCCCCTTGGGGGCAGTCCTGCGAAGCGGCCACGTCTGAGCCCGGGGGACAGACCCGTGCTGGGGATGTCGCCGTTTGACCTGGGCCAGGATACCTTCTCCCAAGCTCTTGTGCTGCCGGTGAACGTTGCCTGGCCCTTGCGAGCGCCTTCGCGGCAGGAAGCCCAGAGCTGCCCCCACCCTTTCGAAAGGCCGTGGAAGGGGTTGGGGTGGGCCATTTTAGCTTGCCCCTATCCCGATTTGAGGTCTGCCGAGGCTGCCCTTCAGCGGGGTGAGCACCCGCTCTAATTCCGCACGGAGCGGTGGAGTGTAGAGGGCACAGAGGCTGGCTTGGGAGTCCTAACTTTGGATCCCTGGGCTTTCCAAAAACCTCAGAAGCAGATAGCAGACTCCAAAAGGTTTCGGAGTCTTCTGGGCCCTTACTTCCCCCAGAAGACCTCGTCAGCCATCTGGCAGGAACAAAAATAACAGTGGTTGAGAGCGTGAGCGCTGGGGTCAGACTACTTGGGTTCATATCGTAGCCTCCAGCACCTACCAGCTGTGTGACTTTGGGCAAATTACTTAACCTTTCTGAGCTCAGCTTTCTCATCTGTGAAAAGGGTATAACGATAGCACCTCCTCATAGGTAGTGATAGTGCCACCTCATGGGAGAAATAAAGAGAGCAACCACTGTGGGGTGGGGGGGAGGCAGGGGCAACATACATAACCTAAACATCTGTACCCCCATAATATCCTGAAATAAAAATAATAATAAAATAAAAACGAGAGAAAGAGCAATAAAAAAAAAAAGAGAGAGCAACCACTGAAAAGTGGCCTGTTCTGCTCTTGATACTAACAAGCTGCCTCTATGATTTTAATCATAAAAGCTATGATTTAAAAGTACACAGATGAATCCATCTACCTTTGCCTTCTCCCCCCAAGAGTGAAGGTCCCTTTTGGTGGAGTTCACTGGCTGTGATGATGAAAATGACAATGATTCTATAGTCCCTGGTAGTTAAACAATCTTTCTCTTACATCATTCATTCATTCAACCGACATATATGGAATGTCTGTTGTATGCCAAGTACTATGATGAATGCTCTCACATACTTTATCTTCCTTTTTCAGTTAACGGTTATTTATTCTCACCATTTTGATGATGAGCAAACTGAGGCAGGGAAAAACAGATTGGTCCAAGGTCACCCAGTTATTAGTGGCACAGCCAGAATTCAGGGTTCTTGAACTCTTGAACACTTACTCCTAGACCTAGTAGTAGTTTATATCCAAGTCATATCTCAGAATTGGTCTGGGGAAAGGACTGAGTTCCTTTCTCTACCTCCTGGGGCACAGATTTGGAGGCCAACATGTGTCCAGTTCTCTAGGCACACATGGCTGTGGCTAGGCCTTATGGGGTGGGGGAGCCCACACAGCCATTTGGACTGGGCTTCCCACTTAGAAGTCCCAGATTTTGGCTGTTGTCCAGTGGCATGTCTGTGCAGGGTAGCAGGCCAGGACCCCAATTGTTGATTTAGGCCTTGGGCCAGAGCTGCTAGTTATTTTTCTAAGAGGCCCTGGCCTCTGATTAGAGATTATTGCCATCACCTGGGTTCTCCAAAGGGTGCATGCTGTGTGAGGACCCAGGAGTTGTCAGCTCAACCAAGTGTATTCTGCCTCATGGTTACCTGCACCTCCCTGAGACCATAGTGAGATACTCACCTATAACAGCTGTCTGAACTGAGCTTCATATATTACAAAGAGTGCTCAATTGTGTACCATATTTATAGATTTAGAAGGGTGAGTCACTTTTTAAATATATTGCTTTGTTAGAGCTCTACAGTTCTTCACTTACTGTTTGAAAACAAGTTGAACTTTGTCATTTTCAACATTTGGTATTTACTTTAGGGCCTCATTTTTAACCTAGTTTGTGTTAAACTGAAGTACTTTGCAATCAGTTTTTACTCATTTGTGCACAGACCTATGCTTATCTTCTTTTATGGTCAGCTCTGAAATGAAAGATCCATTTATAATCTTTTAATAGCCCCATGGTTTCATTTTCCAGTTTTAAAAAGTACCATTGTTCAAGTATACACTGACTTTCCTGAATTAAGGTCTTGTCCAGGAAATGAGAGGGACAGTAACTACTGAACACATTGAGTGAAACAGGAAGAGTTTCTTCTGATAGTAAGTGTTCTGAATTAGGTGGGCATGGTGGTGAGCAACTGTAGTCCCAGCTACTCTGGAGGCTGAGGCAGGAGTATCGCTTGAGCCCAGGAATTTGAGGTTGCAGTGAGCTATGATGCCACTGCACTCTAGTTCTGGCAACAGAGCGAGACCCTGTCTCAAAAAAGAAAAAAAGTGTTCTGACTCACCACTTTATTAGTTTTCCCAAAGCTTACCATCTAATCCTATCTGGAACCCACCTATTTTTATTCCCAGCCTCACTCTGCTGTCTGCATCCCTGGGTGGGAGGCAGAGCCAAGAGTGAGGAGCCAAGTCCCCCTCAAGGTTCACGGAGGGTATGGTTGAGGCTGGAGGCTCAGACCCTCCCAGATGGTTTCTTGTTGGTGCATTTGTAACGAGGCTGGCTGGAGGCTGTGGGGTCAAGGCCTTGTAACCCTGGCAGAGGTTACTGGGACTGCCTGGGAATCAGGCCCCAAGCCATTTCTTCCTCGAGGCAGCTGCTGCCACTGATCCTTGTTGCCCTTCTTTCCCTGGGGAGGTGAGGTTGCCTGAGTCTGAGAAGCAAAATCACCTCCTCTCCTACCACCGTAGACCGGCCTAGGAGCTGCCTCGGGCTTGGCCGTAGCCAGCTTACGTCATTAGGGAGCTTTAGAGCAGTGAGTTCTCTGCTACCAGATCTCAACTCTACAGCCCACTGCAGCAAAACAGTGTCTGGCCTCCAGAGGAGATTGAGGGAGGAGAAAGGGAGCTGCTGGTTGGGGAGTTTCCTAGCACCCAGTTAGCCAGACCTGTCCATACATGCTGCCCCTAGGCCCTGGCAGACAAGCAGCCCCATCCCTCCTTCCCTGCAGACCTTCTCCCAGCACCGCTGCAGGCCCTCAGAGACCATCAGCATCAGCCTGTTCTTACAGCAGTAAGGGGGGAACTGGCCCACAGAGGTGACATGTATTGCCAGAGGCCCCTCAGCCAGTGAGTGGCAGAACTAGGGCTCCAACCCAGTCCTCTGACTCATAAGCCAGGGCTCTGTGTGCTGGGCTGGGTTGTGGTTCTAGATTTCTTTTGTGGAAGGTGGGGATCTTCCTCTTTAGACTGCCCAGGCTTCAAGGCTAGGGCAGCCGTCACCTAGTAAACAGCCCTGACGCCAGCGAATAGACTGAAATAAATTCCACAGCCCACGCCTGCCTCCCCCAGGTGGGATAATTCATCTTCCTTCCCTTTCTGTTGGGGTGGGCTTTGCCCTTTGTGAATGAGGTGGGGATAGTGAAGCGCTCCTCCTGGAAATGCTGTGAAGATGTGTGCTTGGAACTGCTTGGCGGCGGAGCCAGCTGAGGGGTCGAAAAGCCTGGGCTGCAGTCGGAAGAACAGGCTCTAGCCTGGGCCGAGCCACTGGTACTCGCGTCCGTGTCTACCTCTCAGCTCCCTTTGCTCCTCTGTGGAATGGGATAACAGCCCCTAATTCCTAGAATTGTTTTGAGGATTAAATGATATCACATATATTGCCTGATAACAGAATAAACATCCCATAGTTAGCTTTTGTTTCTCTTTATCAACCTAAAAGTGTTACTTGGTGACGGTTGTCTTCCGGTCACAGCATGTTTATGTCACCCAGCCCTGGGGGCTTACTGGGTTCCCATAATAGTGCCTAAGGAGAGGCAGATTTTAAAGTTCCCATTTTCCAGATAAAAGTCCAATTTTTTTGAAGTTAATTTATTTGGAAGTCTTCTGTGGGTTTATTTTGGTTATTAAATCTTTTGGAAAGAGAGTGGGGTGGTTCTTAGGATAGAAGGCCCAGAAACTGGGCCAGCCAGGGTGAGTGTGGAAATTACCAGAATAATGAGGGTGACTACAGAGGTTAAGGGAGGGACCCTACTTCAGGAGTCTGAATGGGGTGGAGAGATGACTCACTCTCTGGAGAACAAAAGGCAGGTTAGGGTAAGGGTTACTTCTGCAAGTGGGTTGAGGATAAGAAATTGGAAACGCTTTTATTTGTAAGGTTCTGTACTGTTTGCTCTTTTTACAATGAGCATGTAAATGTTTTTATTAAATGTATTTTAACTTTCCTTTTCCCCCTTTTGAAGCTGGCTGACAACTGTCTGCGGCTAGCTGTGGAATGAGGTCTGCCTCTGGCAGCCGGGCCCTGGGAGCAAACGGGACCTGCCTCTTCCCTCCCCCGCTGGGCCTGGCGCTGGGAGAGGAGGGGAGGGAGCACTGGCCTGGCCTCAGCTGGCTCTGGCCACCCAGCTTGGAGGAAAAGGAGAGTTCACATCATACCCCTGACCCAGGTACAAAGGTCAAGAAAGCCAAAAAGAGGGGCATTAGCATTTTCAGTCCTCAGTAGCTGTGGAGGATTGGTTCCGAGCCTCCTGGGATGCTCAAGTCGCTTATACAAAATGGCATATAATATTTGCATATAACCTGCACACACCTCCCACATATTTGATCTCTAAGATTATTTCTAATACTTAATACAATATAAATGCTATGTAAATAGTTGTTATATTTTTATTCTTTTAGAAATTTTTTTCTTTACTCACCCCTACACAAATGAAGATGTATTGATATTTTATTTGTATTTTTTTTATTGTTGTATTGTTGTTTTTATTGGTTCCCCCCCCCCCCGTATTTTTGATCCACAGTTGGTTGAATCCCTGGATGCGGAACCTACAGATACTGAGGGCCAACTAGAGCCCTTAGTGGGTGACTGATACACTAGGCTCATTTAATCCTTTCTATAATTCTGAGAAGTGGGTATTATTACCCCCATTTTACAGTTAAGGAAACAGGCTCAGAGAAGTTGAGTAACTTGCCTAAGGTCACACAGCTAGGAAGGTGGCAGAGCTAGGATTCAAACCCAATTCTGTGTAATGCCAAAGTCCTCGGCCCTTGTCTCCAGGCTGTTTTTCAGTCCCATAGCTTGTTCAGGCTGTACTGGAGAGACAAGGATAAGGTGGGTGAGCTTCTTAAGCCTTCATTATTCAAAGTGAACCATCTAGATACAAGGGAGATAATTTTCATTTCCTGCATATGATGGAAGACACTGACACAAGAGCCTAACCTCTGTTGAACGTTCTTATAAATTTTAGCCTCTGCCCTTAATAGTATATTCTAATCATCTTAGCCTCCTCTTCTGTCCCGTGTCTCTCTGTAGGTCCTTCGGACTGTGGTTAGATCTGATTGGTCTTTCTCATACTGTGTGTGCTAAATTATTTCGTTCGGTTCATCTCCAAGGTCTTGAAAATAGGAGGCGGGATGATTGTTCTCAGTTTTCTAGATTGAAAAGCAGTCTAGAACACTCAGCACTGTTCTGAATGCTTGTCTTCATCAGTCTTCACATTAACCCTACAAAGCAGGTATACGAGCTGCTATGTTTACATAGGAAGCAGCTGAGGCACGGAGGGCCACCTGGCCAGTCAGTGGGGGAGGCAGGTGGGACTCCAACCTGGGTAGCCCAACTCTTGTCCTATCTCTGTGCTACAGTGCATGGGCACCGTAGAGGTCTGGGTTCTAGTCCCAGCATAACCGTGGATGACTTGACCTTTCTGTTCCTGATTCTTCATCTCTGAAAGGAGGAGGATAAAAATATCTACCTGATAGGGCTGGTGTGTGCCTTATACATGTTAAGTGCTCAAAAAATTAGAGCTGCTGCTGGGCACCTTAGTGTCTGTGTGGCCTTTAGAGCCAGGTGAACCTGGTTCCATCCTGGCTCTGCACTTACACTTGACTTTGTGATCACCAGCAAGTAATTTAACCTGAGTCGTACTTCTTCATCTGAAAATGGGGATAAACAGTAATTTTTGCCTCACAAGTTGCTGTGAATCTTAAATGAGATAATACAGGCATCTGACGCATAAGCACTTAGTGTTTCTAAGGCAAGAGACTTCCTCCGGCTTGGCTCCTGGAGAATGGGAACACCAGAAGCTCTTGCATTAGAGTCAGGACCCCTGGTTTGGGAAGGGCCTGTTGAGCTGCTGATGTCCCCTTCCTTTCTGTCCTCAGAGCACCCACGATGGGCACCCCAGCCTCTGTGGTGAGTGAGCCGCCACCCTGGCAGGCCCCGACTGAGGCCCGGGGCCGCAAGCAGGCCTCAGCCAACATCTTCCAGGATGCTGAGCTGCTGCAGATCCAAGGCTTGTTTCAGCGCAGTGGGGACCAGCTGGCTGCGGAACGGGCACAGATCATCTGGGAGTGCGCGGGGGACCACCGTGTGGCCGAGGCCCTGAAGAGGCTGCGCAGGAAGAGGCCCCCAAGGCATAAACCCCTGGGCCACTCACTACACCACTGCAGCCGGCTCAGGTAGGTTCCTGGGACTGGGGCGCTGAGGGAGGGCGAGCACTAGGGATGCCTAGAGAGCACTAGCACTTCCTGGCAGTGAGACCTGCAGCTAGCTACCTGGCCCCACTGTAAAGTGCCTACCACTGGGGTTGTTGTAAGGTCTCCACAGCACCACCACTTGGTTGGCACTTAAGATTGCTGTTACTGTTGGAGTCACACATGACCCTGTGAACTCCCATGGAAAGGGGTGCCTGAGTCGAGGCAGCATCACCCCATCTTGCAGTGATTCTCAGCCAGGTAGGAGGAAATAGTGTTCGGAAGAAGAAAAAATTCTGTTTACCTGTTGTAACATTCAGAAGTAAGCCTGGTTAAAATCTTGGCTGTGAGATTACAGAGAATATAGCATCAGAAGGTACTATAGAGGCATCGTGTGGACATGGTGGCGCATGCCTGTAGTCCCAGCTACCCGGGAGGCTGAGGCAGGAGGATCGCTTGAGCCCAGGA
>NW_012150175.1:368502-379793 GCF_000956105.1 Propithecus coquereli
GAGGCGGGTGGATTGTTTGAGCTCAGGAGTTCGAAACCAGCCTGAGCAAGAGCGAGACCCCATCTCTACTAAAAGTAGAAAGAAATTAATTGGACAACTAAAAATATATAGAAAAAATTAGCCGGGAATGGTGGTGCATGCCTGTAGTTCCAGCTACTCGGGAGGCTGAGGCAGGAGGATCGCTTGAGCCAAGGAGTTTGAGGTTGCTGTGAGCTAGGCTGACGCCACAGCACTCTAGCCGGGGCAACACAGTGAGACTCTGTCTCAAAAAATAAATAAATAAATAAATAAATAAAGAAGTAAAAATAAAAAAAAATAGAGGCATCATGGGTTAAAAAGTGTTGAGAAACTTTACCCTGAGATAGCATGTCTCCCCGATCTCCCTAGTCGGCCAACTCTGCCTAGGTCACTGTCCGCGCAGGAACAGGGAGCTGAATCATGGCCTAAACCAGTTACGTGGGTTGTGCTCTGAGCTCCATTCCTCTGCTGCCTTCTCTGGGGCCCGCAACCAGAACAGCAGACCCAAACAGGCCTTCTGAAGTCACCAGGTCCTGGGATGGCCAGTCAGTGTCATTGCTCGAATTAGCTCCACTTGATTAGCAGTCACTGCTTAAAAAGACCGGTTTCCTGTCATGACTAATTAATGACATCTGCTGTGAGTACAGGCTGAAGGTGGAGAAATGCTGAGTGTTGCACACCCTGATCTAGTCCAACCCTAAAGGCAGAGAAATCTGAGAGCTTTGCCTAGTCATACAGTTCTGGTCATACAAGACCAGAGCCCTGGTCTATCATCTGCCCTGAACAGTGTGTTTTATAGTCCACTGTGACCAAAATCTCTTAGTCTCTGTTCTGTCCTCCCTATTGACGTTGGCTTATCATACACATGTTCCCTACAGAGTCCGGGAGCCCCACTCTCCACTGGCCGACCCACAGAGTAGTGCCACGGAGACAGCCTCCAGTGAGCAGTATCTGAACTCTAGGAGGACAAGTGCCAGGATCCGCCGGAACTGGAGGAAGCCAGGCCCCACAAACTACCTCCACCAGATTAGACACTGAACGAGGGAAAGGCTGGGAATGGCAGTGTCTTCCCCAGAAATCAAAGGGACTTTTGCCAAAGTGCCTGGGGAGGTGAAGAAGGAAGAGAATTGAGGCAGGCAGCCCTACATGGGTATATGAAAAGAAGAGACCACTGCCACTGGCCTGCTCAGTTCAGAACAGGACTGGAGGCTTCCACTGGGCTGTTACGTGGGACCCATTCGTCCCCAGAACAAGTAACGGCAACTGTTCCTGCCTCAGCCCTTCCCAATGTAACACTATACCTGGGCTGCATGATGTTCCCCTGGGAGTCAAGCGACAGCACTCAGACACAGCATCTCCGCACTGCTGCTACTACTGTAACCCATGGTCCCGCAGCCTGTCCCATGCCCCCGCACTGTCAGGCCAGCACAGGGAAACCATGGTTTAAGTGGCAAATAAAAACATTTGCATCAAGAACTGTGTGAGTCTGTCACAGAATGGGAGGATTCTAAAACAAGAGTGGTAGCAGGGGTGTTCCCAGGAAGGAGAATCAGGGCTGGCCTCTGCTTTTCACCCGCTACTAAGCTTGGAGCCTCTGTGCCGCAGACTCCTTTTCTAGGGGCTGTCGGATTGGGAGGAGAGGGCAGAGGGTCTCTGCAGCCGTCCTGATCCACAGGAGAGAAGAAAGGTAAGTCCTGCACAGTGGGCACTGGTCTGTGGGTTGGCTGAATCTGCAGTCACACCAGTGGGTGCCAGCTCCTCAGATGGCTTCTTCATCCTTATGGGGCAACCATACTGCAGTGGGGCAACAGCTAGACCAGTCATTCATAAGGCACCTGCACTATCCTAGGCTTCCCATCGCCTGCAAGCCCTAGAGGTAAGTTTCACCCCAAAAGCAGCCTACGGTTGCTCTTCAGCATTCTTCTCCCTCCCCACCCACCCCATCTGCCTGATTACCCATCACTCAAAGGAGCGGGGTTCAAAGTAGGGCAGTGATACACACGCACGCCAGGGCTGCCCTCTGTTGCCTAAATGTGGGTCTACGTTTCTTATCCCAAACCCTTGGAGCTGGATGATTTTGGAATTCAGAATTTTTTTGGCTTTTAGGGAGTAGTCAGGGAAAATACTGCATAATCCCTAGTAGGGGACCATCTCATAAAATAGATTAACATTTCTGCAACAAACATTCACACTAAGGATGACACATAATGGTTACCAGTACCATCACATCAGTGTAGGTTCAGGTCAGGTTTTAGTGTCAAATGAGTTATGAAAACACTTTTGGTTTTCAGAGCACTGGGACTTTGGAAATGAGGACCCGTATCTTCCTTCCTCTTCTAGAGAGAAACAGCCCCAGGAACCGTGTCTCAGCAACTCCTTTTAAGGGCTTTGTCCTTAAAACTGCATTCTATAATACCTTCGTCTTCCTTCCCCCAAAGAAACCGGGCCAAAAAGGGTCAGAATTGGGTTTGTTATTCGTACATTTGCATTGATTTAAATACATTACATACAATTTCTACAGTGCATTAGAACAACACAGGGCAGCGGCACTGTCACAGCCCAGCCTCTACTCCCTGATGCTGGAGGCAGGGCCTGTGGCTGGCAGAGGGACAGCCGTTCCATGAGTGCCACCAGATGCCCACCCTGGCATTCTGGGCCCCTGGCCCTCCCAAAGTCCACATTCAAGGCAACCTGAGCGCAGGCTTCGGGGGAGAGTGGAGACAGGCCAGGAAAGGACGCCCCGCACCCTAACCCGCTGGGCCAGGGACCGGCTCCCTCTTCCATTGGACCCAATTTACCTTCTGAGTACAGAGCTGGTCTGGATCAGGACAATGTGCAGATTTGGCATGGTGGAGTGAGGCAGCCAGGCTCCTCTACAGACTCCTCAGGCTCTCTGGAGCACCAGGTAGGGAGCTTTGCCAACAGGTTTGTGTAAAGACGTGTATGGAGAACTACGCACACCTGGGGCTCCTGCTGGCTCCTGCGGTCAGGAGGCAGTTATTCTCTCAAATGTGGTTCCCGAGGCCAGAGTCCAGGTCGGCTGGATGGGATTGTCAGGACTGGGGCAGGCAGGGAAGCTGCGCCTTTGCCCACAAGGCTTGCACATCCCGCCCTCAGAGACTCCTCCTATCAGCTGGGTGGAAGCCCAGCACAAGCTGCCTCCTGGCAGCTAGACTGGAAGGGGACCAACCTGGCCAGCTGACAAAAGGCTGCACATCTCTGCTCTGCCTCTTGGACAGCAGGAGCCAGGCAAGCAGAAGACACACAGCCATAATCCTCACTCTCTTTGGTTGTTTTTCAAACCTTCAAGATAGTTTCTTTCCAAGGCTGATTGACCAATCGCAAGGTGCCAGAACCTTGAAGCGTCCAGTAGCAGAGGGCGTGAACACGGCTGCCCCTTAGCCACAGATGGCACCCTTTTTACTCCCTCCTGAAGCCATTCTTTGCTTTGGTGTAGAAAGGGCTTGAACACCTGGCAAGGGGGAAGCTGAGGGAAAAGACACATGGAAGCACGAAGATACACACGGAGCTGGGCAGGCACTGGGGGCAGCTTGAAGGCCTCTCTCCTTTGGGCCCCGCTGTTCTCAGGAAGCCATAGAGAAACCGGCCTGGGACAAGAAGTCAGGGAGTAAAGGGAAACTGCCAATTAGGAGGCAGAATACACATCCTGTTACTTCCACCAAGCAGCAGTGGCAGCATACAAAGAAGTCCAAAGACTCTCCTGTCCTCTTATGAGCCAACACTCACCCCAGAACCCTCACAGAGACCCACTCCAGAACCTGAACTGAAATCCTAAGATAAAAGAGCTGGGAAAAAAAATATTTAAAACAACAGGAACAAATTAGAGGACTGAACCAGAAACTCAAGAAGCAAGGCTGGGATAAGTTCACCCATAGACCAGTTACAGCTCCTGGCATAAACTTAGGCCATGTGGATCACTTTTAAGGGCTGGGAGTCAACTTCCTATAGAAATATAAAGGCTAAGACCAGCACTCTGCTTGAGTGACAGGCAAACTGCAGGAGAGCAGAGAGGTTCTGTATAATCGTGTACAGAGCCGCTGGGAAGTGTAGAGCAAAAGCCTCCCTGCCATGAGAACTGTGTTTGGAGGCCTGTAGCCAGCCTACAGCACTGGTGGGAGGAGAAGGGAAAGAAGGCTTGGCAAAAACCCAAAGGAAAAGGTGTGGCTTCTGTCTGTCCCAGCACTGCAGATTACCCAGCTGCCCTCTGACACAGCCTTGCTTCATAGAAGTGAGCAACTGCAAGGCACCCAAATATCTGAGTCCATGCAAATTTCGGCCTGGTTGAAAGTTTTCTGACATGAGAGGACCTGGGGTTCTGCTACAAGCATGTAAATTTGTTTGTTTGTTTTTCTGATGCAGAATATAATAGGGAATTGCGACAGAGCAGGGTGTCAGGGAGGCAAGGGACTTTCCCAGCCTGCCACCAGGAGATGCTGGAAGGGAGATGCTCTCCCTCCCTCCTGCACTCGGAAGGGCCCAGGAGCACTCACTGTCCCTGATTGTGCTTCTCCCTGTGGGTGGGAAAGCCCTGAGAGGGTGGTGAGCAGAGAGGGAGGGCTCCTAAAGGCGCTGTTCTCTGGCCTTTCCTGCACCCACTCTCCAGGCTTCCTTCCACCAGTCTCAGACAGTATTTCCTTTGCCGGCCTCAGGCTACCACCATGAAAAGAAGGGCTTCCGACTCTGAAAGCTCTGTGTGTAGGACTCGCTAGCAGACCGCTGGTGGGAACGGGCCGTCTCGACAATCACGGGTGGCATCTGGACAAGGTGCAGGGGACTCTTGTTGTCTTTCAGGGCCTGGGTCAGGTTTAGGATCTGTAGTAGGAAAAAGGATATGGGTGAAGGAGAGGCCTAGGCATTTCAGGTCTGCCTCTAAATGGAGACCAGTAGGCAGAGCGTGCCTATAAGTCAATTAGAAGAAACCACATCAATAGAAAAATCACATAAATAAGCTATTTACAAAATGGCAACCTCTTTAGTGATTTTAAAAATACAAATGAAAACAAATGCCCCCTATTCTTTGCCCTTCCAGTTTGACAACTCAGAGTGGGAGAGAATTCAAAGAAACAGGTGCTCTCCTCAGTGGCTGTGGGGCAGGGATATGGGACAGTCTTTTAGATAGGCAAGTTGACAATAAAAGCATAAAAATGAACAGACCCTCTGACTCAGCAATTCTATTTTTAAGGGAACAATCTTAAAACTTAAAACTTTTAGTTTCAGGCCGGGCTCGGTGGCTCACACCTGTAATCCTAGCATTCTGGGAGGCGGAGGAGGGCAGATTGTTTGAGCTCAGGAGTTCGAGACTAGCCTGAGCAAGAGCGAGATCCTGTCTCTACTAAAAATAGAAAGAAATGAATCGGACAACTAAAAATATATAGAAAAAATTAGCCGGGCATGGTGGCACATGCCTGTAGTCCCAGCTACTCGGGAGGCTGAGGCAGAAGGATTGCTTGAGCCCAGGAGTTTGAGGTTGCTGTGAGCTAGGATGACGCCACGGCACTCTAGCCCAGGCGACACAGTAAGACTCTGTCTCAAAAAAAAAACAAAAACAAAAAAAACTTTTAGTTTCAAAAAATATGATGCAGTATTATTTGTAATGATGAAAATGATATAAATTAAATTAGTTAATCATTTAAGGGGGTCCAGGCATAGTGGCTCATGCCTATAATCCTAGCACTCTGGGAGGCTGAGGTGGGAGGATCGCTTGAGCTCAGGAGTTCAAGATCAATCTGAGCAAGAGCAACACCCCGTCTCTACTAAAAAACAGAAAAATTGGCCGGGCATGGTGGTTCACGCTTGTAATCCTAGCACTCTGGGAGGCCGAGGCGGGCGGATTGTTTGAGCTCAGGAGTTCGAGACCAGCCTGAGCAAGAGCGAGACCCCGTCTCTACCAAAAATAGAAAGAAATGAATCGGACAACTAAAAATATATAGAAAAAATTAGCCGGGCATGGTGGCACATGCCTGTAGTCCCAGCTACTCGGGAGGCTGAGGCAGAAGGATCGCTTGAGCCCAGGAGTTTGAGGTTGCTGTGAGCTAGGATGACGCCATGGCACTCACTCTAGCCCAGGCAACAAAGTGAGACTCTGTCTCCAAAAAAAAAAAAAAAAAAAAAGAAAAATTAGCTGGGCGTGGTGGCACATGCCTGTAGTCCCAGCTACTCTGGAGGCTGAGGCAGAAGGCCAACTCACGCAGCCATGCTGTAGCATACATGTTATGTGATGGGTGGTCCCCTGTAACTCATGCACAGAAAACAATAAAAAATAACAAATTTTTCATTAAATTAGAATTAGAAAGGAGCGTTTTGTTTTCAAAGTTTTTATTCCATTTTCATAGTAAAACACCATGGCCCCAAGGAAAAAATTTTTTTTCTAGTGTGGCAGTCAATGTGTTAAACCTGCTCTGGCTGGGTCTCCCTGTGCTTCCTTTGGATTTTTGGGTTAGAAGCCTTCTCTCAGGCATTCTGGACTATTTGGGGTAAAATATCCAATTGTCTACAACTTACTTTCAAAAGATTTGGCAAAACAAATCCATCTAGGAGAGAGAAATTATATAGATATATAGAGGTAGAATTTATTCAGATAGATGGATAATACATAGAGATATGAGATAAAGGAAATGAGGCTAAATGTAACGACTGGTCAATCTAGGAAAAGATCCCATTCTTTCAACTTTACTGAGATTTGAAAACTTTCAAATTAAAAAGTTGAAGAAAAATTTGTAGTAGGCACATAATGCCAAAGGATAAATAACATCTTTGAAAATGTTATTTTAAAGAGGCTTTCTCTTAGATGCTAAATTCTTTATCTAACTTCTGGTTAAAACCTTTCTGTCCCTCTGGGGCCTCTTCACTCTCCCCCTTCAGCTCAGGGCACTTTGTGATTACAGCTCAACTAGGTAGATAGGTTTGTGACCTCTTTTCCCAGGGCTATGTAAGATTTCTGTAGGGCAGAGGCTCATTTTACTGTGGTGTATAAATGGTAGACGAGAAAGTGAATGACATACTGGCCACCTGCATGCTGGTAGGAGCTGATGCTCATGGAACCTTAAGGTGTTAGGAGGTGGGCGCTCTAGATTATAAGATGCCAAAAGCCTCTCTGAAGACATGAAGAGTACAAGATGGAAAAGAAAGATAAAACTGCACTCCCCCCAATCTCCCTTACATTCTGCCACCCTGGATACTGGCCCTAACTGGGTATAATGGGAGGAGGGTTGCTATGGTGTTAGCAAGGGACTGAGTTGGGAAGGAATTAGAGAAAACAGTGCAATATGGACAGAGGCACAGCCTATATAAGCTGGAGAAGCAAGTTTATTTCTTTATGCTGAATTCCATAATACTAGAGTACATCATATGGCTTTTAAGGTTTCCAAAAATTCCCCTAGCCTAATTGGGCCCTTACATTCCTGCTTGGGAAATATAAGAATACAACATTATTGGTATTCAGACAGCTATAATAACTGTAGCTCTTAAAACCTTTGTCCATCTCATTTCCAGGGAAAAATGGGTTTAGCAAACCCAAGAGGTGTTCTCACCAGAAGCCTTTAGCTAAATGGTAAGAAGAAGTAAATGTATAATTATGGCTGGGAAGATCCTCCTGTCCTTTAAAATTCTGAGGAGCTGACATTTCTGTATATGAAATCATAATCATAATGGCCAGTATGAATTGAGTACTTCAATACACCAGGTTCTACTCCAACTATTTCAAATCATTTATCTGACAATAACCCTATGAGGCAGGTATTATTATTAATCCCATGTTACAAATGGGGAAACAAAGGGAAGGAGAAGTGAAGCAATTTGCCCAAGACCTCAAAGGTAGTAAATGGCAGGCCAGGCTTCAAACCTAGGCACTCTGACTACAGTTTGTGTCCTTAACCACTAAACCATCCCAGCTCTAAGAAGACTTTGAAGTGATAAACATGATGCCAGTGCCCTACAAAGTTTAGAACAATTTTCCAAGCACATTCTTTACTGTGGTTTGGAAGATCGACAATGCCCTGGGTTTCTTTAGTTCCCTTTGAAGGTAAAATGGAAGGAGAAGAAATAATATAACTTGTAACAACAAAATTATAACCATAATCAATATCTGAGTGTAGGCATTGCATTTTACTATATGCTTGATATGCATTATCTCATGCAATCCTCTAACCTGTGCAAAGTATTATTACTATCCTGTTTCATAAACAAGGAAACAGAGGTTCTTGCCCAAAGCCACAAACTTTGTAAATGGTGTAGTCTGACTGCAGAGCCCTGATCTTAACCACCAAAGTATACAGCCTGCCTTGAGCAATTTGAGGACAAGAAGCACTGATTTATTTACCAATGAATTATCTAGAAGCTGGGACAGAGATGAGCATATATTAAGTGCTTCACCAAGCACTGGATATACCATGGAAGAGGTAGGAGATTTGGGAGGGCTACCTTTCCTCTTCCGGGCATTAGGGCAGAGTCACAAATATGTATAACACAGACTGAAAAGGGTGTAAAAGACAAGCTGTATACATTTGCTCAACATTAAGCATGTGATCCTTCCAGAGAGATGCCAAAAAGACACCAGGAAGACATTGGAGGCTTACCTGTCCCCGCATGACAGCAATCTGCTTATGGAATTGGCCCCTGTCGAAACCAGGATCTTTCTGCAAAAGGACAGAAGGAGATGGGACCTGTGTGAATGCCTCACATGAACCCGTTTTCTCCCCCAGACAGAAACTTTCTAATAAAGAAAACCTACATAAGGCTTATGAGGCTTGGTGAAATCAACTACCTCCCCTAAGCATTCCTTGTTTTACAGATGGGGACACAGAAAGCAAGTATCTTGTTCTGTGTCTCAAACTGCAGGCTCCAGTGTTCCATTTGAAAATGAGAGCCCTGTGGATACATCACAGCCACATGACGCACAGGACACACACAGTGTGATCCATCACAGCTGCCATCTATCTCTCTGTCTGTCTATCTATTGATGGAGCTGGAGGCCTGCTATATTGCCCAGGCCGGTCTTAAACTCCTGGGCTCAACTGATCCTCCTGAGTAGCTGAGATTACAGGTGCACACCGCCACGCCCAGTTAATCAGCTGCCCATTTCTTTCAAACCCATCCAATCCAGGTCCTGCTGCCCACATATGGAAATCTTGCTCTTCCCAGGCTAACTCAAGTCAGAAGGGTATTAGCCATTTTCTCCTGGCTTATGTTAGGACCAACTAGAAAAACCATCAGGAATTCCTTCTTCTGTATGGTAATAAGACTGAGGTTCCCAGGGCTAACCTTGAAGAGTTCATACAGGTCCTCCTCCAAGTCCTTGACGAAGTTAGGGTCTGATATCTTTGGAAGAATCAGATCTTTGATCTCCTGAGAGAATGGGACTTTTGCCTGGGGCAACCAAGCCCAGTAAAAAGGATCTGAAAAGAAAAAAGGCCAAAAGCAAAGCTGGTATTGGAAAATTCCCTGACGATCTGTGTCCTCTACCCATCAAGACACTTTCAAAGGGAAAACCCCTCTTCCCTGATGTACAACAGAAACAAAAACTTACAAGTGCTCTTAACCATAAAGGTTACACAGCTAGTAAGTAGAGGAACCGGGATTCAAACTCAGATCTGCCTAATCCCAGATCTCTTTCCCAGATGTCACATGACCTTTCAAGACGCAAGAATATCTAGAAGCAACAACTTGCCACCAA
Source organism: Propithecus coquereli (assembly GCF_000956105.1). Taxonomy (NCBI): domain Eukaryota; kingdom Metazoa; phylum Chordata; class Mammalia; order Primates; family Indriidae; genus Propithecus; species Propithecus coquereli. The sequence continues at coordinate 378,212 of NW_012150175.1, forward strand.
GACATTGAGATGGTCCTTCTGAAAAGGGAGATCAGTGCTGCAGAAGAGGCTAGTGAATCCCTCCTTGTATTTCTCTCCCTTTCCAAAAGTTTCTCAGTTATAATGGGGTAAGAAAGGTCAACAAGAAGATAGAGACACAAATAGAGTAAATTATGAAAAGACAGTCTGCAGAAAGAATGAGAAGAATGCAAAGTGGAACTTTGCATTCTCATCTTTATAGTTCTAATTTCTAATCATCTTTACGCTTCTAATGGGAATTACAAGGCAAAAGTCAGCATAATAGCTTACATTATGGAACAGATGCCATGTATTGGCCAATTGTGTTAATGTGCCTGAGCTGCTTTATTTCATTAATTCTTAGAAGAATTCCATGATAGAAGTATTATTATTTCCATTGCACGGTGAGAAAACAAGCAAGGGAAGTGGCAAACCACAATGGTCTTGAGACTTACATGCCCTCCAGGAGTCAGGATGCTTCAGTGGGAAAGCCAGCCCATTGTCTATGGCAGCCACCTTGATGACTGGCTCCTTCACCACCACCCAGTCTGTGTCCTGAGAGCAAGGAAAGACTAATTACTGAAGGATCCCATCTGCCTCAGGCCCTTTAAAGTAGTAGCAAAGCAAGCCATCCCAACCCCCTCAGACACCAATCCTTAGTCAACTTATTGTGAGCTACCCTCTGAACTGGTTTCCATATTGTTATCTTAACTTAGTACATTTATGGCACCTCTGACCTGGCTTGTTCAAGGTTCTCAGAGTCCCATTCTCATCTTAGAAAAGGTGTCCTTCCCCACGAGTTGCCACAGTCCTTGGTAAGAAGAATAATGACAATAACAAAGATAACTATAAGCCATTCCTGCTAGGGAAAGGCAATGAGAATCCTGAGAGCAGAAAAGGAGAAAGAAATCCCTATCAGTTGGCCAAGGTCTTTGTGGGTGGACCTTGACTCAGATGTTACTTCACTGGTGATGACCACATTTTCCAGTGGGAAAACGGAACCATGGAAGATAACAGTTGGCTGCTCTTGCACAAGAGAGTCTGCTCTCCTGCTTCAGTGATACATAAAAAGGAAATGGACAAGAGCTGGATGTAAAAAGAGTGGGCATATCACTTGTGACGGCCCACATCAGAGACACTCCCTGACTGTTTTCATGGCTCCATGTTTCAGGTTCACGAGTGCCATCATTGGGACTGTGGTTCCAGGACACCTGCCTCAGAATCTCCTGGAATACCTTATTAAAAGTGTGAAATCCTGAGTTTTGCCTCATGAGATGTGATAAATCAATTTTGGGAAGGAAAGGCCTGAAGAATCTGTACTTTGTACTTTTTTTTTGAGACCAAGTCTCACTCTGTCACCCTGGGTAGAGTGCAGTGATATCATAGCTCACTGTAACCTCAAACTCCTGGGCTCAAGCGATCCTCTTGCCCCAGCCTGCCTCAGCCTGCCTTAGCCTGCCTTAACCTGCCTTAGCCTCCCAAGTAGCTGGGACTATAGGCGAGTGCCACAACGCTTGACTAATTTTTCTATTTTTTTTTTTTTTTTTGAGACAGATTCTCGCTTTGTTGCCCAGGCTAGAGTGAG
>NW_012150175.1:389323-391035 GCF_000956105.1 Propithecus coquereli
AATGTAAAAAGCAATCCCTAAAAAATAAAAATGAAATGAAATTGAAAAAACTAATTATATACAAATTAGTGACTTAACCACAAAGAAAATAATTCAGTGACTTGGAAAAACTGCGAGTTGAATATATATCCCTAGGAGAACATACCATAAGGACAAAAATTACAGAGAAATCTTAAACTGTATCCAGTAATCACATTGTGAGTAACAATACTGGTATTGGTATTTTGAAGCTATTGTGTATATATTTTTGAATAAAGAAAATTATTACCTTGTTAGAAAATAGTATAACCAAAAAAAAGATACAAACAAAATCAAAAAAGTTAAGTAAAAAATCATATAATCTTAAATCTGAATTGGAAATGTTAATATAAATTTATTGTGCATTTTTCTCTTTAAAAACATAAAAAGTATTTCTTAGACCTGTCCACTGAAAAGGCCTAGAAGCAATGAACAATCCAGTAGCAACAGACACCCCTAGAATCCAGATTACAGTCTCTAAATACTTAAAATTTTTCACTAAAAGGAACCAGGTCTCCTTGGAGAATTGGCTGATTCCAGGTATGGGGCAGAAAATGTATAAAACAAGCCTGGAACAAACTGATATACCAGGAATACTTATAAATGTTTACTTATTTTAAAAAATTTAAGATAAAATCCATTGGTCACTTTTGTATATTTGTTCTGGTACTAACTCAATCTGAAAACTGATAAATAAAGGAAAAGAATCAAGTGTTTATCCTATCTTAATGAGGAAAAATCTTCTTAGAAGAATTCCAGCTAATAATGCAAAAACAATGAAATAATGGATCTAGACACGCTCATCAACAGCTGCCCAAACCACTGGCTAAGAGGCTGGTGTGAAACTATATATAACGTGGATCAAGCTGAAACAATCAAATCCACTGATGAGTATTATTATTACAAAAAGAGATAATCAGACATTATGGGCCTCAAGATATAAGAGGAAAGATACAGGAATATGTATAAAGTATTCTTGCAAAAAGAAAGGAATGTTTTTCAGATAATTCTGATATTGGGAACAATGTCAATGGTTTCATAAATTTTGAGCTCTAGCTAAAGGTAGTACTTTTTCCTCCCTACAGAGGTTAACAATTCTAAAACTACTTTCTGTGTATTTTAGGATTAAGTAAGTAAGTAAATAATTGTGAGTAATGACAACCAGGTTTCTCCTTTTCAGGAAGGAAATTACAAATATAGAAAGGGAAAAGGCTAGAATGAACCCTATGGTATCAGGAAGAAAATGGAGGTATCAGTATGAATTCATGGTTTTTAATATATAGATACATACAGAAACAGATAATGATCTATGTATATATGTTTACAAATAAACACACACACACACACACACACACACACACACACACACGTATTTCCTAGCTCTGTCTTCTAAGAGGTCCTAGAAGCAATGTTATCCCAGGAACAATGAGTATAACTAGTACCCAGATCTTGGCTTCTCAATATCATTCTCCAATAAGAGGAACCAGGGCTTAGAGAAATGGCTGATTCCAGGGCTGAAATTAGAAGATAAATGTGGGAAAAGGACATAGAAGCAAGGCTGAAAAGGTTTTCACTGGCCAAATATGGGACAATTTGAGCACCAAAATAAATAAGAAAGTGATTAGAACTCATTAAATAAGAATCTATAAGACCATATTGATATAAATAAATAAAAGAGGGAGAAAGGACACAAA
>NW_012150175.1:391085-394185 GCF_000956105.1 Propithecus coquereli
GAGAGGTGGGAACAGTGTTCTAATACCATTGTGGAGCTAGAAAGACAAAAATTGTAATCCAGGAACTGATAAGGAGTAGGGGAGCCTGGTAAATCATTTATGTTTTGGGATGAGACCTGAAGGGCTACACCTTGGAAAATGGCCAAGCTTCCCATCGATATCTGAAATTGAAGTGATCCTGGTTGCAAGTGCCCTAGCTGCTTGCCAAAAGCAAACTTCTTCCTCCAGACAGGATTTATATCAGCACTAGGACTTCAAATATTTCTATAATTTCTGATAGACAGAATCTGATAATCAGAAATAACAAAGCACACCAAAGATACAAGGTAACATGAATAAAAACAAAGAGAAACAACAGAAAATTAAAACAGATCTATAGGTGCTCCAAACAATAAAAATATCTTACACAGACTTAAAAATGTTCAAGATAAAATCCTTAATATGTTTAAGAAGATAAAAGGCAAGATTAAGAATATCAGCAGTGGCTGGGTGCAGTGGCTCAAGCCTGTAATCCTAGCACTCTGGGAGGCCAAGGTGGGAGACTCACTTGAGCTCAGGAGTTCAAGACCAGCCTGAGCAAGAGTGAAACCCTATCTCCATTAAAAATAGAAAAAATTAGCCGGGCGTGGAGGCATGCACCTGTACTCCCAGCTACTCGGGAGGTTGAGGCAGGACGATCACTTGAGCCCAGAAGTTTGAGGTTGCAGTGAGCTAGGCTGATGCCATGGCACTCTAGCCCAGGCAACAGAGCAAGACTCTATCTCAAAAAAAAAAAAAAAAAGAGTATCAGCAGAAAACAAGAATCAATAAGAAAGAATCTAATAGAAATTCTAGCTCTGAAAAAATACAATTACCAAAATTAAAACTCAATAGATGAATTTAATAGCAGATCATACTGAAGAGAGAGGTAATGATTTGGAAGACAGGTCACAAGAAAATATCCAGAATAAAGCATACAGAAAAAAAAGGATGTATACACGGATGTATCTAACAACATTTAACGGGAGTTCCAGAAGGTGTGGAGAGAAAAATGGGGCAAGAGCAATGTTTAAAAAGATAATATCTGAGGCTTTTTCAAAAACTGACAAAAGATATCAAACTATAGATTCGAGGAGTCCTGTGAATCCTTAATAGGAAAAATACAAAGAAAAAAAGTATACCTAGGAATATCCTAGCCAAAATGTTGAAAACCTTGTTTTGAAAAGTAGACAACTGGCAAAAAAGAAAAAAAGAAAAGAAAAAGAAAAAGTTGAAAACCAAAGACAGGGAAAGTCTTAAAAGGAGCTAGAGAAAGAAAGACAGATGACCTTCAAAGAGGCAACAATAATACTGACAACTGACATCTCCACAGAAACCACAGGAGCAAGAAGATAATGAAAGGTGATTTTTTAAAAAACCACTGGAAGAAAATAACTGCCAAGTCTGAATTGTATACCAAGCAAAAAATATCATTCAAAAATGAAGGTAAAATAAAGGCATCTTCTTTGGCTGGGCGTGGTGGCACACACCTGTAGTCCCAGCTACTTGGGATGCTGGGGCAGAAGAATCACATAAGCCTGGGAGTTCAAGGCTGCAACGAGCTATAATCGGGCCACTGCACTCCAGCCCAGGCAACAGAGCAAGACCCTGTCTCTTAAAAAAAAAAAAAAGACATTTTCAGACAAAAGCAGAGATTCATCATCAGTAGACTAGTATTAAATATTCTCCAGGTTAAAGGAAAATTATCCCAAATAGAAGCTTGGAAATGCAGGAAAGAATAAAAAGCAACAGAAGCGGCAAACATGTTAGTAAATCTAGATAAATACTGTTAGCTTTGGTTAGGTGTCATCGTAATACAATTTTTTAAAAAAATAGTTGTATTTTAGAGATGTATACTGAAATAATTGTGAATAAAATTATATCTGGGATTTTCTTTCAAATAATAAAAGAAGAAGGTAAGTAAACGGAGGTGGTTGGTTGGGTGGTTGATAGTTGTTGGGGCTGGGATGACCAGTTCACATGGGTTGATTATTCTGCTTATTTGTGTATGTTCAAAAGTCTCCATAATTAAAGGTTTATTAGTAACAGTAATAATAATGACAATATTATATTACAGAGTTTTAAACAAATATGTTTATATATGCATATACACATATGTACATGTGTATATATACATACATAAATACTTAAAACATACGACATTAATAGTATAAAATTCTGGGGATGGGTAATTGGAGTTGCTAAAATCTTTGCATTGTCCAAGAAAGTAGTAAAAGTGCTAATTAATATTAAGTTTTGGGAAATCAAGGATTCACAAAGTAATCTTTAGGGTAACCACCAAAAGAAGACAAAGAATATACAACTTCCAAGCTAAAAGAGAAGGAAAATGAAATAATTATAAAATAATTCAAAAGAAAGCAAGAAAGGAGAGGGGGGAAAAGATCATAGAAAGAAAGGGAGAAAAAATAAGAAAGGTAAAAAATATAGAAAGCAAATAAGATGGTAGATAAAAATCTATTATAGATAAATATTACATTATAGCTAAATGAACTAAATGCACTAATTAAAATCTAACAATTGTCTCACTGGATAAATAAAACCCAACTACCTGCTGCTTACAGGTGATGTATCTAAAAGTATACAAATATAGAGAGGTTGAAAGCATTAATAAAGAGATATAAAAGACATCTAATACAAAAATTAAATGGAAACTGTTAAACGGTGAAACTCAGCAGGAAGATATAATACTTCCAAATCTGTACGTACCTAATATCATAGTCTCAACATAATAAAGAGAAAAAGATAAAACCACATCCATGATGAGAAATGTTATTATTAGTATACCTCTTGGACTGATGACCAGAATAAAAAAAGAACAGAGAAGATTTGAACAGGACAATTAACACACTTAACTGACTTGTAGAGAACGTTGCACCTAACAACTGCAAAATATATATGCCTCTCAAACACACAAAAAGCATTTATAAAAATCGACTACCATAAAGCATATCTCAGCCATAAAGCAAATCTCAATAAATTTCAAAGTACTAAATTATATATTCTTTGACCACTGTGTGATTGAAAATTCCTATATATATAAAAATTAAGAAATATTCTTTTA
>NW_012150175.1:404640-405452 GCF_000956105.1 Propithecus coquereli
ATATAGATTTTTAGTTGTCCAAATAATTTCTTTCTATTTTTAGTAGAGACGGGGTCTCGCTCTTGCTCAGGCTGGTCTCAAACTCCTGACCTTGAGCGATCCACCCGCCTCGGCCTCCCAGAGTGCTAGGATTACTGGTGTGAGCCACCGCGCCCGGCCCAAATGTCCAGTTTTTAACAAAAAAATCACAAGGCATACAAAGAAACAGGAAAGTATGACCCACTAAAAGGAAAAAAATGAACCAACAGAAACTGTCCCTGAAAAGAACTGATGGCAGATACACACACAAAGGCTTTAAAACAACGATCTTAAAGATGCTCAAAGAACTAAAGGAAGATGTGGAGAAAGTCAATAAAATTATGTCAGAACAAAATGGAAATATTAACAAAGAGAAAACCTAAAATTAAAACAAAATGTGGAGGCTAGGTGCAGTGGTACACATATGTAATCCCAGCACTTTAGGAAGCCAAGGCGGGAGGATCACTTAAGACCAGCCTGGGCAACATAGTGAGACTCTGTCTCTACAAAAGAAGAAGAAGGGAAAAAAAAGAACTCTAGGCAAGAAGAACTCAAAGAGACCCACACTGAGATGCATTATAAACAAACTGTAGAAAGACAAAGAAAATTTAAAAGCAGCAGAGAGAAGCAACTCCATAAGATTATCAGCAGATTTCTCATCAGAAACTTTGAGGACCAGGTAGCAAACGGCTGATATATTCAAAGTGCTAAAAGAAAAGGAAAAAGGCTGGGTGCAGTGTCTCACGCCTTTAATCCTAGCACTCTGGGAGGCCGAAGCTGGAGGATGGAAGCAG
>NW_012150175.1:405502-408485 GCF_000956105.1 Propithecus coquereli
GTACAAGAAATAACAGGAAAATCACCACTTGGTACCCATCATACTAATAATTCACTCAGGCAAGAATCAGCCATAGATACAGAACGAGTAAAAGAAAGTTTGAGGAATAACAGGATATTTACATAGTCGCAAGGTATGTAAAGGGATGTCCCCACAAAAAAGGGACAAATCTAACTTTGTAACAGAGGAAATCTTAACAGATAATATATTAACCAAGTGACCAAAATTAATATCACCAGTAATAGGATATTATGTGTTTCCTGATACAATGCATCAAGAAAATAACGCCACTTCTGTAGTAATCCTGCCAAAAAATGCATAACGTGAATCTAATCACGAGGAAACGGACAAACCCATATTGAGCAACATCCTAAAAATTACTAGCCTCTGTTCTTCAAAAATGTCAATGTCATGCAAGATTCAGAAATTGTTCCAGACTGAAGAAAAAAATTGAAATAATAACCACTGAATGCAACATGTGATCCAGAATTTTATTTTGCAATAAAGGACATTATGAGGAAAATTGGCAAAATCTGAATATGGTCAAGAGATAATGGCATTGATTTTGTTATTTTCCTGAATTTCTTCTAGCTGTACTATTCATATAAGAGAATGTCCTTGTTTTTAGGAAATAAATACCTGGAAGTATTTAGGGATAAAGAGGCTGTATGTCTGCAACTTAACTTTTAAATGGTTCAGGAAAAAATATATATGCATGGGGAGGATTAGTAAAGCAAATATGGTAAGTGAAAGGGGAGTCTTGCAAAATTACATAGTCGCAAGGTATGTAAAGGGATGTCAGGAATTAACAGGAAAATACCTACAATTTCCCCAGCAACAGTTAAAGATCAAGCCTATGAGTTCTCTCACTAATAGGCACCCTGCAGGAGTTTTGCACAACTTCTGAAAAGCGCTGAATGGACAGAAAAGAGATGTAAATCTTTCTCTTTAAAATTGTTTTTTGAGAATCTGCTTTTACAGAATTCCTGAGTAAAACAGCAGGAGAACAAGCTCTAAGCCTCAAGGATATCTTGAGGGCAGAATCACATTTCTGGTGATAATCCCTTCTCCAAGGAAAGGCAGGAATCCAACTCTTGGACTTTGACATCCTGCTCCGGCTTTTGTTACCAACCGACAGCCATCACTATTTTTTTTTTTCTTCATCCCCCTTAAAATCAGTAAGCCACTTGGGCTCAGTGCTGGTACTCTCTCCTCTTTCTTTGGGATGCCATGCCATCTCCCTGCTGTCTTCCTCCTCCCTCTTCCCCTCTCTCTTTCACTTGCTCATTCTCTCTATCCTTCTGAGAAGATAAAGTAAACTTCTTTTACTTTTATATCTTAATCTCTGAGTGAGAAATCTTTCTCCACCTGCGCTGTGAGCACCTGCTAGGCTTTCCACCCTCACAGTAAGATATTAATGTTTAGGAGAAACCTGAGAATATGTGGGAATTCTCTAGACCATTCTTGCAATATTTGTCAGTCTGAAATTATGTCAAAATAAAGTTTTTCAAAACTTCAAACCTGAATTTGATCAAGCCTTCAGATCTAGTAATCAATTTACAGGAAATACAGGGAATGGAGGGTGCCAAATCCACAATGTGGAAATTGTATAGGGCACATACTCAGTTTTTTCAACAAATAAAAGGCAAGAAAAAATGTGGAACTTCTGTTAAATTAAAGATAGTTAAGAAACATATTAACCAAATGTCATCTGTGGACCTTGCAACAAACCAGCTTACAAAAACCATTTTTTTATGAGACAACTAGGATACTATGAACACTGATGGGACATTAGATAGTGATTATACTAAAATAAAAGTCTTTATCTCTTTAAGAACATATGGAAGCATTTATGGATACTATGAAATAATGTCTCAGATTTGCTTTAAAGCAACCTAGCAGGGGCTGGGGGTAGCAGGAAGTGAGGCCTTACATAGTAACTGTTGAAGGTGGTACCATGTACATGACGGGTTACTATAGCATTCTCTCTACTTCGGTGTATTTTGAAATTTTCCATAATAAGCAGCCAAAAATATATTTTAAATATAGAAAAAAGATAGGGAAAAAATATAGAAATAAAAGAAAAAATCACTATGAAAATTTTAAAATTTTAAATTTTAAATATTTTGAGATCACGCAATGAAAAAAACTTGTAAGATGTACCTAAGCTATGCTTAAGATGAAATTTAATTCTTAAGTGCATATGTTAGAAAAGGAGAAAGGCTAAAATTCAATGATCTAAGGGAGAGGATTCTGGGAAGATGTTGGAATAGGAAGTACCAGAAATCTGTCTCCCAACCTGGACAACAATTATACCTGCAGAATCTGTCTGATGTAACTACTTGGGAACTCCGGAATCTATGGAAGGCTTGCAAATTCTCGGGAAAGGCTGGACAGTAACTTATGGTTAATTTCAGTCAATTTTGTCTCTTGGCTCCACTAGCAGCGACCCACCTCCCATAGCCTCACCTTTCAGCCATGTGGCAGGCAGCTGTGCATATGTCCTACAACAGCTTGCAAAGAGCTTGAGGGAGCCAAAGTGGGCAAAAAAACATGTCCTCTGATCATTGATGCCAGCTTCTGAACACAGAGATGCAAACAAAGAGGGCAGCGGCCACTGTTGTAAGCCACTCCCTCACTGGCTAAAGTAACTTCCACAGAATTTAAAGGGTCAGTGCCCTTTTAATCCCTCCAGCCCTTTGTTCTCTTCCCCTCCTGGGAGCCAGATAGTAAAGACTAGGACATTCAAAAGCAACCACATATATGGGGGAAATTAGAAATTCACTACACATGCCTAAGGGAAGGCACAGGTTCTGGAAAGACCTGAGAAGACCTTAAGTCTATACCTCAGGTTGATCTTGAGCACAGAGACAACCCATGATAGTTACAAAACAAAAACAAAAGATAGCAAACACTGGGAAGGGGAAAGAATCTGATTTTCAGTGTTACCACACTATGAGATTCAAATGTCCAGTTTTTTTTT
>NW_012150175.1:409840-418977 GCF_000956105.1 Propithecus coquereli
AAGGCAAGGATGCCTGCTTTCACCACTTCTGTTCAACATAGTACTCGAAGTCCTAGCCATAGCAATCAGGCAAGAGAAAGAAAGAAAAAGCATCCAAATTGGAAAGGAATAAGTAATATTAACTCTGTCTGCAAATGATATTATTGCCTATGTACAAAATCCTAAAGATTCTACCATGGGAGGAAATATTTGCAAATCATATACCAAAAAAATTCGTTAGAACTAATATTCAGCAAAGTGGTAAGATATAAAGGACACAAAAATCAGTTGCATTTCTCTACACTAACAATGAACAATCTGAGAAGAAAATTAAGAGAACAATCCCATTTACAACAGCACCAAAAAGAATAAAACACAAGGAATTAACCTAACCAAGGAGATGAAAGACTTGTACAATGAAATTTACAAAACCTTCCTGAAAGAAATGAAAGACATCCTGTGTTCATGTATTGAAAAACTTAATATTGTTACGATCAATACTGCCGAAAGTGATTTATAAATTTAATGCAGTATCTATCAAAATTCCAATGATGTTTTTTGCAGAAAAATAAATCCTAAAATTTTGAAATATCAAGGGACCCCAAATAGCCAAAATGATCCTGAAAAACAACAAAGCTGGAGGATTCACACTTCCTGATCTCAAATCTTACTACAAAGCTACAGTAATCAAAACAGTGTGGTGCTGGCACAAAGACAGTCATATGGACCAATGGAATAAAGAGTCTAGAAATAAACTCTCACATTTATAGTCAAATAATTTTTGATAAGGGTGCCAAGACCATTCCCATGAGGAAAAGATAGTCTTTTCAAGAAATGGTGCTGGGAAAACTGGATATCTATATGTAAAAGAACAAAGCTGGAGCCTTACCTAATAACACACACAAAAATTAGTTCAAAATGGATCCATGACCTAAATATAAGACCTAAAACTATAAAACCCTTAGAAGAAAACACAGGGAAAAAGCTTCATGACATTGGATTTGGAAATTATTTCTTGGATATAACACCTATAACACAAAAGGTACAGGCAACAAAAGAAAAACAAATTGCATTTCATGCAAATTAAAAAATTTTGTACACCAAAAGACACTATCAACAGAGTAAAAAGGCACAGAATGGGAGGAAATATTTGCAAATTATATATCTGATAAGGGATTAACAGCCAGAATATACAGAGAACTTTGAAAATTCAACAACAACAAAAAAGCCAATTCAAAATCAGGCAAGAGATATTTCTCCTAAGAGGATATACAATTGGCCAATAAGCATATGAAAAGATGCTGAGCATCACTAAGCATTGGTGAAATGCAAGTCAAAACTACAATGAGATACCATCTCACATATATTAGGATGGCTACTATCAAAAAAACAGAAAATACTAAGTGTTGGTGAGGATGTAGAAAAATTGTCCACTGTTGGTGGAAATGTAAAATGGTACAGCTGCTATGGAAAACAGTATGGTGTTTCCTCAAAAAATTAAAAATAGAATTACCATATACGATCCAGCAATTCCACTTCTGGGTGTACACCCAAAAGAACTGAAAGCAGGATATTGAAGAGATGTTTGTACATCCATGTTCACAGCAGCATAATTCAGTCACTAAAATATGGGAGCCATCCAGGTGTCTGCTGATGGATGGGTAGAGAGGAAAAATGTGGTATACACATGAAATGGAACATTACTCATTCTTAAAAAGGAAGGAAATTATGACATATTCTACAGCATGAATGAACCTTGTGGACATTACGCTAAGTGAAATAAGCCAATCACAAAAAGACAAATACTGCATGATTCCACTTACATGAGGTCCTTAGAGTAGTCAAAAATCATAGAAACAGAAAATAGAATGGTGGTTGCCAGGGACTGGGGAGAAGGCAGAATGGAAAGTTATTGTTTAAAGGGTATAGAGCTTCAGTTTCACAAGAGGAAAAGAGATCTGGAGATGGATGTTGGTGCTAGCTGCACAACAATATGAATGTATTTAACCACTTAAAAATGGTTGAGATACTAAATTTTATGTTATGTGCATTTTATCATAATAAAAAACTGAACATAATATAGCTCTAAAAAAGCATTAATTTAAAGGTTTCTGTCCTAAATACGTGTAGATTCTGCCAGGCTAGCTGAATTAAAATTGCACTGGAAATTTTTTTTTTTTGAGACAGAGTCTCACTTTGTCACCCTGGGTAGAGTGCAGTAGCATCAGCCTAGCTCACAGCAACTTCTGATTCCTGAGCTCAAGTGATCCTCCTGTCTCAGCCTCCTGAGTAGCTGGGACTACAGGCAAGTGCCATGACGCCCAGCTGATTTTTCTATTTTTAGTAGAGACAGGGTTTCGCTCTTACTCAGGCTGGTCTCAAACTCCTGAGCTCAAGCAATCCTCCTGCCTTGGCCTCCCAGAGTGCTAGGATTATAGGCATAAGCCACCAGTGCCCGGCCTTGCACTGGAAAATGTTTTAAAAATATCAACAATCTAAGCAACCATCTCAAGAAGTTAAAGACAAAATTGTCCTGTGATAGGTCTTAATGCTACAAGAATGACTAAGGATCGAGAGTATCCTTCACAGTGCTTTGGAACAGCCAGGTATCTTCCATCTGGGTCTGGGAAAGAGGCTACGATAAAATGTAAATACTTCAGGCCTTACCACCTCTGATAACTACACATGATGTGCCCAGACAAAGCTTAACCCAAGAAAGTATTCTCTGAGACCCTCTCCAAATGTGCATGACCCTTCTGACTTAGGAAAAAAACCCATCTTCACAAGGCATTCTGAGTCCCAAGCCTTGCGAGCCTCCAGGTCTCCCCCATGCCTCAGCACAGTGTGGCACAGGGCATGGGACCATCCGCAGTTGCTCACCAGTGTTGCGGATGATGTAATCCAGCACCACCAACCGCTCAAATTGCAGCAGTAGTTGCCGGTTAGTGTTCTCAGGGAGAGGTTCTGCTTCAAAACGCCGTAGCCAGTAGTCCGCATCTTTGTAGCCTTCGACGAAGAGCTGGAATGAACCAACCTGGAATCAAGGAAAGAACAAAGGTATTTCCCTATAGTCCAAGTCCAAACACCCCAAGAGTAAGCCAGGTACCCACTAAGTAGGCCCTATGGAGTTCAAATCAGAGAACGGAAACTTCAAGATCTTCGTTTCCTTGCAAGTACAGGAGAAAGAGGGTATGGCGGAGATCATCCATTTAAATTAAAGAATCCCATCCAGGCTGGGCACGGTGACTCACACTTGTAATCCTAGCACTTCGGGAGGACAAGGCAGGAAGACTGCTTGAGGCCAAGAGTTTGAGACCAGCCTGGGCAACATAGTGAGATCTTGTCTCTATAAAAAATAAAAAAATTCGCTGGGCGTGGTGGTGCACCTATAGTCCCAGCTACTCTGAAGGCTGAGGCAGGAGGATTGCTTGAGCCCAGAAGTTCATGGCTGCAGTGAGCTATGATTGTGCCCCTGTACTCCAGCTTGGGTGACAAAGTGAGATCCTGTCTCAAAAACAAAAAGAAAGAGTATCGAAATGGACCAGAAGAGTGAGAAAGTTGGGCCTTGACTCTCTGGAAAATTATTCCCCAAACCTTTTACAGAAATGAGGATGACAGGAGCCGTAGGGCAGGCTATTCACATGCCCATATTTGAGTCTGTGGGCACCTTGCTTCACCACTTACTATGCCACTATAAATCATCACCTTTGATAAGTCACACAGGTGCGTCTATACCTTTGGTGGTAGCCCGATGCGGTTAAAGCGCTGCCCAACTTTTGGCACTTTCTCTAGTGCAAGCCGCTTGCCCCTGGACTTCACTCGGTCAATGGCACTATAATTGAAGGTCTCACTGGCTAGGTATACTACCTATAGTGGAAAAAGAAGAGATACCAAGGTTAGCGTCAAGTTTAAGGAACCAGACCACTATGGTAGAGAATAAATAGCTAGATGTTCACCAGTACTGTTCCTCTTCCAGGGCACAGAGAAAGGACGTATTTCTTGGCCTTCCTAGCAACTAGAATACGGAAGGTAACTAATTCAGGCCAATGGAATGTTGACAAGGTGAGGTATGTACTACTTTTAGGCCTGGGCCCTAAAATCTCCCGATCCTTAGTTCACATTTTCCAATCAGTAGAGCTGGGAAAAGAATGGCTCTGAGATGGCAAAGCCACACCACAGAAGGACCCCAGATCCTTTGTTACTACATGAGTGACATGTGATCTAGGAGAGCTGCCTAACTGACATGAGTCTGAGATATAACCAAGAAATAAACTCCTAATGTATTAAACCACTGAGATTCAGGGGTTGTCACAGCAGCTAGCATGAATTACACTGACCAACACAGTCACTTCCTGGGTTAAAAGAATAAGCCAAATGCCTATTTTCTTTGCAGATAAAAACAAATTGTAATTTATGCTGTACCCTTTTATTTCCTTTTGAATTTTTTATTATACTTTCTGCAATTATTCATATTCAAAAAAATAAACATAGGAGTGGGGAGGAGGGGATGGGTAAATTCATACCTAATGGGTCCAATGCACACTATCTGGGTGGTGGGCACACTTGTAACTTTGACTCAAACTGTACAAAAGCAATTTATGTAACCCAAATGTTTGTACCCCTGTAATACTCTGAAGAAAAAAACATTAAAATTGGTTTTCATTTTTAATGGATTGATATATTTATGCACAGACTATATCTGGAATATTACACAAGAAACTAGTAATAGTAGCTGCCTCTGAGGAAGGAAACTGAGTGACCAAGAGATGGGTAGGAGGGAGTCAGAATTATTTTTCTCTGTTTACTGTCTGTGCCTTCTGATTTCTGCACTAGATGCATGTACTGCCTATTCAAAAATAATTTTTTAATGAGCCATCAATATTATACTTGATTGTCAAATCACAGTGACATCACTATAATCTGTATATTCATCTATTATCACACTTATCACATTGTCTTGTAATTATCCATTTGTGTATCTAACTTTTCTCTTAGGATTATAGGCAGTGACTCATGCCTGAGGCCAGCAGTTAGTTTGAGACCAGCCTGAGCAACATAGCAAGACCCTGTCTCTACAAAAAATAGAAAAATCAGCTGGGTGTGGTGGCGTGTTCTTGTAGTTCCAGCTACTCAGGAGGCTGACGTAGGAGGATCGCTTGAGCCCAGGAGTTTGAGGTTGCAGTGAGCTATGATGACACCACCCGCACTTTAGCCTGGGCCCACAGAGCAAGACCCTGTCTCAAAAAAATAACATAAAAAAATAAAACTAATGAGATTTGAGGAAGCATAAAACATCTTATTTATATGGCATCCTCAGCACTTAACACAATACCTGGCACATACATGCTCATTAAATATTTAACTGAATGAATGAATGAGTTATGAGCTTCCTTCAGAGATCGCAACAAGTGGGTTTTAGCACATAAATACCTAAAATCAAATATTAAGAGAATTACTTTCCTAAGCCATGCAAAATTCATTATAAATAACTAATTATTTTGTCCATGAACCTGAGAGGCAAACCAATTTCCTCCCATCCATCACTCCATCTGTCCATCCAGTGTTAACAAGGTACTGTAGTAGGTACTCCTGCCATACAAATGAGGAAACTAAGGCATAGGAATGAAGGAAAAAGAGCTTTCCTAAGGTTGCCTTGCCAGTTTCCACAGCGAAAACCCTGATTCTTTCAAGACATAAACCACATTTCCCCCCATCAGATTTATTTTCTCATTCTTCCCAATAAACCACGTTTTCCCTGTAACTAATGAAATTATCATAACCTGAAAACTCACAGGAACAAAGAGCAGAGACAGCCAGCGAGTGAGAATTAAAGCGTCACTATTTGAAGCTCCATCACAACATGAGCCCCATTTCCATAGTGACAGATGCTCTGATCCACTGGATAGAATCCTGTCACAGGGCGGGGGAGGTATAGGGAAGGGAGAGAGTCCTCCTCCTATTCCCCAGCAGCTGTATGTTAAGCTTGCAAGTTCTGCCTCACCTCAGTCTCATGGAAGACATGTATTTTTGTTGTTGCTACTTTCTGATGCCAAAGATCTTTAGGCCTCATTAAGGTTCTCTAACAGGGCAAGAGAACGACCAGAGATGGGGAAGAACGGGATTGTGGGGGTAATGCTAAAGATTAGAACAGCTCATAAAAATACCACAGGCTGATATGTATGGAGTGCTTACATTGTGCCAGGCACTGGGCTGTGTGCTTTACGTGGATTATCTTGTGTAATCTTGATGGGCAGGCTATAAAATAGCAACTATTGACATCCCTATTTTTACAATGAGGAAACTGAGCCTAGAGGGGTTAAGTGACTTGCCCAAGGGTCACACACAAAAAAAGCTGTAGAGCTGGAATTCAAACTCAAGCTCTCTGATTCTTAGGCCACATACTCTTGAAGCCACAGCAGAGCAGGCAGGCATAGGGCCAGAAGCGGTCTGCCACTTGCCTAGGAAGAAAATTACACAGTGATGAGCAAGGAGTATTTTCAAGTTTCTAGAGTCAAGGAGGGGCCTAGTAGGAGGATTTCAGGTTAGACAGGACACTTAGAAGCATTAATTACGATACATGACATTCAAAATGTTCTGTTTAACTACCTGCACACAGAGAGAAAAATACAGCACAAAGGGAAGGAATGAAATGCACAAAGCTGGGCAGTGAATTAGATGTGAAATAGGAGCTATGAGCCTGGTCAAACATTTTTTTCTCCATAGACCTGAAGTTGGAGGATCTTTGGTGTTGTTTCTCATGATTTGATATTCATTCACTGATTCAGCTGGTACTTAATGACTGCTTACTATAAGTATAGTGCTTTGCTGGGGCTGAGAATGGGAGAAGAAAATCTCTAGAAGTTTCTGACTTCTAGGAGCTTGCAAATTACGGGGTGTCCCAAAAGTCGTACATAGGGAAATAGGAAATTGTAGCTAAATGTATCTTTATTTACAAAATATTCATTATAAAATTTTTCCTTTGTACGCAGACTTTCCGGACACCCTGTAGTTGGCTTATTGTTTGGTGTTTAGTGGCAAAGGAGCAGACACAGTTGAATATCCACAATAGTCACATTTTCTTCTAAAACACCCTGGGAAAACAGAAAAAACAGGTTTGAAGGGAAGTTCCTATGTGCTGATCAATCTTTTTGCCCATAGAGTCTAATATCTAAACCTGATAAAAGCGGTTTTAGTCTAGAGGCAAGGTCCCTAGGGCATCAAGGGATGGACTACAACTGGTCTATGAACCATCTCCCTAAAATTACATGCAAAATAATGATTAGAAATATGTGTACTTTTTCTGGAAACAGGATCTATAGCTTTTATCAGATTCTCAAAGAAGGTTAAGACCCAGAGCTATGAAGACACCTTGGCAGCATTAGGGCATCGGATCAGAGTTCTACTTAAGTTATTACTAAACCCCACTCAGTGGGTGAGAGTGTGTCCTTAAATGTTCATATGCTGACCAGCAGGTTCCTTCCCCTCATAACCCTTGGAAAGTCTCATGGAGCACCCTGTAGTACAGGTTCTTAACCTGGTGTCAGTAAACTCTCTGACACTGTATGTAATCAATTCTGTATTTAAGAACATTGAGAGGGATGGGGAGGTCCAGACCCTTTATCAGGACCTCATCTTTCCCCCCAACCCCCACAAGAAAATTCAGAAGAGGAGGACCTAATCTTAGTTCATAACACATACAAAGTGTGCATAAATCCATTCTCAGTGTAAATTTGCCTGGATCTGGGATCCCTATTGTGGTATGTTCAGGTAAGTCTCAGAATTTTACAGCATAAAGATAAATAAGAAAAATTCCATGTCAGTTCCCTGCAGGAGTTCAGGACAGACCTTTATTCTAAACCTCAGCCCATCCTAAAGTCCTCCTTGCCAGACCTTGCTTAAATGCTTAGCTGACATCAGCTAGTCCATTCTAGACTGTATTGAAATCCTGGAACTGCTCAGAAGTCTAAGAGAGTAAAGCCACAAAAGTAGCTAGGGGTAACCAGCTTGGGGTTACCTGGGATCCAAAGACCAAGGGAGTCCATAAATGTGCATGAGAAGTCTGTACATTTCTGGAAATTGTATGCAAATATTGTATATGTCTCCTTCTGAGGACAGCTTTTATCAGATGGTCAAATCATGAGCCTAATCCTGCTACCCTCCCTAAAAAAGGTTGAGAACTCCAGACTTAGGATATAAATGGCCCCCCACTGGACCCAAGGTCCCACAAATAGGGGTTAGGTCCTGGGAAAACTCTGGCCAGGCAGTAAGGCTCCCTGGAGATGGGTCACTGACCTTTGTACGGGGTACAATGTTGAGTTCCAGTTTTTGGTCCACCAGGCTGGCCCCTGCCTCTGAGAGATAGCCCTGATTGAGGACAAGGCAGTCACGGCCAAAGCAGCAAGGACAACATAGCTTCTGCAGCCACTTGGTCCACTTAGGATTAAGGTGCCCATATGGCTCTTCATTCTTGGGTTTGAAGACAGCAATGATCTTCTACACAGACAAAAGAAAAAGGGGATAATACATGTGAGTTGATTAAAGTAGCCCACAGACAAAGTCAGCAGGAATCTAGAAGGAAGAGAGAGCGCAAAGGCAGACAATCCCTACTTACAGTCAGACACAAGCTTCTCCCCAGCTTGTGAGGGGAAGACACCAGCTCATGTGTGCAGCTAAGAGACCCACTGGTAGAAAGGACTGTGACCAGAGAAGATGCCAAGTCTCATTCTTCCTTGCTGCTTCACTCCTCTTCTCCATCTCTCCTCCCTCGCATAAGTACCTACCTCTAACTCTGTGCTTCGAACAAACATAGCAAATGGATTTCTACATTTCTACGAGCAAGATACAGAAGCTAACTTAGTGGCAGATCTTGAGTCACTGGCAGCAATCTTTGCTAATACAGTGCTGCTTCCTGCCCTCTCAGAAAAGATGTAACGTCATACTGCTCATGTTGAGGGTTCTAAAGTAATCTTTTCCCAAAAAAGTGAGGAATTAACTTACCGTGAATCGTTTGTTATCTTTTTTTGAGTGTACTCCTGCCCCATTTATCCTACAGGACCTTTCTTTATATGGTATGCCAGAAATTTAAAACCATCAAACTCCAACTTCCAAAGTACAAACATGAATACTGTTGCTCTGCATTAATTATGTAAAGGTTCAAA
>NW_012150175.1:419447-439936 GCF_000956105.1 Propithecus coquereli
GAAATACGGGATGCCTAGAAACTATGGCCCTCCCTCCTGAATGTTTTCTTCCACAGGCCAGAGTCAGCCCTCTGAGGTTTTTTTACATTTTACTCATTCCCTCTCCTCCCCAAACTGATAATTCAAAGGAAAAAAAGAAAATATGCTATCCAAGTGATTCATCTTCAAATCATATGACTCTCCTTCTCCCCTCACCTCACAGCCAACTCAAGCTAGTCTGGGTCATAAGACATTTTCCTGTGGGTGTCACTTCCTGAATGGCAGGTCGCAGCGGACAACATATACTCATCTGCCTCCATTAAGTAAATACTCATATTAGGAACTGGTTAGGTCCATGTCTCTAATAATAATTGGTCAATCTTGAGGCCAGTTTCTTCAAGAAAGCCTTGCAAGGATTTCAGAGGGCAAAAGAAATACAGAACTCTCCTCCTCTCTCCAAAAACAACCAATTTATTCTTACAGACAAACTTATCTATTTACTGACAAAAGCAAAATGCATAGATAAATCTTCAGAATTACTTTCTTATCCAAAGCAGCTAGCCAGAGGCCTAAGTTAACAGGTATCATCTCTGTCTCTGCTCCCCTGGAAACCCAGTCTTTGAATAACAAAGCAGCAGTAGCAACAGGCTCACAACTCAGAATGACTGATGAGTCCACTGTAACTCTTTGGAACCCGGACAATAAAACCAAAGGGCTACTTGAAGCATGTCCCAGAACTCAACAGTCAGTTCAATTGAGGCACAAAGTAGAATTCAACAATCTGGTCCCACCAGGCATGGTGGCTCACACCTATAATCCCAGCACTTTGGGAGGCCAAGGCAGGAGGATCTCTTGATACCAGGAGTTCAAGACCAGCCTGGGCAACACAGCGAGACCCCATCTCTACAAAATGTAAAAATAAGAAAATTAGCTAGGTACAGTGGTGCATGCCTGTACTCCCAGATACTCAGGAGGCTCAGGTGGGAGGACTGCTCGAGCCCAGGAGTTCGAGGTTGCAGTGAACTATGATCATGCCACTGTACTCCAGCTCTGGGCGAGAGAGTGAGACCCTGTCTCAAAAAGAAAAAGAAAAAGAAAAACAAAACAAAACCAAGCTAGTCCCCAGTGAAAGGGAGACCAAGACATTCCTACTACTAGTGGGGGCTGAAAAATATCAGGGCTGAGGCCAAGTGGTAAATACTCCCATTTAAAGAAAGCAGAACTTGAGGGCCAAGATTGCCGCCAAGTGTCATTTATAGACTGACATCTCAAACTTCTCAATTTCCTTCCACCATAAGTAGAATCAGAAAGCATTGAATTGACTCTAAAAGCATTAGTAATTATGGTTATCTTGGTGGTACAGGGGTTTCATCAAAGAATACTGTCTGTGCTGCAACTGTATACTGGTTAGAAAAAAATAATAAAAAATAAATACTGTCTGGACCAGACAAATGAAGGAATGGTAGGATAAGAAGAATGAAGGAACAGAAGTACATTCCAAAAGAATGAGAGACAAGTGCCTTTCAGGACTAAGTGCAGGCCTCAGTTCAACTGAATTCTGTTAACATTTGCTCAGGACCTAGTTTGTGCAAGACGGTGTGCAAGTATTGGGTGGCTTTCCTAGATTAAGACATAAAACAGACTCTGGTCTAATTTCCAAAGCTAATGTTCACTTTTTATAATAAACTATGTTACCAATAATCAAGAATACTCTGCTCATTCATAGAGAACAAACTTTAAAACCATTCAAATTAGAAAGACACCCACCAGTATTTAGCTGAGAAAGAAAATGACTATTGCCTAATTTTTCTCACCATTCTCTCTCTTTAATAGACTTTCAATTCCTTTATTGTATCTAGGAGAAAGCTTCAGTTTAATGCCAATATTTTAAAAAATACCTTTCCTTAACACTCACTCACTAATCCCCCCTTTTAACACAGGGGGGAGTGAGGCATAGATAACTTAAGTAGCAGTAGTCCATGAAGCTGGGGATAAAAACAGAACCACATAAGGAAGCAAGGGGCCACTCGTTGGCTGGTGTCAGGACCCACATCCAATTATTGGAACATGGAACCCAGAGGGTTTCCTATGTCTATACAGCAGCAACAAGAAGGTATTATGCTATGCTAAAAGAGGCCCTTTCCTCTAGGAACCTAAAATAAATTTATTTATTTAATTAGTTAGTAGAGACAGGGTCTCGCAATGTTGCCCCAGCTGGTCTTGAACTCTTGACCTCAAGCAATCCTCATGCCTTGGCCTCCCAAAGTGCTAGGATTACAGGCATGAGCCACCACACCTGGTCCCTACAATTTAAAACAGGTCAAGCACACCACTCACATTGCACAGTGAAATATATAGAAGTGACCTTTTATAAAAGAGGGTTTTTTTTAAGTTTGGTAAATATGCAGTGGATGGTTCTCAAAATTTTTGGTCTCAAGACCCCTTTAAACTCTTTTAAAACTGAAATGTTAAAACTATTAATTTACTTAATAATAAAAAATCCATTGCATGTTAACATAAATGACCTATTTTTTATGAAAAATAACTATATTTTCAAAAAAATATTTTAGACCAGGTATAGTAGCTTGTGCCTGTAATCCCAGCTAGTCAGGAAGCTAAGGCAGGAGGACTGTTTGAGGCCAGAAGTTCAAGACCAGTAAACCTCTCCAATGTCTGATTTAATAGATGATAACTGTATTCTCACATCTTCCTTAGTATTCAATGTTTCAATATTACATATCATGTAGTCTCCGGAAATCTCCACCTTACAGTCATAAGGAAATGAGAATGAAAAGGGTAAATAAAGTCTTAGAATTATAATAAAATAGTTTTGACTTGTGACCCTAAAGAAGGAACTCCTAGGGGTTTCTGGGCCACACTCTTAAGAATTGCTGTATTCTATAATAGAAGTTGGAGGGAAACAGCAGTCCTTGATTCAGCCATTTAGGTAGAAAGGCCTTTTTACATGTCGACTCTTACAAAAGGGAGCAAGATGGGGTACTCCAAATATATAAAACCCCAAAAGAGGATGGGATCCAAATACATAGAATGTAGTGAAGCAGATTTAGCCCGTATTTATTTTCCCACCCCACTGCCATCATCCTGCCTGCCTCACCCATTACAACCTGTGGCTTGGAACAGCTCCCTATAAGAAACGGCAGATGATGCTTAAAGTCTCAAGACCTACATCGGTATATAATATACAAACTTGACTGCCTCTTAACATTTTAGTAAAATAATTTTACTCTATTTGAGATTCTCTATTTGGTGACGGCTATCAGTGTGGTTCTCGACCAAGTGGAAGGACACCAAAATTTCTTGGAGGGTAGTTGGAAAATGTACATTTAATATATAACAATTGTATATTTGAAAAATGGGAAAAAATACCATCTTATGACAAAATCTAGGTGGATAAAGTATTTTTAAAAGGTTGAAAATCACTGATATGAGGCCAAATTCCTAGAACGTATGGACAATGTAATTGGTATTTTGATGCAAATACCAATTAGCATTATCTAATGAGTTACTCCTCTCAATGGTTATTAAAGTATCTTCTCAAAATTATACTACTTTTGCCAGGCATGGTGACTCATACAACTTGGGAGGCTGAGGCACAAGGATGGCTTGAGGCCAGGAGTTTGAGACCGGCCTGGGCAACATAGCAAGACCCTTTCTCTAAAAAAATAAAAATAAGAAAAATTAGCCAGGCATTCACCTGTAGTTCCAGCTACTCAGGAGGCTGAGGCAGGGGGATCACATGAGCCTAGGAGTTCAAGGCTGCAGTGAGCTATGATCATGCCACTGTACTCCAGCATGGGCTACAAAGCAAGACCCCATCTAAAAAAAAAATTATAATACTCTTCCCTTATTCAATACCATGTATCTAAGAAAGCCTAATTCAGAGGTCAGTAGGTATATAAATTAAAAACAAAAATCTCTGAGCTCCCAATAAGCACCAGGAACTATGCCAGGGGCTTTCATGTGTGACATCTCGTTTAATCCTCTTAAACTAGTAAGTCACATGCTGTTCTATGGTTCTTAGCAATATGAACATCTAGTATTACTCTAAACAAAAGAGAAAATGCCTGCAAATTCTGTAATTGAGTGAGCACAAGACCTGAAGCACAAGGATGTAAGTGAGGAGGGGAAATGGGAACACTCTTTACCATGACTAGCATTTTCTGTCTTACTGTTCCAGGTCCCCACTGAGGTAGAAACCCTCCTAAATAGGGAAATGGAATCAGAGTTATTGTCTTCAAAAATCTTTCAGACTAAGTTCCAAAAGTAGGTATTGCAGAAACTGTTGGGTCTCCCAATCTCTGTTCCCCCTTCTTCCCTGGACATAAGACCCCTAATTTTTAGCTACGCAAAAGAAAGCCTAGAGTTCCCAGCTACTACTGCAGCTTAGTTCTAGACAATGCGATATAAGCAGAAGAGTCTGGTGCAACTTCTAGGAAATGCCTTCAAGGGTGGGGGCATATTCTCCTTCTCCCTTTCCTTCTGCCAACCAGCTGCAAAGCAGACAGATGCTGCAGCTTGAGTAGCTATTCTGGATCACAAAGTGGCAGCCACACGCTAAGGATAGCTAATCGGCAGGATGGAAGGAGCGTACATGCCCAGTAAAGTGAAATGCCTTGCCAGCCCCTACAGTCTATAGACTTCTTTTACCTGAGAGATAAAGGAACCTTTTTTTCAAGTCATTATTATCTTAAAATATCTGTCACACATAGCCAAATTCAATACTAACCAATAAGCACCTGAAAAGAGAAACCAGAAATTCAGATGACTGACTCTGAGGCAGCAGAGCATGGTGGTTAGAAGCGTGCGCTCCAAGAGTCAATCTGCCTGGGTCTAATCCTGCCTCTACCACTTACTAGCTGTGAGACCTTGAGAAAATTACTTACACTCTGTGTGCTTCAGTGTTCTCACCTGTGGAGATAATAATAGTACCCACCTCGGAGGGTGGTTATGAGGATTAAGTGAATTATTATTTATAAAGCACTTAAAACAGTACCTGGCATATATAAAGCGCTATGTAAATATTTGTTAACTAAAATAAATACATTTGGAGCAAAGTCAAAGATGACAATTCCAAATACAGTCAGTCTGTGGGCCAGTCTAACCCACCACAGCACTTAGGAAGTGGTCCTGTGTTCTAAACAATATTTTCCTCAGTGGAAGCAGGCTGGGTCCATTAATAAGTTTTGTCAGGGCATCTATGTTTTGACTTCCCCTCCAAGAAAAGATAGTGGCCTGGAATCCTAAAATCACCAAGAAACATACCACCTATGATCTGTCATCCTCTGTGGCCTATGTACTGAGATGGTAGTACTTTACCTAGCAGACAGAGTGGAGAGATCGTATTACTCCCACTTGTCAATGCACCAGATCACTTCTCAGTTGGCCTAACACACTTCAAACAGAGCTGTAACAGTCATGAAAGAAAAACAAAAATCTTCCTCCTTCTCCAGTACCTACCTATCAATGATAATCTTAGCCCCTTCTTACATGAGCCAGCCAACAAGCTAAAAAAAACCAAAAAACAAAAACAACTCATATCTCAGGTCTCATTCTGTTTCCAAATAAAAAAATAAAAGCATCTTGTAAACATTTAGACCACAGGGTAATCACCTCTCATAGCTTCTAAAAATGACGGTTCCCATTTGAGCTCCCTAAGAGACTTGGAAAGACTTATTACTTTCAAAGCTTTTTCCAACTCAGTTTATGTAAACTGAGTTGATGGTAGAACTGCTCTTTGGTTCTTTTTTTTTTTTTTTTTTTTTGAGACAAGAGTCTCACTCTCTTGCCTGGGCTAGAGTGCTGTGGTGTCAGCCTAGCTCACAGCAACCTCAAACTCCTAGGCTCAAGCGATCCTCCTGCCTCAGCCTCCTGGGTAGCTAGGACTACAGGCACGCGCCACTATGCCTGGCTAATTTTTTCTATTTTGTTGTTGTTGTCTGGCTAATTTCTTTCTATTAATAGTAGAGACAGGGTCTCACTCTTGCTCAGGCTGGTCTTGAACTCCTGAGCTCAAGCAATCCTCTCTCCTCGGGCTCCCGGAGTGCTAGGATTACAGGTGTGAGCCACCGTGCCCAGTCCTGCTCTTTGGTTCTTGATGATAATTCAGGGACAACTCAAACTCTGGGTGAATAATGGGTCATTCAATGAACCTAACCAAGAGCTACAAGTCACAGCCCATCCTGGCCACTCAGAACTCCTATCAAAACAGCACACTGCCCATCTAAAGAGATGACACAGGAGAGATGCAGGGAAAATCTGAGGAAACTTTGACACCCATCATTTTAATAAGTGTAATAATAATACATTTTTCCAATGAACGATTCTGGCACATCTGAAAACTTAAGACAGGGATAACTTGATATTTCTTGTCCCTCTGTTCTTCCAACGATACCTCTGGTTTTATCTGAGTCAAATGCCACGAACTCTTCCGCAGTTCTCAAAAGGATAAAGACCACTTCTCAGCTGACCTGGTCACTCCATGCCCCATCTCATCCCATCACCAACCCCTTTTTACACACGCATGGAACAAAATAAAGGTCAGCAAACACGCTGCCTTAGCTGAAAAGCAAAATGCTGATAGCCTTGGGAGAGAAATGAAAGTAAAAAGTAGCTGACAGTCTCATCTTTCTAAAACTCCACATTCTAAACTGAGGAGCCATCGACAAAGATTTGAACCTTTTCCCAGAAGTGAGCAATAACCAGGACAGATGAAACTGGTGAGGCCTCCCACTCTATTATTATCGTCTGTCGGTAAGAGCGCAGGGACGGTGGCAGGAGAAACCCCTACAACACAGAAGGCTGGAACTGAATCCTCAGAGTCCCTGATGGGTCGGTCACCCACTGTCCTCAATGAACAGTGACACATTGCTTTGGTCCGAAAAGAGGGAACAGGCCCAAAGCCCAACAAACTGGTTTGGTCCAAAAACAGAGAACAAGCCTAAAGGTCAATGGCCGAAAAGTAGTCCCAGTAGTTTAAAGCTAAGTAAGCTCCTAGAAAGCTGCATCTCCTCGCGCTTCTCTGTCCATAGGCAGATTGCCCCACCACACAGCTGGGCCCCTGGCCTGTATCTGGTCAATTTCCTCTTTTCATTTTCCGCTCACTCCTACCCCACCAAATGGGTTCTGATTTATTTCGTCATTCCGCAGAGCTTCCCCATCTCCAGTCCTCCGTGGCATCCCAAAATCCTGCCAGGGCTCACTGTGAAGTTTCTCCCTTTTGCAGCCTTTCAAGCCTCCCTTCTCCCTCTGGCTGTGCGAAGCCCAAAACTCCCAGAGCCCCACCTGCCCCGAGCCCGCGGCTGCGGTCCCCACCCCCGCTCTCACCCCCTGAAGGTCCTTAACGAAGTAGCTTCCGCTGGAGCCCTGGTAGATGCGCTCCGGGAAGATGCAGCGCTCGATGGCCACCTCGGCCTGCCGCACCATCGCCTC
Source organism: Propithecus coquereli (assembly GCF_000956105.1). Classification (NCBI taxonomy): domain Eukaryota; kingdom Metazoa; phylum Chordata; class Mammalia; order Primates; family Indriidae; genus Propithecus; species Propithecus coquereli. The sequence continues at coordinate 426,876 of NW_012150175.1, forward strand.
GAACTCGGGGTCCTCCGGGAACTCGTTCCGCTCGCGGTGGGCCTGCGCGGCATGCGCCGCCGCCGCGGCCTGGGCTGCCAGGGCTTGGGCCTGCACCGCCACGGTTTGGGTCTGGCCTTGGGCCACCGCGCCCCGGGCCCGATCCAGCAGTGGCTGCCGCTCCCGGTCGTGGCCGGGCGAGCCCGGCGGAGAGGGGCCGGAGCCGGCCGCCGCCGCCACTCGGACCGCGCCCCCAGGCACCTGCGGAAAGTGAGCTCCCGAGCCCGACGGGAAGGTGAAGTCCCGGGCTAGGGTCCGCTCGGGGGACACAAGTGGGCTCGTCTCGTCCATCCCTCTGGCAGCCGGCTCCGGAACCCGGCGTGCTCCACACCGCCGAGCTCGCGGCCGCGACCAATCCGCGACACCTCCCAGCCCCCGCCCGGCCAACCCGGTCGCGCCGCCTCCTTGGCCCCGCCCCCACCCTGCCCTGTTTACTTGGCGACGAGTAGGCACGGCCCCTCGCGCGCGGACGGCAGCCAATCAGAACCTGCGCCTACGCAATCGCGGCCTCCGCATTTTCCTCCCCGTCACCTTCTGTGAAGACTGCGCATGCTCCAGGAGCCAACACCCCCCCCCCCGGGTCAAACACGCCCTCTGCCCCCTGCCGTGCCAACCGCGTACTTGGCTTCCAGTTGGCTGAGCGGTTTTTGGGCGCTCTCAAATCCTCCAGCTTCCTGTCAGTCACTTATTGAGTGTTCATTCTGAGCCCGTGGTGAGACTGGAGAAATGTCATTTTTGTATCCGCTTCATTCAGTCATGCACGCATTCATTAATTGAGCACCTATTATGTTCTAAGTGCTGGGGAGACAGCAATGACGTAAAGGAAAAAAAACGAAAACAAAAACAAAAAAAAAACCCAGCTCTGCTTCAGTGAAATTCCAGCCCTTGTCAACCTAAAAGGAAGAAGCTGAGGCAAAATTAAGGGAAGTAGACAGTTTATTTGGGCCAAGCTTGAGGATTGGAACCCAGAAGCATAGATTCAAGTTGCCCTGAATGTACACTCTGATTATCAGCAGTTACAAGTGGGTTTTTGAGGAAAAGAGGTAGCTCCTAAATTGTTTACCAAGAATTTACATTAAAATAACAAGCTATCAGCTGGGCAGAGTGGCTCACACCTGTAATTCCAGCACTTTGGGAGGTGGAGGTAGAAGGATCACCTGGGGCCAGGAGTTCTAGGCCAGGCTGGGCAACTTAGTGAGACTGCCTCTGTACAGAAAATTTAAAAATTAGCCCAGCGTGGTGGTGCAGGCTTGTAGTCCCAGCTACTAGAAAAGCTGAAGTAGAAGGCTCACTTGAGCCCAGGAGTTGGAGGCTGCAGTGAGCTGTATGCCACTGCCCTCTAGCCTGGGCAACGGAGATGGAGCAAGACCCTATCTCTAAAAAAATAAATATGTAAAATAAGCTATCAATCGGCTATACATTGTTCTTTGTATCACAGATTCCAGGAAGAAGATAATGGGGGAAGTAGCTAGTCTGGAACAAAATGTCTTTACACAATTACCCCCAGAGTTTTTAGGTACTCCTAAAAAAAATAAGAAAAACAATTGCCCCCCGGGAATGGACATGGGAGGCTGGGATGAAGTCCAACACTCAAATCTCTCTGAGCCTGATGAATTTTGCACACCTCACATTGCTCAGATTGCTCTGAGCTATTACACTGTGCCTGGCCCAACTGCTCAATGCTTATATGTTAATCGAGGAAAGTTATGGTCCTATGAGACTAAAAAGTTCTTACCATGAGGTAAGAGTCCATCACTGTTTTAGTCACCGCTGTAAAACCTCAGTGTCTAGACAGAGTAGGGGCTCAGTACATTGTTATTAGTGGAAAAGGGAGGACTGTATCTTCCTTCCCTCAGAGGCACACAGCTCTCTGAGGCAGTGGAAGTAAAATAGCCAAGAAAGGGAGCTGAAAACTCCGTAACAGTTCACCTATTGGGGCAGGCTAGAGAGTCAGCAAAGGCTTTAAGTGGGGCATGTGCTATGAGCTAAGCCTTAAAGGAAGAGTGTAATTAGATCATTGGAAAAGAGAAGAGGAAAAAAATGGTCCAGAAAAAAGGAAAAGCCTGAGGAAAAGAAGAGGAAGGCTAGAGCATACAGGGAACTGACAGAGCCCTGCCGATTTGCGGGGAAGCAGGGTTAAATTGGGTTACCAAAGCCTCGTAAGTGGAACAGAGAGCTCTCCTGGCATGCACAGGGCCACAGGGAGTCTGAGAGAACAGTTCTTGAGCGGGGAAGTGATTTAGAGTAGACTAACTCCAGGCCCAGGCCCCTGAAGTAATGCCGAAATGAGTATGGGTGGCATGTAAAAGAGGATGCCTAGTTAGTTGGAGCATAGCTGTCCCTGGGGATTATAACCCCATCTGCCCAATCTGGCTCAACTTTCATATAACAAAGTTGTGAGTTGTTTTTCATTTGCCATGGACGCCCAGCTTGAAGGTCAGGTAACCTAAGCATGCCCAGATGAACCAAGGGTGCAACCATAGGCAGAACCTAAGTGCTCCAATGGAGAAGCAGGGACTGAATTAAGAAGTGGACACTGCATGGCAGGATCCAGGATGCAATCAGATTGAGCCCTGGTGTCACCCCATGGCAGGATACAGTCAGACTGTGTTTCCTGGCATCACTCCATCACAAGATCTTATCAAATCACGCCTCATTACCCCGTGACTATAAAACCAGCCCAACCCCCTTGTTTGGGGACACACTGCTTTGGAAACTCTATCCCTAGTATAGTCCTTATTTGTGCCAAGGAATAAAAAAACTCCTTGAAATAACCAACTTGGCTGTGTCTATGGACTTGATATCCGCCAAATGAACGAACCCGTCTGTTTGGGAGGTAACAGTATCCATGGGGGATTGGTTCCAGTACCCCTCATGAATACCAAAATCTCCCATGCTTGAGTCCCTTATATAGATGGTGCAGTATTTGCATGTATGGAAGAAAATAAAATCCTAAGCCCCCGCACCATGCACAAACTAAACGGACCCCTGTTGGCCAAGGAGATCCCAGGCAAACTTTTAAAACCTGAGTTTCCTGGCCATGAGAAGATAGGAGGTGGTCGGTCATGCCTAAGTACACCTCCTTCCTCACTAACCATCACCAGACTTTTTTCCCTAAGAGTTAAAACAGAAACCAACCTTGGAAACCAAAGAACAGGAGACTCCTCCACTGATTTCAACCAACAGTCTGACACCACGACCAGACTCCCCACCCTTTTCATGTTTTGGACATGACAGCTGACCGGTTTTCAAAGCATTCCTTCTTGATAAACTGACCATGGAGTGGGTCTGATCGGTTTATGGAGGCTATGCACAAAGTCCCTGTGTGTCCTGTGTTTCACCTCTTGACCTATAGAGCCTAATTTTATTGCATTTTAATGTCTCCTCCCCAAAGTAAACATGGGACATATGTAACATATATGGGGTGTGTGACATCCCCCCTTCACGAATATCCATGATTCCTATAACCTGTTAAATATGTATACATAGCCGACCCATTTAATATAAAACTCCTATCCCACCCCTGGCCTGCTTTCATTTTTCGGCCAAAGGCTCCCCTTCCCAACCTGCAGTTTGTAACCTATCATAAGAAATAAAGTTCTTGGCCAGGCATGGTGGCTCATGCCTGTAACCCCAGCGCTTTGGGAGACTAAAGGGAGAGGATTGCTTGAGGTCAGGAGATCGAGACCAGCCTGGCTAACATAGCAAGACCCTGTCGCTACAAAAAAAATAGTTGAGTGTGGTGGTGTATGTCTTTAGTCCCAGCTACTCAGGAGGCTGAGGCAGGAGGATCGCTTGAGTCCAGGAGTTTGAGGTTGCGCTGAGCTATGATGATGCCACTGAACTCTAGGCCAGGTGACAGAGCAAGACCCTGTCTCAAAAAAAAATTCCACTGTAACTGCTGCTAATCAGAGTGTATATTCAGGGAAACTTGAATCTATGGCTTACAATCCTCAAGCTTGGCCCAAATAAACTCTCTACTTATATTAATTTTGCCTCAGCTTCTTCCTTTTAGCTCAACATAATTAAAATTTATGCTCACACTACCTTCTAAAGTGTAGAATGAGATGGTCAGAGGCATGGGCTTGAGCATCAGAGACGTTTCAGTTTGAATCCCATCTCCACCATGATTAGTTATTTTAGCCAAGTTACTTAACCTCTCTAAGCCTCAGTTTCCTCATCTATAAAAAGGGAATAATCATCCCTATGGTACTTAAATAAGAATCGAAATAATGTATATAAAGCAGTTAGCATAGCGCTTTGTACATAAACAGCACTCAACAAATGCTAGCTTTTTATCACTGCTGAGGCTATTGTTAATGTTGTTTTTGTTTTTATGCTTAAGGTAATCCGCAGACTAGCAGTATGGGTTTTCACAAAAGATGACCAGCCATATGGTTATATCATTCTTTCTTTTTCATATTTTTTTATCTCCGTGAGTCATTTGGGAATGATATCATTCTTTCTTGAGTCAAATTGTTGCCACAGCTAACTAGAAGAACAGAACTGAAAGAACTATTATTTAATTATATGTATGGGAATGTCCTAAATCTTTTTGGCCAAATAAACCATTCTGGACAAAAGTCCACACAGATGGTTCAATTGCCCCTTTCAGTTACAAGACATGCAATTCATTTTCCTATGCACACATCAAATAATGATGTGATGCCTGCCTCTTGTGTCCCAGGGGTCACAGTCACATAGATGATCTCTTGGTATTGTAGGAACCAACAGGAAAACTTCCCCTTTGCCCTCTGAAGTTTCACTGAAAAATCAACTCCCAAAAAAAGATTCATCAGTGAAAAGGCATACAAGTTTATTAACATGTACACAGGGAAATCCAGAGTGATTACGCACCCCCCACTGGGGTTCAGAAGCTTATATACGGCAAAACATGTTACGGAAGAGAGGAGAAGAGGAATTCTGTTGAGGGGCAATACATGATTACTAGGACGAATGAATGGATTGGGGAACTTATAAATAGTTGTTTGGAATCTGAATGACCCTGAGAGACGTCTTTATCTTGTGAAAGGGTCTGTTCAAGTGTGGTTACATCTTTGGTCTTCTTTTCTGCAATAGATAATGAGATAACAGGGAAGAAAGAAAAACCTATTGTTCTCCTTGCTGGATCTGGGCTTTAGGCCAGTAAAGGAACTTCAGAGCCTGTACTTTGGGAGAGAAGGGGGACGGGGGTGAGAGATCTTGAGGTTTCTTCAGTTCAGCAAATCAAAGTGCCACATTTTAGGGTATTGGTTTCCAAGCTCCAACATTACCATTTGTTTCATTTAACCTGTGAGCTTCAAATTACGGTCAAGAAAAGTTCCTACATTTGGAGTTTTCCCTGGAATTCTGAGTTTTTTCTCTAAGAAAACCCCTTCAGAATTATTTCTGTATCTACCTCTTAGAACTTGATTTTCCTTTTACTAAAAACAATATCAGTACATTTCCTATGACATACAAACAGTTGGTACTTACCAAATGCTAAGTATGTGCCAGACTTTTTTTTTTTTTTTTAGAGGCAGGATCTCACTTACTCTGTCACCCAAGCTGGAGTACAACGGCACAATCATAGCTCACTGTAACCTCAAACTCCTGGGCTCAAACAATCCTTCTGCCTCAGCCTCCCAAGTAGCTGGGACTACAGGTGTGCACCCCCGCACCCAGCCCAGATGTTGTTTTAAGTGTGTTACGTGGATTAACTCACATAACCAGCCTTACAGCCTCTATGTTGGAAACTTAAGCCCAGGGAGGTAAAGTAACTTTCCCATGGTCACTCAGTTGGTAAGTGGCAGAGCTGGATCCAATTTCAGGCAGACTGATTCCATGTTTTTACCGTTTTATTGATTCTTAATAAATATCCCTATGAAATATGTCTCACATTAACCACCTTTTTTTCCATCTCCACTGAGGCCACATTAGTTTTAAGACTTTCAGGATGACTTAGTTACATTATTGCAATAGCTTCTGAGTTTGCTACTCTGCTTCCAATCTCTCTCTCTTTTTGAGACAGAGTCTCGCTCTCTTGCCTGGGCTAGAGTGCCGCCAGGTCAGCCTAGCTCACAGCAACCTCAAACTCCTGGGCTCAAGCGATCCTCCTGCCTCAGCCTCCGGAGTAGCTGGGACTACAGGCACATGCTACCATGCCCAGCTAATTTTTTCTGTTTTTAGTTGTTTGGCTAATTTATTTCTATTTATAGTAGAGACGGGGTCTCGCTCTTGCTCAGGCTGATCTCGAACTCCTGAGCCTCGGCCTCCCAGAGTGCGAGGATTACAGGTGTGAGCCACCGCGCCCGGCCTCAATCTCTCTCTCTGATCATCTCTGGGTATCATTGTCAGATTAATTTTCTTAAAATACTGGTTTCATTGTGTTACTCCTCTAGCTGAGAAACTACATTTTTTATTGTTGTAAACTATACATAATATTCATCATTCGAACCATTCATAAGTGTCCAATTCGGTGACATTAAATACATTCATAATGTTGTGTAGCCATCACTACTATTTGTATGCAAAACTTTTTCATTATCTAAACAAAAACTGTACCCATTAAACAATAACTCCCTCCTCCCCTCTTCCCTCAGCACCTGGTAACCTCCATTCTACTTTCTATCTCTATGAATTTGCCTATTCAAGAAACTACATTCTGCAAACCATATCTTCTCCTTCATTTTATGGTTTCTCCATAACTTGGCTTCACCTAATCTATTTAACCTTATTTCTTCATATTTTAAAATACACATTCTCTAAGATCTATTAGAGATTTGTTTCCTTGATGCTCCATTCTCTCAATGACTGCAATTTTATCTCTAGTCAATGATAGGATGGCCTTGCTAATAAACTATCTAACAGAGAAAAATAAACTATCTAACAGGAAGAAAAAGGAGAAATAAACTCACAGCACATAATTGTCACTTTGAAAGAAAAGTTCACAGAACAACAGCTCCTTGTTCGATAAATCACCTGAGGCTCAACTCATCTTTAAGATTAACCACCCGTGGTTTCTCTAAGAGTTTATTTTAACAGCCTTGAGGAGTCCTGAGCAGACAGCAGGGTGTGAGCTCTCCACGCCAGTTCCTGCCAGAACCACATTTCAAGGACACTAATTAGCCAGCCTCACAGAGAAGAGAAAAAAAAAAAGGGAAAAACAGACACAGCAGCTTCACAGCCCTCTCCTGTTACCAGCTTACAACATTAACTGTTTATTTCTCTATAAAAGCTCTGAGCCCCTTAGCCTCAGACCGACACTTCTCCCTTCTTTCTCTTGTGTTGCACCCTTCCCACCTTTGGGAAATAAAATAAACTTTCTTTCTTTAAAACTATTCTAATCTTTGTGTCAAGAATTCTTTCTCATCCCACGCCAGGAAAATATACTGCTAGAGTACAGTAGTGTCATCATATCTCACTGCAACCTCAAACTCCTGGACTCCAGCGATCCTCCTGCCTCAGCCTCCTGAGTAGCTAGTGTGCACCACCAAGACGGCTAATTTATTGTATTTTTTGTGGGGATGGGGTCTTGCTCTTGCTCAGGCTGGTCTCAAACTCTTGACCTCAAGCAATCCTCCTATGTTGGCCTCCCAGAGTGCTAAGATTACAGGGGTGAGCCACCACACCAGCCTCAAAAAATTTTTTAAATTACTGTTTATTGAGTACTTGCTATGTCCCAGACACAGTCTTGAGCATTTCACATTGAATTCTGATACAAGTCCTGGGGAGCCTTTATCATTATCATTATTATTATTATTTTTCATTTATTTTTTAGAGAGGGTTTTTCTGCCACCTAGATTGGAGTGCAGTGACACAATCATAGCTCATTCTAACCTCAAACTCCTGGACTCAAGTGATCCTCCCGCCTAGGTCTCCCAAAGTGCTGGGATTACAGATGTGCGCCATCTCAACCAGGATCATTAGTACTATCATTTTCTATTCTACAAATAAGGAAATCCCAATTCAGAGGAGCAATTTGCTTACTCTTTTCATGTGCTTGCTTCTTCTTTTTTTTTTTTTTTTTTTTGAGACAAATGCTGCCCATTCTTTCAACCATTGGTCTATTTGCCCGGGCTAGAGTGAGTGCCCTGGCGTCAGCCTAGCTCACAGCAACCTCAAACTCCTGGGCTCAAGCGATCCTCCTGCCTCAGCCTCCCGAGTAGCTGGGACTACAGGCATGCGGCACCATGCCCGGCTAATTTCTCTATATATTTTTAGTTGTCCAATTAATTTCTTTCTATTTTTAGTAGAGCCAGGGTCTCGCTCTTGCTCAGGCTGGTTTCGAACTCCTGAGCTCAAACAATCCGCCCGCCTCGGCCTCCCAGAGAGCTAGGATTACAGGCGCCAGGATTACAGAGCTAGGATTACAGGTGAGCCACCGCGCCCGGCCTTGCTTGCTTCTTCTTCATAATATAGTCTTGGATTTTTCCACCTGCATGGAGTAAGGCAGTTAAGTCCCATGAGAGCAGCAATAATGGCTTTTCAAGTCTGACAGAACCTAGCATCATGCTGCGCTCACATTGTTAGATAAATAAACACATGGATACTCGGATTGGTGTGCATGGTATTTGGGAACATTTGCTCCAATCTTGGCATTGCATTTTAAACACAAAGGATCCGGGTAATGACAAGAGCAACACAATCTTATAATGATGGCAAAAATGTCTTGATATCATAATCTCTGGCACAGGGTTATTAAAGGGCAGTTGCCCTGTCCAGTGCGTTACAATTTACAAAGCTGCCTCTCTGAAGCCAGAGTTAGGTTCTGTCTTAAACTCCGTGGTGGAGCCACTTAGAACACAGTGGGGTTCGGAATAGGGTTCGAGCCGCTTGAGCCGATCGAGTTCACTGTTGCTTCGGACCCGGGTTTGATTTTGTTTGGGATTAACATTTCAGCTAGACAGTCTCTGAGTAGGCGAGACCTGGGTCCTCTGTTTATTTGGGTTGCAGAGGTAGGACCGCGGGTTCAGCTCCACCCCTGTCTCAGCTACTTGGCTCTGGCTCTCGGAACACTCTGCCCCGCACAAAGATGGCGCGGTGGCGGGCTGGGCCAATGGGGAGTGGCGTTGCTCCAGGTTGCCTAGGTAACAGCCAATGGGTAGCCGGAATTGTGCTCAGTGCGGCTGCACGGGATGGCGGCGTCAAGTGGAGTAGGCACTGGTGGAAGTGGCGGAGAGGAAGGTGGCGGCGGGGAGCCCCGCGGAGCACAGGTCCGGGCCACTGGAGCCCTGCTTCGGGACGTGACTATCATCCCGAAGGGCCGAGCTCAGGTTGGCAGGCGGCGTGGGTGGGAAGGAGCCAGGAGAATGTGGTCGGCCAGGTAGGGACTGGGGTGCCGAGCAGGAGGTGACCCAGCTGAGGGGCGCGGCTCCATCCCAGACGCACTCACCGTAGGGCGGCTGCCGTGGGGGTCCCACACCCGTACCTCCAGTCTCGAGCTCGGTAGTCGAGGCCCTGGAGAGCCCATGGCTCTCGGGATACCGAGCGGCGGACGCAGGGCTGCGTCAGGAGGGAATGGAAGACCTGTACGAGCATTAGACCCTGTCGGGGCGGTAGATCAGACCCGGGTAACGGGAAGGAGCGGGGCTAGAATGCAAGAATGGCGTGGGAGAAGGTGTTGCCTTGTTGAGGTCCACGGCTTTGTTTGCTCTGGGGCCTGCCTGTATCACACTCCGGTGGAAAGAACTCCCACATATCGAGGCCTGGGGAATGGGATGCTACAATTAGTTGATGGGTGGTGGCATCCCTGCCGTCTAGCATCTCCAAACTGCTTAGGCACCAGCAGGAATAACCCCGCTGTATTAGAGCCCAGCCCAGGCATTCTCCTTTCCTTTGAAATAGAATAGTATTACTCCTTAGTTTCCATCACCCCCAAGTCGTTGTCGTCATTGTCTTGTTGTTTTTTTTTTTTTTAACCTTCTTTCTGGTGTCCAGTATTTTCTTCTACTCTTTTCACTCTAACCGCCCCACGGTCTTCCTAAATGAGACCTTTGTATAGTTATCATACATTTGTTTACTTTTCACATGGGGAAAGGGGAGGTTAGACTTAAAATAAAAACCAGTTATTTCATGCTCATTTAAAAACACTTTAAAAAGAGTATTTGACTTTTTGTTCTAGGTTCCTAACAAACCTAATCTTTGTTCATCAAAGCCTTCATTTTCTTCTCTTTAGGATTGTAAAAGCTTTCTTCATAACTGAAAGAACTCTGACAAGACTGTCCTACCATGGGAGGGGTGGCTTTGGGGAAAAATGTGAAGGTATATGTGGATACTTGTTTGGCTGTCTCCAAACAATATTCTCTAACTGAAAATGTATTCCCCTTTATGTTAGTTTTTAAAAATCCTCTTAATTTGGACACAGATTACTATGAATACTTAAATGTTCTTTAGTTAGTCTGATTTCTTAAAATTAAAAAAAGATAAACAGGATGGAAACAAACATTCTCATTATTGTTTCAGAGTTCTATTTGGAAATGTCTGGGGCAGAAGAAAATAAAAATAGCAGGAATGTAGTCTATTGTGCAGACTTATAGTGTATTGGTTTACAAGGACAAAATAGTAACTTTCTTTTATGTAAATGTTTGGACTAATCCTGTGCAACCTATCTATCGAGAGTGCAGAAAGGGTGGGTGTCTGTTTAGAAGCGTGAATCATCTTGGCTTGTGACTAGATTCCATGTGTGTATCGGAGCCTAAACCGCTAGCCATCTATTCTCCTTTAAGAGATTATTTGGATAACGGAAGCAAATACTGATTTGCATCTCTTATTAAAGTGTTGGGCTTTTCATTTTTCATCAGTGCTGGCTGTGCTTTGTTAAACTAGATTTGTCTCAATGACTGTGGTTACTGGTGAAATTTCTTTTGGGGTCAGTGGCTGTGCAGCTATTAATTAGCATGGCTAATTACAGAAGTCAAATTAAAATCCTGATAGTGTCCCAGATAGTGACAAAATCAATTATTTGGGAACATGTAGCAGTTTCTAGCCAAATGTATTCAACCATGACCTGAGACCCATGGACTCTACATGTGTTCCCTTTAATTAGCACTTCTGACTGTGGTCTTGGGAATAGATGTCATTTTGATAAGCATCTGTTGAGGGGAATTTGCTATATTTCTCTACATAAAAAAGGAATGGAAATTTTTAATAGATACTATTGAAAACCATAGGAGAGAATGGTAGCAGGGTTAGGTTGAGACGTAGTGTTCCAGTTACTATTGCTGAGTAACAAATTACCCCCAAACTGAGCAGCTTGAAACAACCATATGATGCTCATGGATTCTGTGGTCAGGAATTTTTATTTGGCACCATGGGGATGGCCACTCTCTGCTCCATGATATCTCAGATGGAATGCGTGCTCAATGGCTGGGAGCTAGAATCATCTGAAAGCTTATGCACTGGTGCTTGGTGCCTGGGCTAGGATGATTCAAAGAGGAGGACAGCCAACTAGAGCACAAACATATGGCCTCTCTTATGTGGCTTGGCTTCTTCACAGCATGTTAGTCTCAGGGTAGTTGTTTTTTTTATGTTGTGGCTCAGATCTCCAAGTGTGAGCATACCAGTGAGTAAGATGGAAGTTGCATCACCTTTTATGATCTAACCTCAGAACACACCATTATTTCTATCATGTTCTACTGGTCGAAGCAGTCACAAGCCTGCTCAGATTCAAGGGGGAGGGGAGTTAGACTTCACTTTTTAATGGGTCAATGCAAGGTCAAATTATAGATGAACATGCAAGACAGAAGATAATTGTCAATATCTTTGGAAGTACAGTCCACCACATTTGGTATTAAGAAGATAACTTTTCAAATTTCACTGGCTTCTTTAAAATATTTAGGGTATAGTCCCCAAGAACTAACAGCATACCAAAAGAGCGATTAGCTTTACAACTTGAGAGCTAGTTCTTTGTCCGTAAATAATCCTCAAACTGGAGAAACATTCCCTTCTTTCGGGGACCTTCTGCTGGTCTCTCTGGAACAAGGTGGGATGCTGTTCTTTGGAAGTTGCAAATAGACCTTGAGGAAAAAATAAATAAACATAGGGATGCTCCCCCAATCCTCTGTGTAGTCAGTACATTCCTCAAATCTCACTGCAATAACTCCAGATTTTGAGTGAAGACAAACTGGTTAGCTGCTGCCAAACATCTAAAGGAGATGCTCTTATCTTATAATCTTCCTGTATAAACAATGACTTTGTGTTTATGTTTTGGAATGGTTGTTAAATTATAAGATTTAGTAGAAGGTACAGCCCTTCAGATTCTGACTGACATGTTTTGAAGGAATGAAATTTGTACCTTAAGCTGACTTAGTGATATGACTTAATTAGTTCTGGGAAGAGCTGAAGGTGGCCCGTGGCTATCAAAATGCCTGTCTGGACTGGAAAGAGTTTCTTCTGCAGTTCTGATGGAAAACTGCTTCTCTTCCTCTCATTAATGTTGCATTTGCCATGGAGTCATGTCGACCTCTACCCCAGCACACTCTGATGCTGGGCTGACGATAAGAGGCTTGTGAGCCTGAAACTGGATGCTGACCTCGTGGGACGTTGATAGGACAGAGATGGCACAATAGGTGCCAGCATCACCTCTCAGAAAATAGCCCCAGAGGTTTGGAGGGCCTCTAGTACAAGGAGAAAAATGGTCTTTACCTCAGGTACCGCCTATGGGAGAGATATTGGATGTGAAGTTCCTGAGTGATAACTGGAAAAGGGAAAAAATCCTGTGGGAGTGGCCCGCAGACATCTCCGGAAGAGCTTTCACAAAGCTAGTCTTCACTGTGGGGCTAGAAATGAATGTTTTTCCATATTTGGTTGAGAGCACAGGAATTCTCAGAACTCATCTGTCCTCATGGCTGGGATGAAACTAGAGCTTTGAGAGACAGAGCCAGGGCGTGGAGGATGTCACTGAGCCCTGCTCTGGTCAGGCCTGGCTGTTTTCACATCAGACCATTTCTGGGCTTTTAGTATCTGTATCAAAAATCATTATAAGGCCGGGCGTGGTGGCTCACGCCTGTAATCCTAGCACTCTGGGAGGCCGAGGAGTTCGA
>NW_012150175.1:440173-452931 GCF_000956105.1 Propithecus coquereli
TTTTTTGAGACAGAGTGTCACTCTGTTGCCCGGGCTAGAGTGCCGTGGCATCAGCCTCGCTCACAGCAACCTCAAATTCCTCGGCTCAAGTGATCCTCCTGCCTCAGCCTCCCGAGTAGCTGGGACTACAGGCATGCACCACCATGCGCGGCTAATTTTTTCTATTTTTAATAGAGACGGGGTCTCGCTGTTGCTCAGGCTGGTCTCAAACTCCTGACCTCAAATGATCCTCCAACCTCAGCCTCCCAGAGTGCTAGGATTACAGGCGTGAGCCACTGCACCCATCCCATAAGGCCAAAATTAAAATATCCCTTAGGGTTTTGATAAAGAATAAATGAGTGGCAACTAGAATTTGTTTTTCCTCTGCTTAGTATTCACCTCATTAGTTAAAATTGCTGAATCTTTCTTTTTCGAAATATTATTTGAATTATGTTGATAGCATTTTTACACTGAGCAAAGACTGTAGAGATTTCCATTATAGTAAGTAAATATGTGAGTTTAGGTGTCACTCTTTAAAGGAGGAAAAGAAACAGACATTGGCCAGGCACACAGTGGCTCACGCCTGTAATCCCAGTGCTTTGGGAGGTTGAGGCAGGAGGATCACTTGAGGCTAGGAGTTTGAGACAAAAGAAAAATTAAAAATTATCTGGATGTCATAGCATTCACCTGTAGTCCCAGTTACTCTGGAGGCTGAGGCAGGAGGATCTCTTGAGCCCAGGAGTTCAAGACTGCAGTGAGCTATCATCACACCATTGCACTCCAGCCTAGGTGACAGAGTGAGACCCTGTTTCTCTAAAAAAAAAAAAAACTAACATTGAGTGTTCAGCCCTAGAGGCCAGGGGCCAGGATTCTGATCCTAACTTTTAAGGTGTGAGCTGGGTGACCTTAGTTAATTTACTTACCTCTCTGAACTTCAGTTTCTTCATCTGTAAAGTGGAAATTATAATAATAGCCACCTTGTAAAGTTGTTGTGAGATAAAAATAGATAATGTATTTAAAAAACACTGATGGCACCCAATAAGTCGTCAGTAAATGTTAGTTCCTGTTATAAAAGTATTTTAAATAGCTTCTCTGGGGTTAGCTCAAGTGATTGCAGAGGGTTGTGCCATCTGAATTAGAGTATGATAACCCAACACTGTCCACTGTCATAATGTGGAGAAAACAAACTTAATCTGTGTGTTGTTTTAGTTGAACATTTAGTATATGTGCTGCCAAAGCGAGCACTAGTTGAACATTTAAAGCATTTTTTTTGTATAAAATATCCCAGCCCCCTCTTGTGCTATGGAGCTGTGGAAACTACTCTTTGGCACTCTATCTTGATTTTCCATAGTGGTAGTAGCAATACAAGCCTTAACATTGGGTGTGGTTTTGGCTTCTCTGGGACTAGAAGGAAAAGGAAGCTAGCCATTGGCACTAGGCCCCCAGGGATTTAAGAATCCCCTCCTGTTCTGAGCTGGGTGCAGTGGTGTGTGCCTGCAATCCTAGTTACTGCAGAGACTGAGGTGGGAGGATTGCTTGAGCCCAGGAGTTTGAGGCCAGCCTGGGCAACATAGCAAGACCCCATCTCTAAAAAAAAAAAAAAAATCCTCCTTTTTTGTCCACCAGGTCTGGCCCCAGTGCTCTGAAGAAAAGATGTGCTCATCCTATTGGTCTCAGTCAGGTGTCTGAGGGTCAGACTTTTGGTTAATTACTAATCATGGGGACCTTTCAATGGTGATTTATAGTTCAGAGCTTTTCACACACAGTATTTCCATTTATTGTAGTAGTCGTCCACAAACTTTCAAGTAAGCATCTAATGATGTGCTTGTTAAAACTGCAGATTCCCATGCTCCAGCTGTACAGACTCTGATTCCTTAAATCTGAGCTGGGCCTAGGAATCTGCATTGTCATAATCACTTGAGAAAACATTACATTGCTTAGATCGGGGGAAAAGATAAAGGACTGACTAAAAAGACCTAGGGAATTAAAAAAGAAACAGGGACTGGACTGCATTTTTTTAGTATATCAAATGGTTCTATTTGTGTTTATATTTAATGATATTTTAGGTATCTTAACTCCTTTTTTATAGGATATCCTTGAATACAAACATTCTTTTACTACTGGTATGAAGCCATATCTAACCAGTCCCCCCAAATGTTCTTGGTTTTTTTCCCTACGATGTATCTGTCATAGTCATTCCTTCTGCTCTCGTTACACTGTCCAGACTGATACCTGGATGTGTCGGTTAGCTTTAGCTGGGTAATAACATACCACCCTAAAATGTAGTGGCTTGAAACAACAGCCCTTTATTTATCCTATGATTCTGTGGGTCACTGGTTTGGGGCTGGGCTCAGAAGGACAGCTCTTCTGCTCTTGCCTGAGTTCTTTCATGAATTGGTGGCTGGGCTGGAACAGGCTGTCATCATCCAGGAGACTACACTGGGCCCCTTCACAGGGGGACACAACAGGGCCAAATGCAGCCAAAGGGCAAGCCCAATGCACTTGTGCTTTTCAGATCTGTGCTACATCACCTTTGCTAACGTTAAAAAGATAATCCAGAGCCAGGCACATAGCCAACCAAGATCCAGTGGGGGAAGGAATAAATTAACCCTGCCTCTTTGGGAGGATCTGCCATGTCACATTGCAGGGGCATGTATGGAGGGAGAATAATTGCATCCATATTTACAATCTACTGAATTATATCTCCCACCTTGCAAGCTTTTCTGACTATGGTCTTGCTGTTCCAACCCATCCTGCTTCTGGCTGCCACATTCACATTCCTTAAACACTGCTTTCATCACACTACATTCTTATTCACAAACCCCAGCGGTATCTTCTTTTCCCCACCTTATCTGCTATAAATTCTTCTGCCTAGCTTTCAGCAGTCTCCTTAAGCTAGCCTGACTTAAAAGCAGAGGCTGTATGGTAAAGGAAAAAAGAACTAGCCACAGTCAGGAAAAGCTTTTGTGCTAGTTCCAGGTTGGCCACCAACAAACTTCATAACTTCTCCGGTCTTCTGCTTCTCCATCTATAAAATGAGAGAGTTTGGACTAAATGTGTGAGGTTCTTTTCAGACTTAATATTTTGGCTGAGGCTGGACACAGTGACTCACACCTGTAATGCCAGCACTTTGGAGGCCAAGACAGGTGGATCTCTTGAGCCCAGGAGTTAGAGATCATGATGCCTGGGCAACATAGTGAGACCCCCATCTCTACAAAAAGAAAAAAAAAGATTTTGGGTGAATGTACCTACACAAATTTATTTCCTGTTACTTCCTAAATAAACCCTCAGCTGTAGTAAGGCCAAGTTTCCTATTTTCTCATTGAGCATCCATGTTTATGTTGCCCTTTGTGCTGTCATCCCCATGTGTTCTCAGTCTGGCTTGCCCTTTGCTTTCTCCACTGTCGGTTTTAAATTCTGCCCATCCTGTGTCTTTAATTTCTGCCATACAAGTTGGCCCTTAATCACATTATCTTTGCTGTAATTCAGTGTTTCAACTTGTCAGTCTTTTTTTTTTTTTTTTTGAGACAGAGTCTGGCTCTGTTGCCTGGGCTAGAGTGCCGTGGCATCAGCCTAGCTCACAGCAACCTCAAACTCCTGGGCTCAAGCGATCCTCCTGCCTCAGCCTCCCGAGTAGCTGGGACTACAGGCATGCGCCACCATGCCCGGCTAATTTTTTCTATATATTTTTAGTTGTCCAATTAATTTCTTTCTATTTTTAGTAGAGACGGGGTCTCGCTCTTGCTCAGGCTGGTTTCGAACTCCTGAGCTCAAACAATCCGCCCGCCTCGGCCTCCCAGAGTGCTAGGATTACAGGCATGAGCCACCGCGCCCGGCCTAACTTGTCAGTCTTATTAACTAGATTGTAAACTCATCAAGGGAAGAGACCGTATTTTATACATCAACTGTAGATTCATCCTCCATTTCCATCCCAGATCATAGAAAACAGGAACTAACTGGAAACTTTTAAGACAAATGGGAGGATAAGAGTGCTTGGGCAGAGGTGGAGATGATGGTGGTGGTGGTGGTGGTGGTGGTGATGGTTGGAAAGGTGGATATTTTTGTAAAATGTACTCAAGGTAGCATGTACTTGCCAGGCTGGTAGCCTCTCGAATGTATCTACAAAATTGCTTTGCAGTCTTTCCTCCAGCCATCCCATGACACTGGTTCTCCTTTGCTTATTTCCTGCAGTTTTCATCCCTTTCTTCTGTGAGCTGTCACCATGACCCTGACAAAAGGTTCCTTCACATACTCCAGTGGGGAGGAATACCGTGGCGAGTGGAAGGAGGGTGAGAAGGAGCCCCGGAGGATATCCAGTGATGAGCACTTCATTTGCTGCAGGACAAATACATCAGAATATATAGCCAACTTTACGGATCTTCATTTCCAACTCCAGGATTTAATTCCAGATAGTGCCTTTCCTTTATTCTATTTTAGGATTAAATAAAGGCATTAGAAACTGCTTTTGTTATTCTAACCTCCAGGAATGAGTTATATCTTTCCATTTCTAAATTTGCAGTGTTTTAACATCCTTTCATCTTTTAGTGGTATTATTTAGGAATGTTTTAAGTAAATGTTAATGTACCCAGCAGAGTAAAATGAATTAAGTGCCTGTAAATTAGAGAGCACAGAATTCATTGCAGTGACTTGGTTTCCAGTGAATCATAAGGAGTTATAGAAGATCTGCAAATTAGGGCAGACACTCAAGAGCAAATGACATTCATTGCCTTGAATTTCCCGTGACAGCTCGTTATGTTTGGAAGTATCTGTTCATGGGAATAGTAAAATTCTTTGTAGCGTGAGACTATCCAGGAAACAATTTAATGTTGTTCAGTTTGGAAACACAGTCTAGCGACTTTAAAGTCTCATGGGTCCAGTCTTAGCAAGCCAAGAACTGCTCTAAGGAAACTGGAGTCTTCACGCTTACCTAGGTGAAGGGCGGTTCATGCTATTACCAGACACGTGCCTCATTCTTTTCACACTAGATCCCTGCCCCTGATAAATTCTTGAGCTTTGAGAAATTGTACAGGTGTGATGTGACCTTGTTTCCTTCAATCCCAGGCCTTTCCTCCTGCCTCCCAAATACCTGCTGCCCCTTTTAATATGGGCTGTGAGAGGAGAGACTTCCTGCTGGGCAGTCTCTATCCACCAAAAGAACCCCTCACACTCTGTTTGAAGGGCATGATTGCTCCCCCAGCCTCTCGTTCTGTCTTCTGGTCAGTTCAGTGAGTAAGCACAACCCTATTGACGTAACAAAGCTCAAACTAATGTTGCTGGTCAGGCTGTTAGTAACTTCACGGTGCCAATGGGTACTTTTATTTTTTCTCAAGCAACATAGGTAAATGTCGAGGGCTCTGAGTTAGGCTGCTTGCTGCATTTGCATTCTTGCTCTACCACTTAGGGCTCAGTGATCTTAAGTTATTTAGCTTCTCCTTGCCTCAATTTCCCCATCTGTAAAATGGAAATAAAAATAGTACTGTGGCTGGGCGCAGTGGCTCACACCTGTAATCCTAGCACTCTGGGAGGCCGAGGCAGGAGGATTGCTCGAGCTCAGGGGTTCAAGACCAGCCTGAGCAAGAATGAGACCCCATCTCTACTAAAAATAGAAAAATTAGCCTGGCATGGTGGCACACACCTGTAGTCCCAGCTACTCAGGAGGCTGAGGCAGGAGGATCGCTTGAGCCCAAGAGTTTGGGGTTGCTTTAAGCTAGGCTAACGCCACAGCACTCTAGCCCGGGCAACAGAGCGAGACTCTGTCTCAAAAAAAAAACCAAAAAAAACCCCAAAAAATACTATCGTACCTACCTCATAAAGTTATGAGGATGAAATAAGATAATAAATACAAAATGCTTAGAGGAATGGCTGGCATATAGTAAAGGTACTATAGACATTAGCTGTTGTTATTTTTAAGTGCTCTCTTACCATTCATACTTGGAGTGACCTGCTTCAAATTGGATGGTTGTGACATAAGATGGGAAGGCCCTGGGAGCTGCTTCTCTTCTCTGCTTTGTGGATAGGGTGACGGAAGGTAAGGGATGCTAGATGAGTGAGAAGGGACCCTGAAGCTGCCCCATTCCTACCTGACACCTGTCCTCCTCTTTGCTCAGGGCGCAGACATGGTTTTGGTCAACTGATGTTTGCAGATGGTGGCACCTACCTGGGTCATTTTGAGAATGGACTCTTTAATGGCTTTGGGGTACTGACCTTCTCAGATGGCTCAAGGTGGGTATTAGGTCATTCTTTTCTCAGCTTTAAATGGGGGAGGCTCTGATATAAAAGCAGGGCATTGGTAAATAAATGGTCAACCCTGAGCTTGTCCCAGGCCCTACGGAACACAGGCAAGGAGTAAGCAGTTCTTTTATTGGTTATTTTTAAAATAGATCTAAAATTTGAAATGTCAAGGAGGCAAATGACCTTCCACCCTACCTCCATTCACTTTCTATCTTCTTTCCTTGAGATGAGGGCCTCATATCATACATACTCTCTGACCCTTCTCTGCTGGTTGGGAATGGGTGGGTGGAGCTATGAGACAAGCAGAATCAGCTTTGCTTCTGGATATTAGTAAATAACACATATTGGCAGCTGCTTGACTCAGTTAACCTGAACAATTAACTTCCCACTAAAGCCTAACTTCTTGGTGTTTCTGCAGGTATGAGGGGGAGTTTGCCCAGGGCAAGTTTAATGGCGTTGGAATCTTCATTCGACATGACAACATGACCTTTGAGGGGGAATTTAAAAATGGCAGAGTAGATGGTTTTGGTAAGTTGCAGCCCAGCAGAATGGGTGACTTAGGTGAGCACAATATAGGTGGAAATATACCTTTTTAGTTTTAATTCTTCTGTGGATGTCCGGCAATCGATAGTGATCTTGCCCTAATGCCTATCCAGTGAACTCACGAATAGAGTCCTCCCGAACAGAGCTGTGGGTTTTTCTTGGCCTTTGCTTATCAAGCTGATCTCTGAGATGTTGAATGCCATTGTCACTCCTGTATTTTCTCTGTCCTCAAAGGCCTGCTGACTTTCCCTGACGGCTCTCATGGAATACCTCGCAATGAAGGTCTTTTTGAGAACAACAAGCTGCTGCGGCGTGAGAAGTGCTCTGCGGTTGTCCAGCGGGCCCAGAGTGCCTCCAAGTCAGCCAGAAATCTCACTGCCTGACAGGGCACTGGGCGCCAGCTGACAAGTATTGAGTAAAGCCGATGCTCCTGTTGTTCACTCGAGGTAAACAAATGAACCAGATCTGAGATGAGATGACAGTGACCGTGGAGCAGAAGCCTGTGATGCGCTCTACCACCTGCCGATCGGGGATTTGATCATGGAAAAGTGCTGAGGATTCTGGCCCATGGACCCTGCAGCAGTTGTTAGCACTTCTGTCTTTCCCTGACCCTGTGTGCTAGAGGACAGATGAGCTGCCTTTTCTTACTTGTTGATACTCTCTGTTCCTAAGACCTTGGGTTACGCAGTGTCTTCTGTAGCCTTCTGCTTCCTTGGGATAGGCGGAGTCTGCTGTGGCCTTCTGTTATACTTGCTTTTCTGCCACGTGATACAGAGTCTTCATTCTGCCTACATTTGGGGCAGGTGATCCTAGCCCCAACTTAGGGCCAGCGCTTGTGCTACCCTGGAGAAATCAGGAAAAATATAAGGGTGGCTTAGACGGTATAGCAGCCCTGTGAAAGTCAAGGCCAGAGCTTGTCTGTGCCCCTCTTTCACTGCTGCTTGGAATCATGGCTCTAGGCTTCCACTTTGTCATTTGTCTCTTCTTACTGCCCCTGGGAAGAATTTAGTAAAAGTGCTATTTCCTTCTCCCTTGACTTTACAAGCTGTCTTCCTTCACTGAGTTATAGCAGATAATCCCTGTTTGTGCCTCTCTCCTTCCTTAGATATGGGACAGGATCCCTTTATGGGCTAGGCAAGAAAGAAGGTGATGTAAACATCAATCTTATAACTTGTATTCAGACTTACTCCAGGGCAAAGGGCAGAATATTTGGGCCACTTCAGGCCCTACCATCGAGTGAACTGAATCTATAAAGGTGGCCTGGGCTGACACAGTTCCTTCTCAGTGGACCAGCAGATCAGACTCACCTGGGGTTATGGTAGAATTGGACCCTCCCTAGGACTGCGGGGAACCAAAAGAGCATTTGGCTATTTGCATTTGGTTCACTGTAACTTGTCTAGCCTTGGCTGTCAGGCCTGGGATGAGACCTTGACTGATAGGATCCCTGCATAGTTCATCACAGAGGCCCCCTGTTACCCTGTGACCCAAACATGCCCCCCCAGGCACCCGTCCTCACACTTGATGTCTCCTCAACAGCGGATTGTGGTGGAAATCATAGCCATGTGCCTCTATTTATTCTCTGAATTGTACTGTAGAAACAAGTGTTTATGAAGAATAAACAAATCAGCAGAACTGCCTATGCCTAGTTTTCCTGACTTTCTGGCCCTGCATCCTCATGAATATCAACCCATTCGCTGCTTCTAAAAGTAAATCAGGAATCAGGGGTTTGGAACTGACACTGCACACTACTACAAAATATCATCTAATTTTCAAAACCCCTGCAGAGTAGGAGGTATGAACTTTTTTGTATCAGAGAAGCTCAGGTTGCCCAAACTAGTAAGGGCCCTAGAGCTGGGTGGGATTTGTATCCCATCTTTCTAATTCCAACTCCCATTGCACTGGGCTCTTCTCGCTCTGAGACCTGTTATTGCCAGATGTCATGGGTTACCTATGGAAAGTCAGCTCCTGCCTGGGTTTCCCTTTCTTCGCACTGAATAGAGCAGTGGAACACTCACCTTTTATACACATGATCTTATTCAGTCCTCACCAGAGCCCTGGGAGGAAGGTGCTGTTTCCAGCCCTGTGTTACAGATGAGGCCCAGGGAAGTTAAGTAGTTCCCTCAAGGTCCCGTAGGCTCTAAGGGGCAGATCTCAGAACTTAAATCCAGACCTGTTTAAGCCAAGAAACTGAGCTCTTAACCAGTACACTAGCCTGCCTCCCTGGCCCTAACTTTTCCCCTCAGCCCTAAACCTGATTCTCCTCTGAGTCCAGCTCCTCTGAGAGTTGCCTATGAGAGGACACAGGGGCAAAGCCCCAAGTTCGTGCCATCCAGATGCCTGGTTCTGGTTGAAGATTGAGATCTTTTATATTCTCTCCACTGGCCTCTGCCCCAAACAAGGATCTATTTACCTCTCTGACCTTACACTTTCTTTATAATGAGTAATTTGAAAAAAATATATCTCAGTTTTTCTGCCATTAGTCAGATATTACCACTGAAAAGGGTTAAACATTTTGGTTTGATTAAAGTGCCAAGTGTTTCTAAATAACTCTTTGTGTGTATGTGTGTGTGAGAGAGAGAGAAAGACAAGGTCTCGCTCTGTCACCGGGCTAGAGTGCAGTGGCATCATCATAGCTCACAGCAACCTCAAACTCCTGGGCTTGAGTGATCCTCCTGCCTCAGGCTCCCAAGTAAGTAGCTGGGACTATGCATGCGCCACCATGCCTGGCTAATAAATACCTCAATTGCTCTCTTTTGCTTCTTACCCTTTCCCCAGGCCGCACTAATCTAATACCTATTTGCTGAGTATTGTTAGGGCCTCTCTCAGAGCTGGGAAAAGGCAGACCATGAGAGCTCAATTGCCTCTAGGAAGGTTCTTGACATCTGGCCAGGAAACCTAAGATCTGCATAGCAGTGGAGTGTCCATCTGTACATAGCCACACTAGTTTTACTTATTAAACTTTATTGTAGTAACAAAGTGATGATTATTTTATTTACTTATTTATTTTTTACACAGGCCTATGGTATAGAAGGAAAAGTGTTTATATCTAATAATAAAAGATATAAAAGCTGAGTGCCTACAGGCAAGAGGGTAGCTTCGTCTCAGGCCAAGTCCCCTTCGCTAGTGTTTCAGACCTGGGTTGGCCAGAATAGTTGAGAATGTAACATTTAGCCACCAGGTGTCATTATTTACCAATCTGACAAGCCACTGGGCTGTCTATGTACTCACGGTTAGAATCAAGCCTATAGATACCAATACGGGATGAATGAAAGTAGATTCAGAAAGGGCACTGTGGCTGGAATGCAGCTGGTGGGGGGGGGGCAGCTTTCAAAGACCATTGACACTTTCCTCATCAGATTTCCTAACCTGTTGCTTTCCCTGGAAGGAGTCAGAACTTGAGTTCTTAGGCACAGCCCTGGCTTCCAGCTGCATTGTGCTAGACTCAGGTTTGTAGCCCCAGGTCTAAGTAATCACCCCTCAGTAAAACAAAGTCCCTTACTGTGCCACTTGCACCTCTGCCCTTCCCCTCTGGCTCCTGCTTCATGTGCCTCGGGGCATAGGAGAGCATCCACAGTGGAAAAGCAGGTAAGAAATTGCTCCTTCCCAGGGTAAAGACTGGGAAGACTGGGGCTACAAACAGAGTTTAGGATACAAAGTGAGCAGTCATGGGGCTGTGAGAACAGGAGCTGTGCATGGGCTTGCCTCGTAGAAGGCTACCTGGAGGGGGGAAGTAGGGAGCCTCTACCCCAATCCCTCGCGCTCCTCTTTAGGCTGCAGGTGCAAGGCGGGAGGCTGAGATGGGCCCAGGCCCGCATAGACCCTGCTTGCCCTCAGAGCCAGCCATTGCTGGTGAAATCCACGCGCAGTGCCTCCTCCTCCGTGGGCCTCAGCTCCTGCAGTGGGGACCGGCAGGGGCCTCCGTAGTAGCCAAACCAGTCCATCGTTTTCTTCAGCCCTGGGATCCCGAAGCGCCGGGTCACCTGAGAAGCGGGGTGTGTTAGCCGGGGAAATCCCTTGCACACACCCAGAAAGTTGGAGTTCCCACCCTTCTCCCCCAGTGAAGTAGCTTCCAAATCCATGGCACTCAGGGTAGACTGGGGATCCAGATTTAGAAAAGCAGGTCAGTAACGGCAAAATGCAAAAATGTCAGATTAAGAAAGGAAAGTGCCTCCTTTGGTTTTGGGAAAAAAATCCACCCCAGCAGGGAGGAGAATGGCGTTCAGTCCTTGAGCTGGGATGGGAGAAAGCAGCAAGGCTGTGGGGTCTGGGCACTAAAGCTTCACCGGTCTGCAGCCCAGCTCCCTGGAAATTCTAAATGCTCCCACAGAAAAAACAACGTGTTGTGGCCCAAAGAAGTTTTGTTGTGTAATCGTGTATCATTTACTTATTATCTCTGAGCAAGTTCTCTTGTCTGAAAAATGAGGGGGCTGAACAACATGATCTCTAAAGGCTTTTCTGTTATAATGGGGGACCTAAAGCTATTGTCGTAATTTAAAATCATGTATAGAATTTTACAGGATAAATGAAGCATCAAGTTTCTTTGCTTTTGGTATAGCAGCTGGTTATTTCATGCTGATCAGAAGTGTTAGATGAATCTTTGACTACTTAAAAACTAGGAAAGTAATCCTTACTTAACACGGTTTTATTTGGAGGGCAGCTAAAACCTTAGAAGTGTGGGCTTCATGAAGGGTGAAAATAATTAGAGGTTGTTAGGAGTAAAAAGGCCAGGACCCATTGATGAAAGATTGATTAATAACTACTCACAGCTAGAGGACAGTAGGCTTTAGCAAGTATGGAATTTTTTCTTGGAATGCATGGTAAGCCACCCTCCTCCAGTCCCGGCCCCCTGTGATGTTGCAGCCTGGCCTTTTTACCTACAACCTGAGTAGGTGGGAAGAGGGGAGAGGACGGAAACAAGAAGTACCTAGAGAAAAGCTTGCTCCTACCATGAGTTTCTGAAGATTCTGGCATGCCCCCTGTTCAGACCCTGAGAAAAGGTTGAATACTTTAGAGGTAAAGACCGCAGAAAGTCCTAAATATAGCTGGGGGCAAGAGGCAGGGTGGTGGCAAGGGGGAGAAAGGACATTGTGTTCAACCAGGGCAGGGCAATAGAGTGACATCAAGCTACCCCTGGGGTGTGTGAGTGTACAGCCCAGGCAGCAGAAAGGTGTCCCAGGCATTCCTGAGTGTGTGCCCAGAGCTGGCACAGGAGAGGGCACGGAATGAAGGGTGGATGGGGGAAGATGGGATGACACACACACAGAGCTAGGATGGCAGCTAGGCATCCTCTCCTGCCCAGGGGCAGCCCGAGCTGCTTTGTCTGTGAAACACCTACCCCACAGAGACGCCACAAGGGCCAGATGAGAAAAACACCACTAATATTAGACCAGTCCCCCGGGAACCCTGAAAGCTCCTCCTTTTCCTGTCCCTGTGGCATGCAGGTTCTGGACCTTCTTTCACAGGTGGGGATGGGAGTAGGAAAGCAGAGGTCCCAGCGGGATGTTCAATATGCACTGGACAGCCTGTCCCCTGGTGGGCTCAGATGAAAGACCCTCATTTCTGCAAGTTCTTATAGCCTATTGACAGAGTATCCAATCCCTGGAGGACCTTCACATCCAGGGAGACTCATGCTGTCCTTTCTGTAAGTCTGCATTAGTCTGCCCTTTGAGGTCAGTATACAAACTGTGAGAGAGATCTAGAGCCCACCTACCACTTTACCCAAACAAAACATTATTGTGGAATGCCTAGCTCACCCTGGGATTATGGCGAGGCTAATGAGGCACTTACCTCAGATGCAAACTCACAGGAATGCCAAAAAATTCAATAATCAAGACAAAATTTCAATGCATTTAATGCTTTTTTTTTCTTTTTTTTTTTGAGACAGGGTCTTACTCTGTTACCCAGGCTAGAGTGCAGTGGTGTCATCATAGCTCACTGCAGCCTCCAACTCCTGGGCTCAATGATCCTCCTGTCTCAGCCTCCTGAGTAGCTGGGACTACAGGTGC
>NW_012150175.1:453746-454225 GCF_000956105.1 Propithecus coquereli
AGACTTGGAGCTGAAAAGTCCAGCAGCCATGCAATGCCAATGGGCAAAGACAATAAAATCCCCAACAAAAGCCAGTTCTTTCTAGCCAAAGGACCAGGAAAGGCGTAGCCTGGCAAGACAGAAAATTTTTAGAAAATAACTACTCTATTCCAGCCAAACATCACAGAGCAAATTGGCCCCAACCCCACCTAGGACAGCAAAGGATGAATAAGGAAGCCTGAACTGCTATCCCCCACCCCACTCGCAGCCGGAGGGTGTCACAGCTGCACTACTAGAGGAGAGGCAGGGCTTTCACCACTGCCCACCCTTAAGGGGGTCACCCACCCCCCACCAGACACACAGGTGGTCCAGTGGAGGTTGTGTGGAGAGCAGTAAGGAGGTACTCCTACCCCTCCAGCCAGTAGAAGACTAGTAGAGGGCCTAGTGCAGAGGTGTAATTTTTTTAAAAAAACTCCCAAAAAAGTAATCTCCAGGCCCCA
>NW_012150175.1:457616-470142 GCF_000956105.1 Propithecus coquereli
ATCATATGACCCACTGAGTGCAATGTTGTGTATTTATCCCAGAAAGGTGAAAACTTACAGTCACACAAAGACCTATGCATGAATGTTCACAGCAGTTTTCAACGGCCAGAAACTGGAAACAACCCAGCTGTCCTTCAACAGGGGCAGTGGTTAAACATGCTGTGGTACAGCTGCACTGTGGAATACTACTTAGAGATACAAAGGAATCAACTATTGATACACGCAGCAACCTGGATGAACCGCCAGAGAATTATGCCGAGTGAAAAAAGCCAATCCCCAAAAGTTACATGCTGTATGGTTTCATATAGTAAGTCTTGAACTGACAAAATTATAAAAATGGTGACCATATTTGTGGTGGCAAGGGGTTAAAGAGGGGGTGTAGGCGTGGCTATAAGAGGGTAACATGAGGGATCCTCATGGTGACAGAAACATTCTGTATCTTGAATCAGTGTCAATATCCTGATTGTGAATTTATTCTGTAGTTTTGTAAGATGTTACCATGGGGGGAAACTGGGGGTTCTCAGTATTATTAATTAAAATTGCATGTGAATCTATAATTATCTCTAAATAACAAGTTTAATTTCAAATTCACATTAAAATATGTATATAGGGGCACACATTTTTCTGTTGCCTCAGACTTTAAATAGCTCTGAACTTGACAGGTATTCCATCTTAAGTTCTCCTTGGCTTGCCCAGCACAGAATTGGAGTACACGCTCTGACTGCAGAATAGACTATTTGTAGACAGAACCCTCCTGGAAAATCTGGGCTCTGATACCTTTAGCCTTCCAACCCTTCTTTTGCTACCCCCAATCATTCTGTTTTTTTTTTTTTAGGATCTGGCCCCTATAAAGCTGATTTAAAGGCCCTTGGCTCACTCTCTCTGAGCAGAGCATCTCTAAGTATGGTCCTAGGATTACTTATGTCACAGTCACTCGAGATGTTTGTTTCAATGCATATTCTTGTGCCTGAAGGATTAGAATTTTAACTAGCCTCCTAAGGGAATTCTAATGCACACTTCAGTTTGAGAACCAATAGAGCTCAACTTTGTCTAAAGTTAGGATTTTCTGGGGAGGCATAAGGAATTCCCACAGTGGGATGTTCTCTAAAAGGACTTTCTTAAAGGGAAACCACTGAGTGGGGACCCCGTGCCAGCCCTAGGTCCTGCTCCAATGAGGACACAGATCCCCCCACCCCCACTGCTGCCATTGGCTCACCGCGGCGTTTGGCTCGATGAGGCGGTGCTGCAGCTTCTGGGCATCTTCCCATTGCCCCGTGAGGCAGAGTCGCTCCAGCTGGCACACCTGAGCCCCAAGGACATTGGCCAGGGCACACACGCCCCCCACAGCTCCTGTCCCAGAGTAAGATGCAGAACATCAGCCAGGCCTCTTCCCACAAAGAATCCCAAACCCTGGTCCCCAGCTCCTCTTCCTTCTAGGGACATAAGATACGAATTTCTATGCCACTGGTTGGCCATGTCACGGGCATGCTCTGTGAGTCCAGAGTACACATTTTCAGACAGAAAAGCTGCCTGCATATGCAAAATAGAGTCCTGCCCACAGAGTGCTGCTCAGAGCTGATCTGTGGGGGGCAGGTAGCATTAAAGGAGAGCTCAAGGACAGTTCCTGCCTGCACCCCTCCCAGAGTAAAGTCCCACCTGCCGGTTGGCACCTCCAGCGTCCCCCTGACTCATCAGTCCTGGAAAGGGGTGGAATGGATGGGAAGCCTTTGCTCTTCTGAAATCTTATTCCCCTCAGTGAGTTCAGCTGGGACAGCGGTGGAGGTGGGGTGGGGGAGTGGAAAGAGCTCTCGACACAGGAGACAGGGTATTTCCTCCCATTGGCTGCATGAACTTGGACAAGACTCTCTAGCCCTCTTTGTACTCATCTGGGCAATGAAAATGGGTTGGCTATGATCTCAGAAAGCCCTACCACTTCTGTAAGCCTGCAAGTCGGATTCTAAGGCTAGTTAGGAGTGGCCCTAAGCACAGTGGCCTCAGGACTGGAGAGACAGTAAGCAATGTGGAATGCGCTAATAGAGCCGCCACTTACAGAATACGTACTGTGTGCCAGGCACTGTGGCAGACCCAGGGCTTATGCTCTCTAATCCTCGCAATACCTCTGTGCTTTCTGGAGTGGAAACTCAGGCCCAGAGAGGCTGAGTGCCTTGCCCTGCAGTACTCAGTGAATAAATGGCAGAGCTGAGATTCTGGCTTGGATCCCCCAGCCTCCAGAGCCTGTGCTCTTTCCATCTACCCCAACCTCAGGGACGAGGCAGAAGTGGATCCCCTCCTTGCACGGTGTCATGGCAGAGGGAGATGCGTAAGGACTTCAAGCCAAAATCTGCAGAGCCCAGAGGGCATAGGAACCAGCATTGTCCCCTACAGTGCAGGGAAGGTCACTCAAATCCACTCACTGGGGGTTCAGCCGGAGGGGGCAGATGCTTCCCTCCCTTACCCTGCCCTCCCCTCCTGGGCTCAATCCAATCGGAACCCAAGGATCTTGACTGAAAACAGACAAGAGCAGTTGGTCTAAGGGACATTTCTAGGATCCTGGACTGGAACAGAATCTGATCAGGGAGCTGAAGATCTATGGCCCAACGCTGAAGGTCTGACAGTTCATTCTGGCTGGGACAGGGGGACAGGAAAACGGACTCCTGAACCAGAGAGGAGGGCCCCAAGGCCTCTGCCCTCAGAGAATGATTTACAAGGTAAGCTTAGGGGAGCTAAATTTGTCATCTAAGCATGGAGCTTGGGACTTAGCACAAACCACAGGCATCCCTCCTACAGGCCAGGGTTTGTACGTGGCCACCCTCCTATACCCTACAAGGTCACTCATGAGTACCCAGTATTCAGACAAGCAAGCAGTGTGACCAGGTTCTGAGGTTTCAGAGCAGGTAGGCTGGCAAACTACCCTCTGCAGACCCAGCCCCAGCCCTCACGGTCTCTCTCAGCAGATCCAGCTGCCTGGGTGCATCTTGGTTGCCCATGATAGTCTAAGAGCAGCAGGAGGCCTACCCAAGGCATAGCTCGCCAACAGGAAGCCAGCTGATCCAGCCAACACCTGGAAATCCTGCCTCTTGGTCTTGTGAACAATCAGCCCAATCCTGGTCACCTGCAACAGCAAATGTGGCATAAGAGCTGGGCCCAGAGCCTTGGCCACCAGCCTGGGCAAGTGTAGAATAACAGCCCAGTTCCCCAAAAGATGCCCCAAAGTTCAGAGAAAGCCCCAGAGAGCCCACACGACGGAGAGGCCCCAGTCAGGAGCCCAGGACTGAAACGGATCTCAGAGCTGTCCTGCAGTTGGTAGCAAAAGTGCTAGGGCCCAGAGAAGGAGAGGGTGCTCCAGCCCGGGAGCTGTGGCCACTCACATCACCACCGCTGTCCTTCATGCCCACGATATTCGGGTGCTGGGAGAGCGTGACCACCGCATCCACAGGCAGGTCCAGCCCCGTGTTGGCTGGGACACTGTACAGCACCACAGGGATTGGGGAGAGGTCAGCAACCTGGGGGTGCAGAGAAGAGGGGGAGCAGGCAGCCTCCCCAGGTCCTGGGTCTGGAGGCCTGCCCCAAGTCCTGGCCTGCATCACTGCAGGGCTACCTGGGCAGGGCCCCCTCCTTAGCCATCAGCCACTGGTGCTACATGCCCTGATTGTAAGCAACAGTAATGGGTAATATTGATAGAGTGCTTTCCACATGCTAGGCACAGTCCTAAGCCCTTTATGTTCCTGACCTCATTTAATGCTCACAACAACCCTATGAGGTGGATGCCATTGCTCCTCCCATCTTAGGAAACAGTGACACAGAGTGGTTAGGTAAGCTGCCTAGTGTCACACAGCACATACAAGAGGACATGCCATCCATCTCCTAGAGCTGCCTTTCATGTGACGTAGGCTTCACTCTGCTCCTAGCTTCTCTCGTCTCCTCTCCCTGGGCAGAGCCTCCTCTTGGTCCCAGGCCTCGAACCCACCTTGGTGTAGTGGTGAATGAGGGCTGCACTGCTCATGCGGCCACGATAGTAGCAAGGGGTCACCACGAGGGCCGCGTCAGCCCCGACCTGGGCCATGCTGACAGTCATCTCTACCGTGGCTTGAGTGGCTGCAGGAGGAAGGAGGGAGGTGAGAGCAGGCGGAAGGAGGCCTGGGCCAGGCACCAGGCCAAGTAAGGGTGCCTCAGTGTGTCCCAGAAGAGGCAGAACAAGGAGACAGAACCCGAGCCCAGGACCAAGGAGCCTGGACACTGGGCACCCAGCCACCCCCCAGGGCCCGGGCATTCTGGCCTCACACTCGCAGCCGGAGCCGGCTAGCAGGAGCTTGTCCTTGGGCATGGCCTGGCGCGCGCGGCTCACCACCTCCAGGCGCTCGCTGCTGGTCAGGAAGGGGAACTCGCCGGTGGAGCCCTGGACCAGGAAGCCTGCAAGAGAGGCCCCATCACAGCCGACCCAGGACAAGGGTGCGCCTACTCCCCAGCACCATAGACTTTCACACGTCTCCTTCGCATCCCTGTCCCGATGCAAGCAGAATGTTTTCACCTGGCTGCAACGACAGTGTTCACATCATTTTTCTTCGTTTTAATGAAATGTTTATCCGTCCCGAATGGAATGGGCAATA
Organism: Propithecus coquereli; assembly: GCF_000956105.1. Taxonomy (NCBI): domain Eukaryota; kingdom Metazoa; phylum Chordata; class Mammalia; order Primates; family Indriidae; genus Propithecus; species Propithecus coquereli. The sequence goes on from NW_012150175.1 coordinate 462,224, forward strand.
ATACAATCCACATCCATGTGTCCGGCCCCCACGGCAACCCTGCCCCATCACCCTCCTCTTCCTTGGCTCTGTCCTGACTCAGGTGTTTACTGTCCCCATTTGTGTCTTTATACACGTAAGATGTATATATGAGACCATGAACAAAATATAATATGTTTTTTGTAATTTTGAGCTTTGTAGAAATGGAATTGAGCTTATATAACCTTCTGCGGTTTGCTGTTTTTGTTTAACTTTATGTTTTGATCTTTGTTCATAGCAGCACATGTAGCTCTAACTCATTCATTTTGAGTTATTTATTTTTATTTGTTTATTTTTTTTGAGACACAGTCTTGCTGTGTTGCCCCAGGTAGAGTGCAGTGGCATTAGCATAGCTCACTGCACCCTCAAACTCCTGAGCTCAGCAATTCTCCTGCCTTAGTAGTTGGGACTACAGGTGTGTACCACCACATCTGGCTATTTTTTCTATATTTTTGTAGAGACGGGGGTCTTGCTCTTGCTCAGGCTGGTCTCGAACTCCTGGCCTCAAGCGATCCTCTCGCCTCAGCCTCCCAGAGTGCTAGGATTACAGGCGTGAGCCACCATGCCTGGACTGATACATTCACTTCAATTGCTGCATAGTATTTTATTATATGGTTAGACCACGATTTATTTGTCGTTCTCTTGCTGAGAACATTTAGAATGTTTCCTTCTTTTCGCTATTGCAAACGGTGCTGAGACAAACATTTCCTGAAAAGTCTTCTGTGCACATGTCTAAGAGTTCCTTTAGAGTCCAGACACTTAGGTGTGTAATCGCTGAGTCACAGTTGTGTGCGGCTTCGTGTGTGCCACATCTGCAGTCGACCAGTGTGTACCCCGTCAGCAGCATAGATGTGCCTGTCAGTGTCTATCCATGCCACCTCTTGGTATTGTCAGAACAAATTTTTGCCAATTTTCTGGATGAAAAGTGATATCTCATTGTTTTATTTTGCATTTTCCTCTTTTATCAATCATGTAGTTTTGAGGTTTCTAACCAGGAACCTGTAACCTGTACCAGTTGACAGGTGTCAATTTATCTCTACAAGAGAATTGGTGCTCTGCAGCTGAAAATGATGAGAATGTTAGTAGAATCATTTTCCTCTCAAGTTTTTTTCATTTAACTTCCTCTTTCCTCTTCTTTCCTTTCTCCTGTCCACCCTAGTCCATTAAAAAAAGCCTGAACTAGTTTACAAATACAGCATACAACACAACAGGATTGTTTTTTGTTTTTGTTTTTGTTTTTTTTGAGACAGAGTCTCACTGTGTTGCCCTGGCTAGAGTGAGTGCCGTGGCGTCAGCCTAGCTCACAGCAACCTCACACTCCTGGGCTCAAGCGATCCTCCTGCCTCAGCTTCCCGAGTAGCTGGGACTACAGGCATGCGCCACCATGCCCGGCTAATTTTTTCTATATATTTTTAGTTGGCCGATTAATTTCTTTCTAATTTTAGTAGAGGCGGGGTCTCGCTCTTGCTCAGGCTGGTCTCGAACTCCTGAGCTCAAGCAATCCGCCCGCCTCAGCCTCCCAGAGAGCTAGGATTACAGGCATGAGCCACCGCGCCCGGCCAGGATTGTTAATTGTAATAATAGGAGGATATTTGGGAGAAGGACAAGAAAATAAAGCCACCAGCAGTATTGGTATGCAAAAGCCCTGCCATACAGTGTGAGAGACAGGCCATCAGTTTGATTTGGAGCTTCCCGACAGTCCAAGCTAAAAGGGAAACATGGTCAGCAAACAGACATGTAGAGCCCAAAAGATAAAAGCCAAGCAAGTGCCCTGAGAAACACAGAGTTTCCTGGCACTGGGACCAAGAGAAATTGTTCCTGTGAGTCATCCTTCAGGGGACATAGTGTGATGTAGACTCAACTTCACACAAGTCTTTTCCATGCTGTTCACTACACATTATATTCCATAGAGTGAGTTGCCAGGGTATCTCTTACTGGATATGTAGCTAGTTTTCCTTCCCCCCAGCTTTGGTAACATTGCAGGGAACATCTTGAGGCAAATAGCTTTTGGCTTCTGTTGGACTGCTCCCAGAGGACTGATCCTCCACGTCAGGCTAGAAGTGAAGGCAGGGGCCTCCTCGTGTCCTGCTACGTAAGGCCCTAGAACTTTCCCAGTGGGTCAGGCCCATTCATAAAGGCTGACATCCCTGGACGAGACCCCAGTCTAGCCACGACTGCACCAGCACCCCTTGACTAAGGAAGGATTTAGAGACCAAGCTCTTGCCATTCCTCTATTCGAATGCCAAAGACACCTTCCTCCCCACCCCTGCCTGCCACCCTGGGCTGGGGCAGCTTCTCTCTGTGGTCCCTCCAAAGGCATCCTTCATCCTGGCAGTCAGTTCCAGAGGCCCTGGGCCCACTGGTTGGGCCTGGCCTGAACAGCAGGATAGCTGGGGCTTGCGCTCTGGGTGGCAGAAGCAGGCCCCTGTGCTCAAGCCTCCTGTGGCACAGCCGTCCCTCCTGTCTTAAGGGGGCAGCGGACCCAGGCCTGACTCCCAAGAGGAAGACATGCCAGGCTGGGGAAGCAGGAGTGTGGTGCCGTCAGGGAGCACCAGCCTCGAAAGTCACCTCTGGCTATTGAGCAAGTCATGTCACATCTCTGAGTCAGCGTTTCCTTTTCTACGGGGTGACGAGGAAATCATTTCAATCCTACCTTATCAGGCTGTTCTCGGATAACAAGATGTACCGAAGGCTCTAGGAAATCTGTGAATGCAGCCCCTCCTTCCCCCTGGCTGGAGGGCCAGCCGCAGGCCCGTGTGCCTCCGCTAGTGTGGACAGGGGCCAGAGGCAGGAAAAGGCCAGGGCCGGGACAGAGCAGGGAGTGAGGACAGTGAGCGGCAGAGAGGCAGGAAGGCGGCACAGTGGAGTGGCCAGACGCACCTGCTCTCAAGTCAGAGAAGATGGGGACTAACCCTCGGTGCGGCTCCCTCACCAGCTAGGAGATCTTGAGAAAACGGCTTAACCAAACCTCAGCTTCCTCAACAGAAAAATGGGGATAATATTAGCACCTTTCTCAAAGAGTCGGTTTGAAGTTTAAATGAGTACTTAGACTAGAACCTGGTGCTCAGTAAGTATCGGCTGTAATTCTTATGGGGTCAGGAGAAAGTGCTCGAGCCTGAAATCAGGAGGGGGGCCTCTGAGGCCCCCTCCAGCTGTAAGACGAAGGAGGCTCACTCTCATTTTGGAAGCTACTCCCCCCTGCCCCCTAGTTACACTGGCTGTTCTGGGAGCCAAGGGGGCCTGGGAGGAGAGCAGGTGTTTGGGGTTGGGGACATACTAGCACATGGTGACTTACTGTGGCCAAAAGGAGTCATATAAGGAGTATCCTCCGTCACTGTTATGCCCTCTTGGTCCATCATCATTGCCACCTCCTCTGAGAAGTCTTCCTGGAATCCCTCCACTGGACCTCTCTGCCCTGCTCTTCCATTACCTGTCCTTTATACTTCCTGTTGCCTACTTTACATGCACAGAGGTCCCCAGAACCCTTCAATCCCCCACCCCCACCCCCATCTGTGTGATTAGGCAAAATTTCTCCATCTGGCCTCTCCTATAAAATGAGAAAGAAAGCCAGGCGCAGTGGCTCATGTCTGTAGCCCTGGCACTTTGGGAGGCCAAGGCGGGAGGATCACTTGAGGTCAGGAGTTTGAGACCAGCCTGAACGAGAGCGAGACTGTCTTTACAAAAAATAGAAAAATTGGCTGGGCATGGTGGTGCACACCTGTAGTCCCAGCAACTTGGGAGGCTGAGGCAGGAGGATCACTGGAGTTCAAGAGCTTGAGGTTGCAGTGAGCTATGATGACACCACTGCACTCTAGCCTGGGTGACAGAGTTAGACCCTGTCTCAAAAACAACAAAAAAAGTCCTTACCAAGAGTATATATTGGAGTTGGCTGCCTAGAGGCCATTTTGCTTGCAGCTCACAACTAAATTGTCTGAAAACATTTTTTAACTTTAAATTTTGGATTACTTTTAGACTTATAGAAAAGTTGCAAAAATAATACAGGGAATTTCTATACATCCCTCACCGGCCTCCACAAATGATGGTGTCTTATCCACCTACAGTCCGATGATCCAGAGAATTAACGTTAGTATGATACCATCAGCTAAAGGCTTTATTTGAATTTTGCCAGTTTGAGACTTTTTTTAAAGTTAAGATTCCCAAGTTGTAATTGGCTGATCTGAAGTTTCACATAATAAGCTTTTAACAAGGGATTTAAGGTCTTCCAGATATTTGCATGCATTTTAACAATCACTTTCAGAAGCCAAACCTCAGCACTCTCTTGGTTTTTGTCTAATTTGGCAACCTCCTACATTTTCCAGTGTGATTGACCCCATTTTTTCCAATTAAAATTTTTATTTTTATTATAAATTATTTTAATATTTCAAATATGCAAATATATATCAAAATGTATATAAGGTCATTGATTAGGAATGTCAAAAAATTCACATATGCCCAACTGTGCTCTGTTAAATCATTTGACAACGTTTAAGGTGTTTATGGATTTATCCATCCTGTGCATTGATTCTGGGCCCCTGGGGTTTGAGGCGCACAGGTTGGGAACCATCAGTAAATCCATAATAAATCCAAACGGTAAGAAATTTCAAAGACTCACTTGGAGTTAGTGCCTTGTCGCTGATTGGGGGTGGGCAGCTGCCTTCCCTTTAACTGCCTGACAAGCTCCGGAAATGGCTTCTTGGGACCCAGGAAGAGGAGGTCAGGAGAGTCCCAGGCTTGCAGGAGGGCAGAGAAAGTGTCAGGACACGTGGAAGCAGTCAGGGGTGAGCACGTGAGAGGTAGAGCCATGTGGGGGTGGAGGGAAGAGGACGGGGAGGCAGCACAAGGCAGGGATTAGGGTGTGGACTTCCGAGTCAGGCAGGGCTGGGATCCAATCCCAGCAGCATCGCTTACTATCCATGTCATCTCAGGCAAATTACATCTCTGAACCTCAGCTGCCTCACTTGCAAAGCTCAGCTAATACCTTCCTCATGACTTAACACTTAACACAGAGCAAGGCGTATACTAAAAACTCAAAAAAAAAAAAAACCCCTCAAAAAAAAGGAAGCTGCTAGTAGTCCTAGTAATACCAGTAGTAGCAGCTATAGCCAGTCAAGCCCCCAACAGTAACTCAAACGAGAAGAGAGGGCTATGCTGGCCCCTTGGCTGTGGACGTAGGTGGTGGGAGGTACTAACATGGATCCCAAGGGGGCAGGGAGACAGAACGGCAGTGTGGGGTGCCACACGGCTTGAGAAGAAATAGGGCAAGGATGGCACCAAGAGAACCGGGGCCCTAAGTCCCACCTGGCTTACTTACTTTCTTCTGGAAGCCTATTTCTTCCCCATCTCCCCTAACACCTGGCTGCTTCCCCCTTCCCTGGCAACAGCAGGTTGGGGGCTGTTGAGGCCCCGGAGATATCCCTTCCCCACCCTGAGACCTGGGAGGCCGTTTTATGGAGTTCTACATCATTCCCAGTGCCAAGGCCCCAGGCCAAGGTGCACACACACAGGACTGCTGGAGAAGGAGCCCACTCCCTCCATCCCCGCCCAGGCCTTCAGCTGGCCACAGAACCCCTGGACTCCGAGTGAGGGCACGCAAGGCTTTATTGGCTCCGTTACAGGCATTTGGCGTCAGTGTGGGCCTCTCGGCTGCTCCTGGGGTCTGCCTTGTCTGTCTTCTCTCAGTGGGGCCTCAGGGGCCTTGGGGTGTATGTCAGCTGCTTTGCTTCCTCCCAGCCCTCCTTCCACCAGCGGCCATCCTCTGTGGCAGACCCCACTCATGGAGTCGAAGGGGCCACCATCCCCGTGGGGGGCCTGAGGATGAAGGGATTTTGGCAGCAGCGTCTCACCCTGGGCCGCATAGGTTGCCACACAGGAGAGAAACAGGCCTTTGTATGGAGCCAGCCCTGCTGGGGGAAGGGGCATCTCCATCCATGGTTAGGTGGCTTCAAAGGAGTCATAGGTGGCTGCGATTGGGCAGGCTGTGGCTCTGGTGGCTTGGGTGACTCTGGTGGCTTGGTTGGCCTGGATGACCCTGTTGGCTCGGTTGGCCTGGGTGACCCTGGTGGCTCTGGTGGCCATGGTGACCATGGCCATAGAAAGTGTGTATGTGGTTGGCACCAGCTATGGTGTTTTCCCGCTTGGCGAGGAAACTCCCTTTCAGCTTCATCTCCACCTCCTCGAGGGCCTTCAGCTCCTCCTGGTTGATGTCCCTGGACTCCAGGTGGCCTGAGTGCTGGTAAGCCGTGGCCCGCTGCAACATGGAGTTAGCCAGTTGCTGTCCCTTGGTGTCGATCTCCTTGGTGCAGGCAGCGACGGCAGCCCACGTGGCCTCATCTGAGGACGAGGATTTTCCAGACTCCTTGTGGGTATCTTTGATCACCGAGGACCCAGATGCCTTCTGCCTGCTGGTGAAAGATTCCCGGCGCAGAGCAGTGCCCACTTCTCCGTGCCTGGTGGTGACGGTCTCCATATGAATGGTGGTGCTGGCCTCTCCCCTCCCACTCTCGGGCTGGGGAGGGTTGCAGCTGGTGCTGGCACTGTTGGGGACCAGCTTCTCTTTGGAAAAGCAGCTAAAGTGAGATTTGATCCAGCTCTCCTTCTCTGCTTTGTGGGATTCCGGTGACTCATCCTCATTTTGTGCAAATTCAAGGGTTGCCTTCCTTCTCCTCTTTCTCTGAACCCACAGCATGAGGCCTCCACCTCCTAGTATAAGGGCGGCCCCCAGCACCACCTTGCATGATGGTTGCTGGATGAACTCCAAGAAGGTCTCCAGGACCCTAAGCCAGGCAGACAGAGCTAAGAGCACACTGGGAGTGGGGGAGCCCAGGTGGTGTGGCTCATGCTTGAAAGGGCAGGCTCCCCAAGGGTGTCTGGCAGGCAGGCCCCCAACTGTACACCCCCTACAATGCCCCTACCGCCTCAGCAATGAACCCCATTGTGAGGAAGGCAGTTGGGGGTGGGGTGGGGAGATGCCAGCATCCCTCATGTCTAGCCTGGCAGGCGTTGCCTAAGGCCTGGGTCCTGTCTCCCACCCTGACAGCTGTCCCCAAAGTCAGGGAAAGGGCAGCTTCTTTAATTCTGAATCCCTTCTGCCTTCTGCTTATAACCCATCCTGCAACTTATTCCTTATCTTCCAGTCTTTGGTTTCTCTCCTTCCCTAGGAGGGCAGAGGATGTCAGGTCAGGCTGGCCATGGCAGAAAGACCCCCTTGGTTAGGCTGGCATCCATTCCTGGCTACCTGAGCCTGGTGTCTCCTTCTATCCAGGGCGCATCTCTACCGCCAGCTTGGCATATTCCCTCCCCACTTGCAGTCCCCAGCCCCATTACAGGGCAGAGTCCAGAAGGAAAAGGGCCCAGAGGGGAGCTCATTCTGGAATAACACGAGGTCACAATTGGGGAAGACAAGCAGTGGGCTGAGAAGGCAGAGTGGATAGGACAGGAGATGTCACTGGGTTCAGATCCCTAGGGCCATTCCACGATGGGGGCTGCTACCTCTTGCCTTAGTGATGCACCTGCAAACCCAGAATTTGCCCCTTAGCAAATGGGTATGGTTCGGGTTGTGAGCGGGTGGGCTCCTGGCCCGGTGGCTTCCTGTAGGTGCAGGCCCTGAGAGCCTGAGTAAAACCCAGCGCCTCTAGGTAGAAACAGGCCTGGGCCACTGCATTTTTCTTCCCCCAGAGGTATCTAGCACATTAAAAAAAATAAGGGAATGCCAAAATAGGGTTGTAAAAATTGTGATCTTTTAAATAAAATATTTTCTTTAACAGAGTCATGATCTTTTTTTTTTAATAAAGCCTTCTTTTCAGCCGGGTGCTGTGGCTGATGCCTGTAATCCTAGCACTCTGGGAGGCTGAGGTGGGTGGACTGTTTGAGCTCAGGAGTTCCAGACCAGCCTGAGCAAGAGT